>NC_053035.3:383320881-383623912 GCF_002575655.3 Aegilops tauschii subsp. strangulata
CTTTGCCTCAAAAGGATTGGGCTACCTTGCTGCACTTTTGTTACTACTATCATTACTTGCTCGTTACAAATTATCTTGCTATCAAACTACTCTATTACTTACAATTTCAGCACTTGCAAACACTACCTTGCTGAAAACCACTTGTCATTTCCTTCTGCTCCTCGTTGGGTTCTACACTCTTACTTATCGAAAAGAGCTACAATTGATCCCCTATACTTGTGGGTCATCAGTGTCCGCGAGGTGAACCATGCAATCGGATTATGCAGCTTTATTACTTTCACTTAGCCATAGGAGTTTGACAGTGGAGCTAAGTACTAGCCCCTTGTGTGTGTAGCTATCCGAACTACGGGGCCTGTTCACGCGGCTGGACAAAGACCAGCCCCTCGTGTAACACGGGGTGAATCACTAATGATTTGTAGCATAAGACTAAGTCGCCGAATTGCCGACCAGCTCTCGCCTATCATGAAAGTCAGTTTTCGGCTTTCTCTACTGAGGTACTTGACCGGCGAACCAGAAATACAATCGCAGTAGTCTCCCTTTACTGCCTTAGCCGAACGATCGGAACGTAAGGTGGTATGCACAGGAGCCGGGCAACCCGACTATAGACCAAAGACATGATTCGGAGCCGATGCATATAATGCAATATCCAGGACGCCGAAGAGTACCCTATAGGTGTTCGGACTTTAAAATGTGCAGGGCCGAATACATCCCCTGGTGTTAAGGCCGGACTAAAGCATGTGTGGCAGTCTGAAGTAGGGAGGGAATACATATTATAATATAAAATAAATGAGTGCCAAACAAAAGTGGTGATCAACTGCTTCCTTTATACCCTGACTAATACGTCAAACCATGTTATTACAGATAATGCCATAAATATCGAGACCATTTTACATGCCAAAAGTTTACACAAGGGAAAGGTTTACACAGGGCCTAAAAGTAGTGGTTTGAAGATCCCAATGGTGCCCTGCCGCACGTCTGCGCCAATTCTCCTTGGTAGGAAATCCTTTGTCAGGAGGAGTCGATGGTCGTCTGCAAGAAAAAGGGACTTAGAAAAGAGCCCCCATACAACCGTAGATCAGGTAGGTTTTTTAACGAGCCTATAGTGGAAAAAATATTTGAAGTCCGAATAGGGTCAAGCCGTACTATGGACCTTTTCTGCAGTGTGCCTCCGGCGATGCCCAAGGTATTTTAAGTGCGTAGTTATGTACGCGCGGTACATATGCCGCAACCTTATGGGGCGATCGGCAGAGGACGAACTGCTATTCAAGCTCCCGTTCCACCGAGCTACCGCATTGTAATGCAGGTCAGACTCGCTTAGCAGTGTCATGGGTCTTGATGACCGATGAGTTGTTCGGCTTGATGAGGCCGCCCTGTATTTTGGCTGCTAGGGCCGCAGTGTGCTCCTCAGTATGGAGGGAGCGCTCCATATTCCTATTTACTTTGATGACGCCATGAGGTCCAGGCATTTTAAGCTTCAGATAAGCATGGTGCGGGACCGCATTAAAGCAGGCGAAAGCCGTTTGTCCGAGCAGTGCATGATAACCAGTACGAAAAGGGACGATGTCGAAGATCAATTCCTTGCTTCGGAAGTTATCTGGAGAGCCGAATACGACTTCCAGTGTTAAGGAGCCCGTGCAGCGGGCCTCCACGCCGGGTATCACTCCTTTAAAGGTAGTGTTGCTAGGCTTGATTCTTGACAGGTCGATACCCATCTTACGGACATTATCCTGGTAGATCAAGTTGAGGTTGCTCCCGCCGTCCATGAGGACTCTAGTAAGATGGTATCCGTCAATGATAGGATCGAGTACCTGGGCCGTCGAACCTCTGTGACGGATACTGTTTGGGTGGTCCCTGCAATCAAAGGTGATCGAACAAGCCGACCATGGGTTGAATTTTGGGGCGACAGGCTCTACGGCGTAGACGTCCCTTAATGCGCGTTTGCGCTCCCTCTTGGGGATGTGGGTGACATAGATCATATTCATAGTTTTCACCTCGGGGGGAAACTCTTTCTGCCCCCCTATGCAGTGGGCGAGGCTCATCATCGTCCTCTCTTGAAGGTCCTTTTCCCTTATGTTTGGTGTTTAATTTACTGGCCTGTTTGAAAAACCAGCAGATTCTGTTGGTATGGTTGGCAGACTTGTGAGGGGTGCCATGAATCTGGCAGGGTCGATCCAGTATCTTGTCCAAGTTGGATGGACCGTCCCTATTACCTTTGAATGGCTTCTTCCGCTGACGGGGTTTAGAGCCACTAAATCCGGCGTTTACTGCCGTATCCTCTATTTCTTCATTGTTGTTCCGATGCTTGTTTTTGCTGCATCGTGGCCTTCCATTGCCATCCCGGGCATCAGAAGTGTCGGGGTCACTGGTACTGTTGCTTCTCCGAGCCAACCAGCTATCTTCGCTCGCACAGAAGCGGGTTCTGAGTGCAGTAAGAGCTGCCATGGTTTTCGGCTTTTCCTGACCGAGGTGTCGGGCGAGCCATTCGTGACGGACGCTGTGCTTAAATGTCGCTAAGGCCTCGGCATCCGGACAGCCCACGATTTGGTTCTTTTTAATTAAGAACCGATTCCAAAGTTTGCGAGCTGACTCTCCGGGTTGCTGGATTATGTGACTCGGGTCGTCGGCGTCCGGTGGCCGGACATAAGATCCCTGAAAGTTGTCCCGAAAAGCATCCTCTAAGTCTTCTCAACTTCCAATGGAGTTCTCTGGGAGGCTATTCAACCAGTGCCGTGCTGGTCCTTTCAGCTTTAGAGGGAGGTATTTAATGGCATGGAGATCATCTTGGTGACCCATGTGAATGTGGATAAGAAAATCTTCAATCCACACGGCAAGATCCGTCGTTCCATCGTATTGCTCGATGTTCACGGGTTTGAACCCCTCCGGAAATTGGTGCTGCATTACCTCATCGTTAAAGCACATTGGATAAGCGGCACCTCTATATCGGGCGACATCGCGATGGAGTTCAGATGACTTCTGTGTTCGGTGCTGACCCCGGACTTGGTTAGGTTTGTCGTGCCAGGCTCGATGGGCGTCATCTCGCGTGGGGGCACATCCTATTGATCCATAGATTGATCTAGTCTGGCCGGCTCTATTGGTCAGGTCCCGACATAGGTCGTACATGTAGCCCGGAGCGGCTGCTTCCTTGCCTCTATGACAAGGGAGTGCGGGCTGGTGTTCGGCATAATTAGCCATTTTGTCCCGTCCACGTGGTGGTCGGTCCTGTTGATCAGCCTGATTATATTTTGACGGTATTGGCTCGAAGGCCTCGTCGTCGAATTATGGCAGTAGCCTACGCTTGGGATAACTCTTTGTTTGGTGCTCAAAGCCATATCCTTCTTCGGCGGCTACGACCTAAGTCCATCTTTCATTGAGCGTATCTTGTTTGGCTTGAATCTGCTGCTGTTTCTTTTTCAGGCTCCGTGCGGTGGTGATGAGCCTTTGCTTGAAGCGCTCTTGTTCGAGGAGCTCCTCTGGAATGATGAAATCTTCGTTACCGAGGCTAACATCCTCTTCGGAGACAGGTAAGTACTTACTATGTTCCAAATCCTTGTGATCGGCGAGTTCTGCGAGGCTGTATTGATCCTCTTGAAGGAAATACGCCCTAGAGGCAATAATAAAGTTGTTATTTATATTTCCTTATATCATGATAAATGTTTATTATTCATGCTAGAATTGTATTAACCGTAAACTTAGTACATGTGTGAATACATAGACAAACAGAGTGTCCCTGGTATGCCTCTACTTAGCTAGCTCGTTAACCAAAGATGGTTAAGTTTCCTAGCCATACACATGTGTTGTCCTTTGATGAACGAGATCACATCATTGGAGAATGATGCGATGGACAAGACCCAGCCGTTAGCTTAGCACTATGATCGTTTAGTTTATTGCTATTGCTTTCATCATGACTTATACATGTTCCTATGACTATGAGATTATGCAACTACCGAATACCGGAGGAACACTTAGTGTGCTATCAAACGTCACAACGTAACTGGGTGATTATAAATATGCTCTACAGGTGTCTCCGATGGTGTTTGTTGAGTTGGCATAGATCGAGATTAGGATTTGTCACTCCATGTATCGGAGAGGTATCTCTGGGCCCTCTCGGTAATGCTCATCACTATAAGCCTTGCAAGAAATGTGACTAGTGAGTTAGTTGCGGGATGATGCATTACGAAGCGAGTAAAGATACTTGCCGGTAACGAGATTGAACTAGGTATGAGGATACCGACGATCGAATCTCGGGCAAGTAACATGCCGATGACAAAGGGAACAACGTATGTTGTTACGCGATTTGACCGATAAATATCTTTGTAGAATATGTAGGAGCCAATATGAGCATCTAGGTTCCGCTATTGGTTATTGACCGGAGATGTGTCTCGGTCATGTCTACATAGTTCTCGAACCCCTAGGATCCGCACGCTTAACGTTCGATGACGATTTGTATTAGGAGTTTATGTGATTTGATGACTGAATGTTGTTCGGAGTCCCGGATGAGATCACAGACGTGACGGAGGAGTCTCGAAATGGTTGAGACATAAAGATTCATATATTGGAAGGCTATATTCGGACACCGGAATGATTCCGGTCGTTTCGGATATGTTTCGGAGTACCGGGGGTTACCGGAACCCCCCGGGAAGTTATTGGGCCTCATGGGCCTAGTAGTGGAAGAGAGGAGGCATGCCAAGGAGTGGCGTGCGCCCCCGTAGCCCAAACCGAATTGGACTAGGGTTGGGGGGCGGCCCCCCTTTCCTTCTCTCCTCCTCCTCCTCCCCCTTCTCCTTGTGGGAATAGGAAAAGGGGGGGGTCGAATCCTACTTGGAGTAGGACTCCCCCCCTTGGGTGCGCCACCCTTGGCCGGCCTCCTCCTCCCTCCCTCCTTTATATACATGAGGAGGGGGGCACCCTATAACACACAAGTTGATCTTTTAGCCGTGTGCGGTGGCCCCCTCCATAGTTATACACCTCGGTCATATCGTCGTAGTGCTTAGGCGAAGCCCTGCGCCGGTAACTTCATCATCACCGTCACCATGCCGTCGTGCCGATGGAACTCTCCCTCAGCCTCAACTGGATCAAGAGTTCGGGGGACATCACCGAGCTGAACATGTGCAGATCGCGGAGGTGCCGTGCGTTCGGTACTTGGATCGTTTGGATCGCGAAGACGTTCGACTATATCAACCGCATTACTAAACGCTTCCGCTTTCGGTCTACGAGGGTACGTAGACACACTCTCCCTGCTCGTTACTATGCTTCTCCAAGATAGATCTTGCGTGATCGTAGGCAATTTTTTTGAAATACTACATTCCCCAACAGTGGCATCCAAGCCAGGTCTATGCGTAGATGTTATATGCACGAGTAGCACACAAAGAGTTATGGGCGATAATAGTCATACTGCTTACCAGCGTGTCATACTTTGATTCGGCGGTATTGTTGGATGAAGCGGCCCAGACCGATATTACATGACCGCGTTCATGAGACTAGTTCTACCGCCGTGCTTCACACACAGGTGGCTAGTGGGTGTCTGTTTCTCCAACTTTAGTTGAATCGAGCTTGACTACGCCCGGTCCTTGTCGAAGGTTAAAACAACACACTTGACGAAAAATCGTTTTGGTTTTGATGCATAGGTAAGAACGGTTCTTGCTAGAAGCCCATAGCAGCCACGTAAAACTTGCAACAACAAAGTAGAGGACGTCTAACTTGTCTTTGCAGGGCTTGCTGTGATGTGATATGGTCAAGACGTGATGATATATAAATTGTTGTATGAGATGATCATGTTTTGTAACAGTTATCGGCAACTGGCAGGAGCCATATGGTTGTCGCTTTATTGTATGAAATACAATCACCATGTAATTGCTTTACTTTATCACCAAGCGGTAGCGATAGTCGTAGAAGCAATAGTTGGCGAGATGACAACGATGCTTCGATGGAGATCAAGGTGTCAAGCCGGTGACGATGGTGATCATGACGGTGCTTTGGAGATGGAGATCAAATCTCCAAGATGATGATGGCCATATCATATCACTTTATTTGATTGCATGTGATGTTTATCTTTTTATGCATCTTATTTTGCTTAGGACGGCGGTAACATTATAAGATGATCTCTCACTAAATTTCAAGGTATAAGTGTTCTCCCTGAGTATGCACTGTTGCGATAGTTCATCGTGTCGAGACACCACTTGATGATCGGGTGTGATAAGCTCTACGTTCACATACAATGGGTGCAAGCCAGTTTTGCACACGCTGAATACTCGGGTTAAACTTGACGAGCCTAGCATATGTAGATATGGCCTCGGAACACTGAGACCGAAAGGTCGAGCGTGAATCATATAGTATATATGATCAACATAGTGATGTTCACCGTTGAAAAATACTCCATCTCACGTGATGATCGGACATGGTTTAGTTGATATGGATCACGTGATCACTTGGATGATTAGAGGGATGTCTATCTAAGTGGGAGTTATTAAGTAATATGATTAATTGAACATTAATTTATCATGAACTTAGTACCTGATAGTATTTTGCATGTCTATGTTGTTGTAGATAAATGGCCCGTGCTACTGTTCCTTTGAATTTTAATGCGTTCCTAGAGAAAGATAAGTTGAAAGATGATGGTAGCAACTACACGGACTAGGTCCGTAACTTGAGGATTATCCTCATTGCTGCACAGAAGAATTACGTCCTGGAAGCATCGCTAGGTGCAAGACCCGCCGCAGGAGCAACACCAGACATTGTGAACGCCTGGCAGAGCAAAGCTGATGACTACCCAATAGTTCAGTGTGCCATGCTTTACGGCTTAGAACCGGGACTTCAATGACGTTTTGAACATCATGGAGCATATGAGATGTTCCAGGAGTTGAAGTTAATATTTCAAGCAAATGCTCGGATTGAGAGATATGAAGTCTCCAATAAGTTCTACAGCTGCAAAATGGAGGAGAATAGTTCTGTCAGTGAGCATATACTCAGAATGTCTGGGTACCACAATCACTTGACTCAACTAGGAGTTAATCTTCCGGTTGTAGTGTCATTGATGGAGTTCTTCAATCACTGCCACCAAGCTATAAAAGCTTCGTGATGAACTATAATATGCAAGGGATGGATAATACTATTCCCGATCTCTTCGCGATGCTAAAGGCTGCGGAGGTAGAAATCAAGAAGGAGCATCAAGTGTTGATGGTTAACAAGACCACTAGTTTCAAGAAAAAGGGCAAAGGGAAGAAGGGGAACTTCATGTACCATCCCAAATTTTCAATTTGGAATGTTATACATTAGATCATCATTGCATAGCATATTTTATTGCATTTAGGCAAAATCCTCGAAAATCCTAAGCAACTCAAGGACCCTCGGAGAGAGTTGGGGATTTTTCCCGGTTTTCATATTTGATTTTTATCAAATAATAAAACGAGGATTTTTGGTTTTAATTATTTTTCTCTCCCAAAAATATTTCATATTAAAATAAATGAGAGGAGAAAATATGACTTCTCCAAAATAATTAAAATATTGGAGGAAAAATATTAAAATCAAATATTTGATTTTATTCGGATTTTATTTGCAATTTTAATTGCATTAGAAAATTGCACGTTTTCAAAACTGCATTTTTGGGCCAAGAAAATGTTCATCTCGTTCTAATTATTTTAATTAGACGGTGAAAATTGGTTTTGGCATTTTTGGATTTATTTATTTATTTTTCTACGATTTTTTTAGGTTCGGCGAAATTTAAAAAAAAATCCCGAGCGCGCCGACTGGGCCGAAGCCCAGCCCACCGCCCGAGCCGTCTCCCTCCCGGAGACCTAGCTCCCGCCGCCGCTCGAGTCCCGGTCGGGGACGCCGCCGCCGCCGCTTTATCCCTTCCCCACGACACCCCCCTCCTTAAGTACCTGACCCCGCCGCCCTCACCTCATCCCGCCCCAGCCCGAAGCCGCCGGAGCCCCGACGCCCGAAGCCGCGCGAGGAGCCGCGACCGGAGCTCTCGAACGCCGCCGCCCGCCGCCTCCCGTCGCCTCCTCGAGCCCCGCCGCGCGCCGCCGCACCCGAAGACCCCGCCGGAGCCCCGTCCCGCTCACCGGAATACCTCGCCGGAGGTATAGCCGAGCCGCCGACCGAACCGCCCGTTTTTTTTAAAACCGCTCGGTTTATTTTTTTGAAACCCTAGATTTTTTTATAGATCCGTTTTTTTGGTTTAGTTAGTTAGTGAACGTTCACTGATCCGTTCGTTTTAACGAATGTGTTCACCGGTTAGCCGCAGTTAACGAACGTCCGTTCGTTTGACTGTTCGTCAGTTTTCTTTTTCGTCGGATTTTCCGCGATTTCCCAGATCGCGATTTCTGATGTGTTTTTCGTTTTAGTTTATCTTTTAGCTCGTTTATCGGAATCAGGCGATTCAAGCGCCTAGAGTTTCGTCTTGAAATTCTATTTTCGTTTAACCTATTCAAAGAAGTTTTTGCTACTGTAAAATTTGACTTAGATCCAGATTAGTAAACGAAGCTTGTTTCTTTCGCCGTTTGACTTTCGTTGCTTCGTTTGATTCGATTCTTTTTTGCAAACCGGAGTTCTTAAGTTGAACTTTCTGGTTAGATCTTTATTTGAGTTTTACCAGTGCATTAGATGAGTGCTTATTGTTTGCTTGTTTGTTTGCGATAGAGTACCCGGAGTGCGCCGCTTGCTACTTCGAATCTCTAGGTTTCACGGATCATCAGCAAGGCAAGTAACACTTTGATCATACCTCTTTTACTACCAGTTTTATTGCATTAGACCAATCCTCAAACAATTGCCTGATTAGGATCTAATTAAAATGTGGGTATTGGGAAGTAGTTGAGGTAGTACTTATTACCTGTTTTGTTATCAAACCTTGGGAGTTACTTCTACGTTTGCTCATATTGCTATGCTATGCTAGTAGACGTGGACTGGGTTTGAGTCTTACCATGACAGATGTGAGATTGTTAATTAATGGTGAACCTTAAGGTGGCAACTAAGACTCACATCTGGGTGGATTGAGGTACCTGGGTATTCCAGGATTGCGTGTTTTTCTTTTGGACCGCCACCCAGGTTCAAAGGGATCATGAGATTATTCATGCTAGAAACTTCCGTGTGCAGCCACAAGCTATTATGGGCTCTAGCATAGTTGAGTAGGTTACATGATCTCTTGAAGAGGTGGGCTAGCAGATGTAGGGGAAAGTAGGTGTAACTGTCCACCCGGAGTAAAGAGTTATTGTTTCTGAAAGACTGTGTCTCGGTCATCCGTTTCTCAAACATCATGTAGTGCAAGAATGAAGCGGAGGCGATCGAGTCTTTTGGGGAAAAGTGCGCAAACCTCTGCAGAGTGTACAAACTAATCATGATTAGCCATGTCCCCGGTTATGGATATGTTGAGTATCTAGTACTTGGATTATCATGTGAATCTCATCATGTTACTTTAATTAATTTTGTTGGGTTAATGATGATACTTAATTGTGATGGAGATGCTGTCAACCATCTCAATGTTTAACAACCACCATGATAGTTAAATAAAATTTATTCCTTTGCAGTAGGGAAAAATTGGTTTTCGCAAAACTGTAACCATAGAGCCTTCTACCAGCCATATATGCATGTAGTATAGCATTATTATATTCATTACTCTCTATGTGTTACATTGCCAGCATATTCCATGTGCTGACCCGTTTTCGGGCTGCAACGTTTCATGTTGCAGACTTTTCAGACGACGAGTAAGGTGCCTTAGGTCATGGTCTTATACTCAGTGATGCCATTGGAGTTGATGGACTCACTTATCTTCCAAGTCTTCCGCTGTTATCGTTTTTAGATGGCCTTAAGCCATATTTGTCATACTTATTTCTCCCTTGAGATACTCGTTGTAATAAGTGTTTGATTGCTACTCTGTTATAAATCCTCCATTTGTACTGTGCGTGTCAGCATTACTGATCCAGGGATGACACTGGTGCACAGCAGCACAGACTGTTTGAGGTCTAGTCGCTACACTTCAAGAAGAACATCAAGCAAGTTGCGGCTCAAGTGAAGAAACTCAAGTCTAGACCTAAGCCTGAGATTGAGTGCTTCTACTACAAAGGGACTGGTCACTGGAAGCGGAACTGCCCCAAGTATTTGGCGGATAAGAAGGATGGCAAAGTGAAAGGTATATTTGATATACATGTTATTGATGTGTACCTTACTAATGCTCGTAGTAGCGCCTGGGTATTTGATACTACCTCTGTTGCTCATATTTGCAACTCGAAACAGGGGCTATGGATTAACAGAAGATTGGCTAGGGACAAGGTGACGATGCGCGTGGGAAATGGTTCCAAAGTCGATGTGATCGCCGTCGGCATGCTACCTCTACATCTACCTTCAGGATTGGTTTTAGACCTGAATAATTGTTATTTGGTGCTAGCATTAAGCATGAACATTATATCTGGATCTTGTTTGATGCGAGGTGGTTATTTATTTAAATCAGAGAATAATGGTTGTTCTATTTATATGAGTAATATCTTTTATGGTCATGCACCCTTGATGAGTGGTCTATTTTTGTTAAATCTCGATAGTAGTGATACACATATTCATAGTATTGAAGCCAAAAGATATAAGTTTAATAATGATAGTGCAACTTATTTGTGGCACTGTCGTTTATGTCATATTGGTGTAAAGCGCATGAAGAAACTCCATGCTGATGGGCTTTTGGAATCACTTGATTATGAATCACTTGATGCTTGTGAACCATGCGTCATGGGCAAGATGACTAAAACTCCGTTCTCCGGAAAAATGGAGCGACCAACAGACTTGTTGGAACTAATACATACTGATGTATGCGGTCCGATGAGTGTTGAGGCTCGCGGCGGGTATCGTTATTTTCCGACCTTCACACATGATTTGAGCAGATATGGGTATATCTACTTGATGAAACATAAGTCTGAAACATTTGAAAAGTTCAAAGAATTTTAGAGTGAAGTGGAAAATCATCATAACAAGAAAATAAAGTTTCTACGATCTGATCGTGGAGGAGAATATTTGAGTTACGAGTTTGGTCTTCATTTGAAACAATGCAGAATAGTTTCGCAACTCACGCCACCCGGAACACCACAGTGTAATGGTGTGTCCGAACGTCGTAACCGCACTTTATTAGATATGGTGTGATCTATGATGTCTCTTACTGATTTACAGTTATCGTTTTGGGGTTATGCTCTAGAGACGGCTGCATTCACGTTAAACAGGGCACCATCTAAATCCGTTGAGACGACACAATATGAACTGTGGTTTGGCAAGAAACCCAAGTTGTCGTTTCTTAAAGTTTGGGGCTGTGATGCTTATGTGAAAAAGCTTCAACCTGATAAGCTCGAACCCAAATCGGAGAAATGTGTCTTCATAGGATACCCAAAGGAGACTGTTGGGTACACCTTCTATCACAGATCCGAAGGCAAGATATTCGTTGCTAAGAATGGATCCTTTCTAGAGAAGGAGTTTCTCTCAAAAGAAGTGAGTGGGAGGAAAGTAGAACTTGATGAGGTAATTGCACTTGCTCCCTTATTGGAAAGTAGTTCATCACAGAAATCAGTTCCAGTGATTCCTACACCAATTAGTGAGGAAGCTAATGATGATGATCATGAAACCTCTAATAAGGTTACTACCGAACCTCGTAGGTCAACCAGAGTAAGATCCGCACCAGAGTGGTACGGTAATCCTGTTTTGGAGGTCATGTTACTTGACCATGACGAACCTACAAACTATGAGGAAGCGATGATGAGCCCAGATTCCGCGAAATGGCTTATGTGTGGCACCCCGATCTGCATGGAGCAGGGGGCCTTCGCACGTCAGCCCAGGATAACACCTGACGCACGACAGGTCCATAATACAGCATTCCAGGTACAAAAATATTCATCAAATACATGTTTATGAGATTACATCATTGATGAATACAATTATCTGGCATAGCCCTAAGGCTATTAAATGACAGCGGAAGTCTGATAAAAATGGCAGCGGAAGTCTTGGTTTGGCAGCATAACAACTCTGGCTGGGCTCCACAACTCACAGGACTGGCAAGATTACGGCCTAGCACGACGGATCAAGCGAGCAATACGGGTACAACCTACAAAACTGGCATGACACGCCAAGTCAGTACATTGAATGTACTTGCAAGACAACCAAATACATAGCATCCAAACAAGCTGCAGACAAAGCAAGAACCGAGCGCATGCAACACCCTATCTCATATCAATTACTAACCATGGCATGATAAAAATCAACTAAGCATGAACAAAATCATAACATCTACTAACATGGCAATGACATGGCATATCAGAACATGATTTTAACATTGTAATAGCAAAACATAGAATTTTATCTCAATCATGGCATAACTTAACATGTCAATCAAAGCATAGCATGGCATCAAGAAACTATGCTGAAAATAAACTAACAATAATATCCAATGCAGACATAGCATGTTAACATTTTGCAATCATCTTCTGTTCTGTCATGGTTCTTTAAATGCAAATAATGATATATTATTCCAGCAATGCAACCAAACTTGTGCACCGAGTCCCTCGGACTCTCTTATCAACTGTGATCATCTCTGGATCACAAACACACCACCAAAGTGGTCTTTCTCAAGAACAACTCGTGATCCTTACGGCGATCACAACCACGACCAACACTTGGTCTCCAACCGTGATCCTTACGGTGATCACAACCACGACCAATATTTGGCCCATGATCCTTACGGCGATCACAACCACTTATCTCATCATCAAAATATCGTCGTGACTCCTCACGACTATCTCATAGTTCAAGTTACCATATTCTTGTTATCACATATTTATTTACCAACTTAATTATTTCGGTTTGTCCTCCATTTCGACCAAGACCTGATAGTGGGACCTACTACGAACTTATGCCCATGACCGAGGACGCGGCTATCGATAGATTGAATACACTCTGCAGAGGTAGCACACTGTACCCACACCACGGAACCCATGGCCTCGTCATCCCAATCGGGTGGACCAACGGCATTTCGACGATCCAACGTACTGCCATGACGCTCTCCCGGCCACTCCGACCCAATCCCCAACGGGCTGGTCCTGGGTGGCCCCGTGTCTACCAAAAACACCCTGACCACCGTCGTGGTCAACTCCCACTCGGGGACACTCCCACTCGGGGACTGGTACCAAAAATCTCAAAAACGAGCACACAAGGTTATGTCCGCTTACCTGATCAGGGTAAGCACGCCCATAACCTTCCCTAATGGGAGGCACCGGCGAGAGGTCACGACAATAGCTCGCATTAAGGCCTCCCATGAGGCAAATGTGGCTGCACTGAAAAAGTTCGGTTTAGCGGCACTATGACTCGATCCCATCGATGACGGAGGAGGTTTGTTATTATTAAGTCATTTTATTTCCTTCTCCATCATCATGAACATATTTAACATGAGTGCAACAAGCCGCATACAAATGCACGAACAAAATATTGAACTCCTCAAGTGCACAACTATAACATAAAGGACACGACAAAAGTATATCAACGGTGCATTACAATAGTCATAACAGTTTATAATGATGACATGCAAATAAAGTAGAGTAGTGGCATGGCATTATTAATAATAACATTCTAATTAACATGGCAAAGGTATCATGAAACACAAGCATGCAAGATAGGCATCAAGAAATAACTGCCGATGAAAACGACATAAAACAACTGCAACTACACACACACAAGGTGCAAGCAAAGTCAACATGCAAGTTCGGGGCTCATGATAAGAGGTTGGCTTGCCTGGGGGTCGACAAATACTCCGCGAAGAAGTGGGAAACGATCGTGAAATGATTTGCCGGAAACAGTTCCTTCTCGGAGGGGGCTGTTTATGGGCAAGGGCAAAAAGGTCATTTTCACTGTGTGAAACTATTATGAAAATGACATCAACGGAACGGGCTCGACGAAACGAAGACGTGGGCTTTGGATTGACCTCATTTGGAGTTGTGGGTAAAAAGATATGACCATTTAACTATCAGGGACCAATCTGTAAAGAATCTCATTACAAACGGGGCCCTAGCAGAAAAACAGATCGCGTCTTTCTCAGAAATACGCTTTCCAGAAAGGAAAGCGCATTCTGGCCCGAAGAAGAGGAGGAATACCCTTTCGGCGACTGAAAGCGCACTTCCCGAAATACGCTTTCGCGTCCGGAAAACGGTTTCTCGGCGGGGCGCCGCCACTTATCCGACGTGGCAAGCGGGGCCACGCCCTACGGTCGCCGATAGGTGGGGCCGCGCGGGAAGGGGGCCCGCCTGGCCTGGCTTCTTCTTCCTCACGCTTGGGCACGCGCCTGGCCGAGGGAGGAGGACACCCCGACGGCGACTGCCGGCGATTCCGGCCACGGCAGGCGACGGGCGACCTACCCACGGGCTCAGGAGGAGGAGGTGCACCCCGGGGTAGTCTCCATTGCCGGCGACGAGCACTGGAGAGGGAGCCACCCGGCCCGCAGCGGAGAGGGGCTTCGGCCTCCGGTGAACTAGGGGCTCCGGTGGGGGACACGGTCGGGCGAGGCAATGGGGAGGCTCACAGGGCACTGGGGAGCGTATTGGAGGAGGTGGAATGGCGAGAGAAGCGCAGTATCGCCGGAATCAAGCAAAGCCCGAGGTGGCGATGGCTCGGCCATTGGAGGGGATGGGGAGCTCCGAGGCGAGGGGGAGAGCTGCGAGTGGTTGGGGAGGGTTGCTGATGATCTCCAGAGGCTCGAGGGCGGGCTATTTATAGCCGGGGCAAAGAGGGGAGGAGGTGGCATGCGGCGGGCGACGTGTCCATGTGCCGGCGAGGGGCAGTGTCGGCAGACGCGACCAAGGCTCACGGGAAGCGGCGGGAAGGCGACGAGGAGGATGCAGACGACCAGCAGAGGCTCACGGAGACGAGCAGCGCTCGCGGACGACGGGAGGAAGAGGACACTGGGGAGGAAGGCGACGGTGCACAGGACCGCACTGTTCGGTTGTTGGCACAGCTCGTCGGAGAAGAAAACAGAGGGGGCCAGAGGTCCAGGGGAAGACGACGTCGAGGGGGAGCTGTTGGGCATTAATGGCGAGGCCAGAGGCGGTCGGGGCAGCGATGCCGACGACCACAGTGGCTAGACCACCGTTTTGGCTGGTTACACGCGTGGTCACCACTGGCATGGCACGCTCTGGGGTTTTAACTGATGTAAATTCATGTCTACCGCGTAGTCCTTCCAGCGTGGAGTGTTACCATGGTGAAAGATCGGGCAGAGACAAATGGAGATGAGTGAAACAAGCTCCACAAGTTTGCTGTTGCAAACTTGGCAACATCCTAGAGATTAAACTAGAGAGGGTAAATGGTAAACTTGATGTCCGGGAGGCTTGGGGTAGGAAGGACTACGGTCCTGGGAGTTTTGAGGTAAAATGGACAACTATTTACCATAGTTGCTGTACAACCACCAAAACTGACCCAGAAACTTAATCATGATGAAACACTCACTAGGAGTGATGGATTGGGCTATAACTTGGCAAAGCCTGATGATTTGAACATACCATGATGCTGTAAAAAGTTCATACCAAATGGACTCACCAAAATGGTACTTCCTTCACAGCTATCATTTCTGTCCAAAAACTTCAGAAAAATCCTCAGGGCAATTGGTCAAGTTAAATGAGCCACAATCTTGTGGAGATAGGTTATATGAGTAGGAGAAGGCATGGAAAAATTATCAGCCATAATGGAGCAAGATAAAATACAATTGCTTCACAAACTGAAAATTTGGACAGAAAACAAGAATTGCTCTTGTGCTCACATAGTTCAATGAAATGAACTGAATTTTGGTAGACGATAATGATTTGCGATACTTGAGAGGATGGAAAAGTTTCATCCCATTTGGAAACACTATGAAGGTACTTCCTTCACAAACTTGTGTTCTGGTCAGAAACTTTGAAAAATTACACAGGGAGCTAGGGTGAATGTATTGAGCTCATCTTTGGTATCCATGGGTTATTTAACAACTTTAAACACCCTGCCAAATTGCAGATCAATTGGACTTAGCAATAAAGCACTTCCTTTGCGAAATTTCAGAGAAGGCAGAAACTTGCACTGGATCTTGTGCCAAATTTTGAACTATGGAATCATGATATTAGGGTGGAACTAGTGATTATATAGCAAGGACAAGCTCCACAATTTATGTGGGAATTTTCTCTTCTATAAAAATAGTAGTTCCTTTGGAAATTGGCAGAAATGCAATATTGGCATTAAATAGGAAAAGGAAATTTTCTTTATTTAATTATGGCCAATATACTTGCCAGAGCTTGGATTAGGCATAAGCATCAACTCCACCAATTCTCATGAATTTAGGAGATGGCTAGATATGCCTTTGGATTTTATTCCTCAAAAAGGCAAGAAAAGGAATAAATCATAATTCAAAAATATTGCATTGGACTTAGCAATATTTTTGCATATCCAAGGTTAAGAAAGGTAGGATGATCTCCGGGATCAATTGGGAGGATCAACAGAACAAGGGAAATGGTGGCTCCTTTGTAATCACAAGGGATATCCAAATTCCAAAAATTTGGAATTAGGGTTTAAGAGGAATTGAGCTGATGCAAATGAGGTCTTGCCCACTGAAAAAGACATGAGCAGGATTTTGAAAGGTTGGAAATGACAAAGTTTTCTCTGGGTCATCCAGCAAACTCAGGAGAAAATTTTGAAAATGAGTGCCAGGAGAGAATAACAGCACAAAAATTGATAACCCAATTTTGGGGCTGTTACAACTCTTCCCCCCTTAAAATGAAATCTCGTCCTCGAGATTCCTAGGGTTACAGCACAAACGAAAGAATAACAACTCCGGAGAAAAACCACGGGGTTAATTTTTAACCCTTTAGTTAAATTCAAACGAGTTGGGGGCACTGAGAAAAAAAGATTCATGGATTCCTCCACGAAACGTAGGTGTCGAGGTAGAATCAAGGGTGAAACCTGTATCGGGGTAGATGTACTGGATCGAGTGAAATAAGGTTGGTAGTGTTCCTCCGGAAAGGAAATCGGAGAAAGAATTAGAGACGAGGAATTTCCAGACGGAAATACCTCTGCGAGGTTCTGGATTTGAAAATCCGGCACACGGTGTATGCACAGATAAATAGGGGTATGTGACTTTGCATCTCCCCGAGTACTGCCCGAATGTACTCGTGGGTGAACCGGGTATGCATGCAGTATGCAAAAAAAATCTAAACTAGCGAACAGACAGACGCAATAAACATGCAACGGAAAACACACCAGGCAAAATCATTCTAAGGTGTTTTAATGCTAGTGGGTATATATATAATCCTGGCATATATATACCTACACCAGCGCGCATTTTATTATAGACTCGAGACGAGTCAATGTTATTTTAGTGTATGTGATCTACTAATTAAAATCTTGTTAGCAACACAGTGTCAACCCTGTCAAACATTTCTGCTTGACAGAGAGACAAGCAAAAACAACACAAAAACAAAAGCACAAAAACATACATAGAACACAGCATACGGACTACAACAGTACCAGCAGACAACAGAACAGGAACGCACTACGCGCTAAACGAAGCAACTCATCTAGGGATACATAGTTCTACCCTCATATCGAGGATGAACCAACAGACTGATCATCTTACTGCTTGACTGAGGTCATGCAGAGGATTTGCCTTGCTGGGGCTCTCCGGGAGGACGAAGACTGAGCCAATCTCCATCTTCATCATCCGACACTACTATGGGTTGGGGTTCGGCTACTGGGGGTGTGGCTGAAATTGATCCGAGCAATTGCTGCTGGTGGATCTGTAAAAGAGCCTTGTCGAGGGTGACGATGTTGGGTCTAGGCCACAACACGGGTTGAGAGGACAACACTGGTTCGGATGGCGTTGGACAAATGACTTGAGATGCGAATTTACGGGCCTCACGGTAAGCTTCCTTGATGACTCGCACCGCATCGTTGTCCAGAGTTCGAAACTCAGCAAGCATCTGGGAAATCATCATCCCCTGGGCGGTAATATACTGCACCAGGCGAGTGATTGCGGGGTCATCTCCTTGGCTAGCGGGAGAAGGCTGCATTCCTACCTCTGTCACAATGGGGTAGAAGCAGAAATCACGCCTTGCTGCCATATGCGGGTATCTGGTTCGGAGGTGAAGCATAGCCTCCACAGCAGCGGCCTGAATGGCTAAATCAGAGGTAGGCATAGCTCTACCCTGAAAAACCAATGGCTGGCCATCCGCTGCTAGGCTGATGCACACTCTTGCATCGAAGCGATGAAGGTGAGGGACGGGTGATGATTGGAACACCAGGTAATCGGGGCTAGCCTTATAGCCAAAGGCTTTGGTGAGCATCTCAGCAAGAAGGGGTGGAAAGCCAGTGTGGTTGACGGCACCGGTGCGGCTGTGAAACTTGGGAGCTTTGAAGGTGCCAGTCATGGCTGGAGTGCTACTACCTAGGCTTCACTTCAGGGACATGGCTGACCGAGGGGTGAGCGATACGGCGAGCGGAAAGGGGGCTTTTATAGGCAGCTATGCGAGACATGCCCGCATGGTGTGGCCCCTTTCCCTTAATGGCGAAGGGTGAGCGGTGTGGACGACCCGAAAGGATATGGTTGCTATTCGCGCCACGGATAACTAGGCGAGGACAGCGGGGTGAGGACGTGTCGGTCCCGACTGCGCCACCTGTTGATTAACAGTGGCCATGCCGTATGCAGGGATGGGTCAAATCCCTTAGGGCCATTACCGGTTAATGGTAGCGGTGATCTAATACTAGGATAACCTATGCCAGCCTGGCTGCTCTGATACCATGCCCTGTGGCACCCCGATCCGCACGGAGCAGGGGGCCTTCGCACGTCAGCCCAGGATAACACCTGACGCACGACAGGTCCATAATACAGCATTCCAGGTACAAAAATATTCATCAAATACATGTATATGAGATTACATCATTGATGAATACAATTATCTGGCATAGCCCTAAGGCTATTAAATGACAACGGAAGTCTGATAAAAATGGCGGCGGAAGTCTTGGTTTGGCAGCATAACAACTCTGGTTGGGCTCCACAACTCACAGGACTGGCAAGATTACGGCCTAGCACGACGGATCAAGCGAGCAATACGGGTACGACCTACAAAACTGGCATGACACGCCAGGTCAGTACATTGAATGTACTTGCAAGACAACCAAATACATAGCACCCAAACAAGCTGCAGACAGAGCAAGAACCTAGCGCATGCAACACCCTATCTCATATCAATTACTAACCATGGCATGATAAAAATCAACTAAGCATGAACAAAATCATAACATCTACTAACATGGCAATGACATGGCATATCAGAACATGATTTTAACATTGTAATAGCAAAACATAGAATTTTATCTCAATCATGGCATAACTTAACATGTCAATCAAAGCATAGCATGGCATCAAGAAACTATGCTGAAAATAAACTACCAATAATATCCAATGCAGACATAGCATGTTAACATTTTGCAATCATCTTCTGTTCT
The DNA here is from genome assembly GCF_002575655.3 of Aegilops tauschii subsp. strangulata. NCBI lineage: Eukaryota > Viridiplantae > Streptophyta > Magnoliopsida > Poales > Poaceae > Aegilops > Aegilops tauschii. The sequence goes on from NC_053035.3 coordinate 383,340,355, forward strand.
ATCATGGTTCTTTAAATGCAAATAATGATATATTATTCCAGCAATGCAACCAAACTTGTGCACCGAGTCCATCGGACTCTCTTATCAACTGTGATCATCTCTGGATCACAAACACACCACCAAAGTGGCCTTTCTCAAGAACAACTCGTGATCCTTACGGCGATCACAACCACGACCAACACTTGGTCTCCAACCGTGATCCTTACGGTGATCACAACCACGACCAATATTTGGCCCGTGATCCTTACGGCGATCACAACCACTTATCTCATCATCAAAATATCGTCATGACTCCTCACGACTATCTCATAGTTCAAGTTACCATATTATTGTTATCACATATTTATTTACCAACTTAATTATTTCGGTTTGTCCTCCATTTCGACCAAGACCTGATAGTGGGACCTACTACGAACTTATGCCCATGACCGAGGACGCGGCTATCGATAGATTGAATACACTCTGCAGAGGTAGCACACTGTACCCACACCACGGAACCCATGGCCTCGTCATCTCAATCGGGTGGACCAACGGCATTCCGATGAAACCAACGTACTGCCATGACGCTCTCCCGGCCACTCCGACCCAATCCCCAATGGGCTGGTCCTGGGTGGCCCCGTGTCTACCAAAGACACCCCGACCACCGTCGTGGTCAACTCCCACTCGGGGACACTCCCACTCGGGGACTGGTACCAAAAATCTAAAAAACGAGCACACAAGGTTATGTCCGCTTACCTGATCAGGGTAAGCACGCCCATAACCTTCCCTAGTGGGAGGCACCGGCGAGAGGTCACGACAATAGCTCGCATTAAGGCCTCCCATGAGGCAAATGTGGCTGCACTGAAAAAGTTCGGTTTGGCGGCACTATGACTCGATCCCATCGATGACGGAGGAGGTTTGTTATTATTAAGTCATTTTATTTCCTTCTCCATCATCATGAACATATTTAACATGAGTGCAACATGCCGCATACAAATGCACGAACAAAATATTGAACTCCTCAAGTGCACAACTATAACATAAAGGACACGGCAAAAGTATATCAACGGTGCATTACAATCCTCATAACAGTTTATAACGATGACATGCAAATAAAGTATTGTTGTGGCATGGCATTATTAATAATAACATTCTAATTAACATGGCAAATGTATGATGAAACACAAGCATGCAAGATAGGCATAAAGAAATAACTGCCGATGAAAACGATATAAAACAACCGCAAGTACACACACACAAGGTGCAAGCAAAGTCAACATGCAAGTTCGGGGCTCATGATAAGAGGTTGGCTTGCCTGGGGTTCGACAAGTACTCCGGGAAGAAGTGGGAAACGATCGTGAAAAGATTTGCCGGAAACAGTTCCTTCTCGGAGGGGGCTGTTTACGGGCAAGGGCAAAAAGGTCATTTTCACTGTGTGAAAATATTATGAAAATGACATCAACGGAACGGGCTCGACGAAACAAAGACGTGGGCTTTGGATTGACCTCATTTGGAGTTGTGGGTAAAAAGATATGACCGTTTAACTATCAGGGACCAATCTGTAAAGAAACTCATTACAAACGGGGCCCTAGCAGAAAAACAGATTGCGTCTTTCTCAGAAATACGCTTTCCAGAAAGGAAAGCGCATTCTGGCCCGAAGAAGAGGAGGAATACCCTTTCGGCGACTGAAAGCGCACTTCCCGAAATACGCTTTCGCGTCCGGAAAACGGTTTCTCGGCGGGGCGCCGCCACTTATCCGACGTGGCAAGCGGGGCCACGCCCTACGGTCGCCGATAGGTGGGGCCACGCGGGAAGGGGGCCCGCCTGGCCTGGCTTCTTCTTCCTCACGCTCGGGCATGCGCCTGGCCGAGGGAGGAGGACACCCCGACGGCGACTGCCGGCGATTCCGGCCACGGCAGGCGACGGGCGACCTACCCACGGGCTCAGGAGGAGGAGGTGCACCCCGGGGTAGTCTCCATTGCCGGCGACGAGCACTGGAGAGGGAGCCACCCGGCCCGCAGCGGAGAGGGGCTTCGGCCTCCGGTGAACTAGGGGCTCCGGTGGGGGACACGGTCGGGCGAGGCAACGGGGAGGCTCACAGGGCACTGGGGAGCGTATTGGAGGAGGTGGAATGGCGAGAGAAGCGCGGTATCGCCGGAATCGAGCAAAGCCCGAGGCGGTGATGGCTCGGCCATTGGAGGGGATGGGGAGCTCCGAGGCGAGGGGGAGAGCTGCGAGTGGTTGGGGAGGGTTGCTGATGATCTCCAAAGGCTCGAGGGCGGGCTATTTATTGCCGGGGGAAGAGGGGAGGAGGTGGCACGCGGCGGGCGACGTGTCTGTGTGCCGGCGAGGGGTGTAGTGTCGGCAGACGCAGCCAAGGCTCACGGGAAGTGGCGGGAAGGCGACGAGGAGGATGCAGACGACCAGCAGAGGCTCACGGAGACGAGCAGCGCTCGCGGATGAGGGGAGGAAGAGGACACTGGGGAGGAAGGCGACGGTGCACAGGACCGCACTGTTCGGTCGTTGGCACGGCTCGTCGGAGAAGAAAACGGAGGGGGCCAGAGGTCCAGGGGGAAGACGACGTCAAGGGGGAGCTGTTGGGCATTAATGGCGAGGCCGGAGGTGGTCGGGGCAGCGATGCCGACGACCACAGTGGCTAGACCACCGTTTTGGCTGGTTACACGCGTGGTCACCACTGGCATGGCACGCTCTGGGGTTTTAACTGATGTAAATTCATGTCTACCGCGTAGTCCTTCCAGCGTGGAGTGTTACCATGGTGAAAGATCGGGCAGAGACAAATGGAGATGAGTGAAACAAGCTCCACAAGTTTGCTGTTGCAAACTTGGCAACATCCTAGAGATTAAACCAGAGAGGGTAAATGGTAAACTTGATGTCCGGGAGGCTTGAGGTAGAAAGGACTACGGTTCTGGGAGTTTTGAGGTAAAATGGACAACTATTTACCATAGTTCCTGTACAACCACCAAAACTGACCCAGAAACTTAATCATGATGAAACACTCACTAGGAGTGATGGATTGGTCTATAACTTGGCAAAGCCTGATGATTTGAACATACCATGATGCTGCAAAAATTTCATACCAAATGGACTCACCAAAATGGTACTTCCTTCACAGCTATCATTTCTATCCAAAAACTTCAGAAAAATCCTCAGGGCAATTGGTCAAGTGAAATGAGCCACAATCTTGTGGAGATAGGTTATATGAGTAGGAGAAGGCCTGGAAACATTATCAGCCATAATGGAGCAAGATAAAATACACTTGCTTCACAAACTGAAAATTTGGACAGGAAACAAGAATTGCTCCTGTGCTCACATAGTTCAATGAAAAGAACTGAATTTGGGTGGAGGATAATGATTTGAGATACTTGAGAGGATGGAAAAGTTTCGTCCCATTTGGAAACACTATGAAGGTACTTCCTTCACAAACTTGTGTTCTGGTCAAAAACTTTGAAAACTTGCACAGGGAGCTAGGGTGAATGTATTGAGCTCATCTTTGGTATCCATGGGTTATTTAACAATGTTAAACCCTGCCAAATTGCAGATCAATTGGACTTCGCAATAAAGCACTTCCTTTGCAAAATTTCAGAGAAGGCAGAAACTTGCATTGGATCATGTGCCAAATTTTGAACTTGGAATCATGATATTAGGATGGAACTAGTGATTATATAGCAAGGACAAGCTCCACAATTTATGTGGGAATTTTCTCTGCTATAAAAATAGTAGTTCCTTTGGAAATTGGCAGAAATGCAATATTGGCATTAAATAGGAAAAGGCAATTTTCCTTATTTAATTATGGCCAGTATACTTGCCAGAGCTTGGATTAGGCATAAGCATCAACTCCACCAATTCTCATGAATTTAGGAGATGGCTAGATATGCCTTTGGATTTTATTCCTTAGAAAGGCAAGAAAATGAATAAATCAAAATTCAAAAATATTGCATTGGACTTAGCAATATTTTTGCATATCCAAGGTGAAGAAAGGTAGGATGATCTCCGGGATCAATTGGGAGGATCAACAAAACAAGGAAAATGGTGGCTCCTTTGTAATCACAAGGGCATATCCAAATTCCAAAAATTTGGAATTAGGGTTTAAGAGGAATTGAGCTGATGCAACTGAGGTCTTGCCCACTGAAAAAGACATGAGCAGGATTTTGAAAGGTTGGAAATGACAAAATTCTCTCAGGGTCATCCAGCAAACTCAGGAGAAAATTTTGAAAATGAGTGCCAGGAGAGAATAACAACACAAAAACTGATAACCCAATTTTGGGGCTGTTACATTGAGGCCGTGAATCTGAGATGGGATCCATGTATGAGAACTAAGTGTGGACTTTGGTTGACTTGCCCGATGATCGGCAAGCCATAGAAAATAAATGGATCTTCCAGAAGAAGACTGACGCTGACGGTAATATTACTGTCTACAAAGCTCGAATTGTTGCAAAAGGTTTTTGACAAGTTCAAGGAGTTGACTATGATGAGACTTTCTCACCCGTAGCGATGCTTAAGTCTGTCCGAATCATGTTAGCAATTGCCGCATTTTATGATTATGAAATTTGGCAAATGGACGTCAAAACTGCATTCCTGAATGGATTTCTAGAAGAAGAGTTGTATATGATGCAACCAGAAGGTTTTGTCGACCCAAAGGGTGCTAACAAAGTGTGCAAGCTCCAGCGATCCATTTATGGACTGGTGCAAGCCTCTCGGAGTTGGAATAAACATTTTGATAGTGTGATCAAAGCATATGGTTTCATACAAACTTTTGGAGAAGCCTGTATTTACAAGAAAGTGAGTGGGAGCTCTTTAGCATTTCTAATATTATATGTGGATGACATATTGTTGATTGGAAATGATATAGAATTCCTGGATAGCATAAAAGTATACTTGAATAAGAGTTTTCCTATGAAAGACCTCGGTGAAGCTGCTTACATACTGGGCATCAAGATCTATAGAGATAGATCAAGACGCTTAATTGGACTTTCACAAAGCACATACCTTGATATGATTTTGAAGAAGTTCAAAATGGATCAGTCAAAGAAAGGGTTCTTGCCTGTGTTACAAGGTGTGAAGTTGAGTGAGACTCAATGCCCGACCACTGTAGAAGATAGAGAGAAAATGAAAGTCATTCCCTATGCCTCAACCATAGGTTCTATCATGTATGCAATGCTGTGTACCAGACCTGATGTGTGCCTTGCTATAAGTATAGTAGGGAGGTACCAAAGTAATCCAGGAGTGGATCACTGGACAGCGGTCAAGAACATCCTGAAATACCTGAAAAGGACTAAGGATATGTTTCTCGTTTCTGGAGGTGACAAAGAGCTCGTCGTAAATGGTTACGTCGATGCAAGCTTTGACACTGATCCAGATGACTCTAAGTCACAAACTAGATACATATTTATATTGAATGGTGGAGCTACCAGTGGGTGCAGTTCTAAACAGAGTGTCGTGGCAAGATCTACGTGTGAAGCGGAGTACATAGCTGCTTTGGAAGCAGCAAATGAAGGAGTCTGGATGAAGGAGTTCATATCCGATCTAGGTGTTATACCTAGTGCATTGGGTCCAATGTAAATCTTTTGTGACAATACTGGTGCAATTGCCTTGGCAAAGGAATCCAGATTTCACAAGAGAACCAAGCACATCAAGAGACGCTTCAATTTCATCCGCGATCAAGTCAAGGAGGGGGACGTAGAGATTTGCAAAATACATACGGATCTGAATGTTGCAGACCCGTTGACTAAGCCTCTCTCACAAGCAAAACATGACCATCACCAAGACTCCATGGGTGTTAGAATCATTACTATGTAATCTAGATTATTGACTCTAGTGCAAGTGGGAGACTGAAGGAAATATGCCCTAGAGGCAATAATAAAGTTGTTATTTATATTCCCTTATATCATGATAAATGTTTATTATTCATGCTACAATTGTATTAACCGGAAACTTAGTACGTGTGTGAATACATAGACAAACAGAGTGTCCCTAGTATGCCTCTACTTAACTAGCTCATTAATCAAAGATGGTTAAGTTTCCTAGCCATAGACATGTCTTGTCATTTGATGAACGGGATCACATCATTAGAGAATGATGTGATGGACAAGACCCATCCGTTAGCTTGGCATAATGATCATTTAGTTTTATTGCTATTGCTTTCTTCATGACTTATACATGTTCCTCTGACTATGAGATTATGCAACTCCCGAATACCGGAGGAACACCTTGTGTGCTATCAAATGTCACAACATAACTGGGTGATTATAAAGATGCTCTACAAGTGTCTCCGAAGGTGTTTGTTGAGTTGGCATAGATCGAGATTAGGATTCGTCACTCCGTGTATCGGAGAGGTATCTCTGGGCCCTCTCGGTAATGCACATCACTATAAGCCTTGCAGGCAATATGACTAATGAGTTAGTTGCGGGATGATGCATTACGGAACGAGTAAAGAGACTTGCCGGTAACGAGATTGAACTAGGTATGATGATACTGACGATCGAATCTCGGGCAAGTAACATACCTATGACAAAGGAAACAATGTATGTTGTCATGCGGTTTGACCGATAAAGATCTTTGTAGAATATGTAGGAGCCAATATGAGCATCCAGGTTGTGCTATTGGTTACTGACCGAAGATATGTCTCGGTCATGTCGACATAGTTCTCGGACCCGTAGGGTCCGCACGCTTAATGTTCAATGATGATTTGTATTATGAGTTTATGTGATTTGATGACCGAATGTTGTTTGGAGTCCCGGATGAGATCACGGACATGACGACGAGTCTCGAAATGGTCGAGACATAAAGATTCATATATTGGAAGGCTACATTCGGACACCGGAATGGTTCGGGTCGTTTCGGATAAGTTTCGGAGTACCGGGGGTTACCGGAACCCCCCGGAAGTTATTGAGCCTCATGGGCCTAGTAGTGGAAGAGAGGAGGCAGGCCAAGGAGTGGCGCGCGCGCCCCTAGCCCAAACCGAATTGGACTAGGGTTGGTAGGGGCGGCCCCTCTTTCCTTCCCTCCTTGTCCTCCTTCCCCCTTCTCCTTGTGGGAATAGGAAAAAGGGGGCCCGAATCCTACTTGGAGTAGGACTCCCCCCTTGGGCGCACCACCCTTGGCCGGCCTCCTCCTCCCTCCCTCCTTTATATACGTGGGGAGGGGGGCACCCTAGAACACACAAGTTGATCTTTTAGCCGTGTGCGGTGCCCCCCTCCACAGTTATACACCTCGGTCATATCATCGTAGTGCTTAGGCGAAGCCCTGCGCCGGTAACTTCATTATCACCGTCACCATGCCGTCGTGCTGACGGACCTCTCCCTCGGCCTCAACTGGATCAAGAGTTCGAGGGATGTTGTCGGTGTCAAAACCGGCGGATCTCGGGTAGGGGGTCCCGAACTGTGCGTCTAAGGCTAATGGTAACAGGAGGCGGGGGACACAATGTTTACCCAGGTTCGGGCCCTCTCGATGGAGGTAAAACCCTACTTACTGCTTGATTGATCTTGATGATATGAGTATTACAAGAGTTGATCTACCACGAGATCGTAGAGGCTAAACCCTAGAAGCTAGCCTATGATTATGATTGTTGTTCTTGTCCTACGGACTAAACCCTCCGGTTTATATAGACACCGGAGGGGGCTTGGGTTACACAGAGTCGGTTACAGAGAAGGAGATCTACATATCTGAATCGCCAAGCTTGCCTTCCACGCAAAGGAGAGTCCCACCTGGACACGGGACGAAGTCTTCAATCTTGTATCTTCATAGTCCAACAACACGGCCAAAGTATATAGTCCGGCTGTCCGAGGACCCCCTAATCTAGGACTCCCCCAGTAGCCCTTGAACCAGGCTTCAATGACGATGAGTCCGGCGCGCAGATTGTCTTCGGCATTGCAAGGCGGGTTCCTTCTCTGAATACTCCATAGAAGATTTTGAACACAAGGATCGTGTCCGGCTCTGCAAAACAAATTCCACATACCACCGTAGAGAGTATAACATTCCACAAATCTAATCTGCTGACAACTTTTCATAACTTGACATCCTGCCGTGGTCCGGTCATTACGAACCGTTTTTCCCAGCCTGCCACTGCATGTGTTGCAAGGCGGTTTTATTGGCACGTCTTGTCGAGCAGAGATCGTGTTCCGCTTATCACGGGATTCTCATCAATACGGGTGTGGGTAACCCAATCGTGCTTGTTAGTATGACTCCTCGATTTTAGGCAAGTTCCAAACGGCCACGCGGAGGACGCTTGATATTCACCCTCTTTATAAAGGGGCCAAGGCCTGTCCTTTTCTTCTCACGCTCGATCCTTCCCTTCCCCCACCTCGAGTTCCAACACCCAAGGCTCGGGCTAAGCGCTTCGGACCTTCAACCATGTCCGGATCCAACCTTCAAGGTCGGTGGATGGCCTCCTCTGTCATAGAGGAGGACATCGAGAAGCTAAGGGAAGCCAAGTATCTGACCGCCGAAATCCCGCACAGGCTGCCTGCACAAGGGCAGGTCATCCCCACTCCCGAACCCAACGAGAGTGTCGTATTTGTTTCCCACTTCCTCCGAGGGCTAGGCTTTAGTCTTGATCCCTTTGTTAGAGGGCTTATGTTCTATTACGGGCTCGATTTCACGATCTAGCTCCAGATTCCATCCTTCACATCTCGTTGTTTATCATCGTGTGTGAGGCCTTCCTCCGCATCACCCCACACTTCGGCTTATGGCTCAAGACCTTCAATGTGAAGCCGAAGACGATCGATGGGCAACACGCAGAATGCGGAGGTGCCATAATAAGCAAAGGCGCCCATGCTCTATGGCCAAAGGGTTCCTTCCCGGAGGTGTCCAACTTATGGCGGCGAGAGTGGTTTTACATCACAGCTCCCCGAGGTACAAAGTGGGCGGCTGCCCCCGCCTTCCGCTCGGGCCCTCCACCGCAACTGGCGTCATGGGTCAACAAGGGGCTGGACTGGGAGCCAGTTAATGACGTGCTGACATTGCAAAGTCGCACCTGAGATCTCCTCAAGAGGGATGTCAGTCTTGTCAAGGTAATGCAAGTTATGCTAGTTCGTCGGGTCCTGCCATGCCGACGTCGATCTCTCCGTATGTGGGAGTTCAACCCGGAAGGACCATGAACTATTCAACAATTCTTCAGCGTGACGCTCGAAGAGATGTATGGATTGTTCTTCGGATCACGAATAAAGTGTCCGGACACCACCGAGGATGCGGGTCTCAACTGCAACCGTCTAGATACCCAGGTAAGTAATTCTGCGGCCGAACATGCTGTCTTTTTATTTGTCACAACATCATTCTGAAAAATCGCTCTCGGCAGGACTGGTAAGAAAGGCGAAGAGAATCAGGTGTTCGGCCCCCCTTCCCGAAGGCTCACCGGATCCTGCTCTAGCCAGGATGCTTGAGCACGACCCTTATCAAGTGCCATCAGGGGAAGATAAATGGAGGAATAAAGAAGCCAAAAGCGGGCTTCACACATTACACATCCAAACCGGGGGAATTAGTGTCTCCGCGAAGGAGGGAGAAGAATCTAAAATTCCCTCTCCCCGAGGAAGGAAAAGGACCGCCTCTGAAGACTTGGAAACGAAGGTTTCCAAACAAGGGAAGAAACCTTCGCCAGGGGCCCTGCCCCGGAGGGCGTCCTTACCGCACAGTGCCCGCAAGGGGGCCAGCCCTCCACCGAGCTGTAAGTGAACAAGAGTACTTTGGTAAATATATCCTGCTTTATCTCCGAGGACAATAACCGAGACATATATCTTGCAGTCCGGCTCATAGCCCTTCATGATAGAGTTCCTCTTCGGGGGATCTTCTTCCGGAGATGATGGAGAGCGAAACGCCTCCCCTTGTCTCCCCGCCTCATGGGGCGGACGACCCTGAGGTGTTGTCACGGAGGATTTCTCCTGATCCGCCAAGGCCAGAAGGTAACCCTTCGGCCACCCGAAGTCCGGAGTATTCGGCTCCTAAGGAGAGCAACAGAAAGAGTCCGAGACTGTCCGGTGCACAACCGGACGCACTAATGGGTCTTCTGGAGCAAGCGGCTATCTCAGAGGCGCATCGTACTTTAATGGGTATGGTGGTTGAGAGGATTTCATCCGCCAAAAGTGGGTTGCATGAAGCTTTTACGAGCCTGCTAAGAGGCTTTGAGGTACGCAAAGTAATATATATATATATATTTTGACGGTACCACACACGCTAGGTGTGCTCTATACAGATAGTAGCCCCTGAGACTCTGGTTGCTGTCCAGAGGCGGCAAACAGAGGATCATAGTCCCAGGTAATGATATCGCTACTTTCATGTGCAGGCGGCTGAGGGTCCGGTGGCTGGCCGGACTGCTGAGTTTGCCGAACTGAGGCGGCAGCTTGACGCGGCAGATGCCGACATCGCGCTTGTGAACAAGTGGCTTGACGAGGCACATGGTATGTATTTTCTGGTGGTTAACAAATATTAAGAGGAGCATGATGCTAGTATCTATAATATGTTTGTGACTGGAGATGGAGCTACCGCCGTGGAGACCCTTCGGGCGGAACTTGCCCGAGCCAAGGAACAAGCCAGGAGAAGTGATGCGGCCGGCCTAAAGGCGGCCGAAGAGTTAAGAGCCTAACAGGCTGCTCATCGCCAAAGCAAAGATAAAATAGCCAAGATGGCTGTTGAGCTGAAAGATGCCGCCAGCCGATTTGAGCTTCTTGAAAAGGAAACCAAGCGAAAGCGGCTGACCTGAAGAAAGCCATGGAAGCAGCCAAGGAAACCCGCTCTAAAATCAGAGCGGCGAAGGAGGAGCTCCATCAAGCCGGAGATATCATGGCTGGGAAGCCCTTTTTGTTGCGGACAAAGTTTGGAGATCCGAAGTATGCCCCTCTGGATCAATTATGGAGTGCTGCAGACAGGTACTTGGACTTGGCAATGAGTGCTGCTGATGCGACTGAGTTTTTCAAAGATCAGAAAGATCATGAAGTGGAAAGGTTGTTCTGGTCGCAGTTTGGTGCTCCAACGCGTCCGCTGCTATTAAATGAACAAATGGCCGAGTGGGCCGAGCTCCATAGGTTGTCCAGACTTGCCATGAGGTCTGTCGTGGATCATCTTTGGCCGAAGGGACCAAGGCCGAATAGTTATTTTGGTTTAGTGCAACGTCCTTGGTGCTGTGCCGCATATCGACGCTGTAAAAAGGTCGGCGTGCATAGAGGGTGCGCGGATGGCTCTTGCCCGTGTTAAGACATACTGGGCAGAGATGGAGGCCACCGCTATTGCAACCCGGGGCCCGGGCGTAGGCCAGGTCTCGGCCGAGCACTATTTTGAAGAAGTCCTAGAAGGCGCTTGTTTAATAGAGGCTTAGTGCTCGAAGAGTATCATGTTCGAGTGACATGTATCCCAATTGTAAAAACAATGCTATTTGGATTATAAAGGCTGTGTTTATACTTTTGCCTGAAAGTATTATGATGCCTCCTGTGCGGCCGTTTATGTATGTATATAACCTGAAAGTTTGCAGTCGTCGGCTTCAGCCCCCACGCATATAATGCGGGGGTGTTCAGAAAAGCGCGTATTCACACTTGATCCAACGTCTTGGTCCATTAAGGAGGTGATAGCGCGTCGAACAAGGCGATCGGATTATATAGCTTTAACACTTTCACTTAGCCATAGGAGTTTGACGGTGGGGCTACTATATAGCCCCTGGTACTTCCGCGCTCATCCGAATACGGTGCACGTACATACATGACCGGGAAACCGGTCCTTCATTAATGCGGAGGAATCACGAAGATTCCGCTGAGTCATCAAGTGGTTGACTAGTCTCGCGCTTTACCATGACAGTCAGTTTTCGGCATCCAGATGAACCAGGGCACAATCACAGTAGTTCTCCCGGTGCCGACTTAGCCGATAGAGCGGAACGTAAGGTAGCAAAACACGGGAGCCGGGCAAACCCAACTATTGACCAAAGACATGATTCGGAGCTGATGCATATAAGGCCAAACTCACGATGCCGAACACTCCCTAAGGTATTCGGACTTTACAACATATACTGGGCTGAGTAACGCCCTCGATAATGAGCCCTAATTTTCCAGGTACGTGCATTAGTCTAACGTGACGAAATGCCAATAACGCCAGCATCCCTCTCGGTTGTGTTGAGTATCCGGAGGGTGTGAAGCAACAAGAGACAGTAAAAAAGGTTTACACAGGGTCTTAATCTAAAAAGAAACCTTTGAGCGGGGCCGTGCTGCACGTCTGCGCCTGTGTCTCCGTTGTGCCGTATCCTGGAAGGGTGTAGCACGATGATCATATGTAAAAGAGAAAAACCCAGGTGAAAGTCTTCGTGCGAAAAATTGGTTATTCTTAATGAACCATTAAAATGCAATCTAAATAGGGTCAAGCCGAACTATAGCCCTTTTTACATGTGGGAAGCCCCTAGCACCACCTATGGGGGTATATCCATCGACCCAATCTCAGGTTTATGTGAGCTGTTACAGCTAGTGGTGCGCCAGAGTCGTCTAACCGTGTCCGCGTTCTTGACGACCGATCATTTATTCTGGTTGGAGAGGCCGTTCAGTGTTCGGCTGCAAGAGCCGCCACATATTCCTCTGCACGTAAGGAATGCTCTGTGTTTTCGCTAACTATGATGATGCCACATGGACCGGGCATCTTAAGCTTAAGATAAGCATAATGCGGTACTGCATTAAAACGAGCGAAGGTCATTCTTTCGAGTAGTGCGTGATATCCGCTTCAGAATGGAGCGATGTCGAAGGTTAATTATTCGCTTCGGAAGTTGTCGGGAGAACCGAATACAACCTCTAGTACTAGAGAGCCCGTGCAGCGGGCCTCTGGGCCTGGTATTACTCCTTTAAAGGTAGTATTGCTTTGGCTGATTCTTGTCGGGTCTATCCCCATTTTGCGGACGGTGTCCTGATATATCAGATTAAGACTACTGCCGCCGTCCATAAGGACTCGGGTGAGATGGTATCCGTCAATTATTGGGTCTAGCACCAAGGCAGCTGATCCTCCGTGCCGGATACTAGTCGGGTGATCCCTGCGATCAAAAGTGATCGGGCAGGCCGACCAAGGGTTGAACTTGGGGGTGACGGGCTCCACGGCGTATACGTCTCGGAGTGCGCGTTTGCGCCTCCTCTTTGGTATGTGAGTTGCGTAAATCATGTTCACTGTTTTGACCTCTAGTGGGAATTTTTCTGTCCCCTAGTGTTCGGCTGGCGAGGCTCATCCTCGTCTTCACTTGGTGTCTCCCTCCCCTTGTGTTCGACGTTTAGCTTGCCAGCCTGCTTGAAGGCCCAGCATTCTCTGTTGGTGTGATTTGCAGGTTTGTCGGAGGTGCCATGAATCTGACATAATCTGTCTAGAATCTTGTTTAGGCTGGACGGTCCATCTCTGCTGCCTTTAAATGGCTTTTTCCGTTGACCGGGTCGAGAGCCCCTGAATCCGGCGTTTACCGCCGTGTTGTCTGGGCTGTCTTCATTGTTTCGATGCTTGCTTTTATTGCGTCGCGGTTTCCCGTTGCCATCCCTGACTTCGGATGTGCCTGGGTTGCTGGTGCCGCTACGGGCCAGCCAACTATCTTCGCCCATGCAAAAGCGGGTCATAAGGCTTGTTAGGGCTGTCATTGTCCTCGGTTTTTCCTGACCGAGGTGTCTGGCGAGCCATTCGTCCCGGACACTGTGTTTGAAAGCCGCTAAGGCTTCGGCATCCGGGCAATCGACGATTTCATTCTTCTTCGTGAGAAATCTATTCCAAAGCTTTCGCGCTGACTCTCCGGGCTGTTGAATTATGTGACTTAAATCGTCTGCATCCGGAGGTCGGACACAGGTCCCTTGAAAATTAGCCCTAAAAGCATCCTCAAGCTCTTCCCAACTTCCAATTGAGTTTTTGGGGAGGCTTTTCAACCAGTGCCGAGCTGGTCCTTTCAACTTGAGGGGCAGGTATTTAATGGCGTGGAGATCATCTCCGTGAGCCATGTGGATGTGAAGGATAAAGTCCTCAATCCAGACCCCAGGGTCTGTCGTTCCGTCGCATGCCTCTATGTTCACGGGTTTGAATCCCTCTGGAAATTCATGATCCAGCACCTCATCGGTGAAGCATAGGGGGTGCGCGGTTTGGATGTGTCATGGCATTCTTCTGACGGTTGTAGTGTTCGGTTTTGATTTCGAGCTATTATTCGGTCAGTATAGTCGTTTGGGCGGCCATGATTCTGTGCCGGAGCGCGCTTCCTAGATCCGTAGATGGACCTGGCCATACCGGCTTTTTTGTGTAGGTCCTCACGTAAATCGTGCGCTGGCTTGTGTGCGACATCGTTAGCCGCCCTGTCACGGCCACGGGGTGGTCGATCCGGCTGATAGGCCATTTTATTTTTCGGCTGAATGGGCTCTAAAGCCTCGTCGTCGAATTCAGGCAACAGCTTGCGCTTTGGATAGCTCTTTGTGTGGGGACTGCCACCGTACTTTTCTTCGGTGTCAAGCACTTTCTTCCATCTGCTGTTGAGCGTATTCTGCGCGGCCTTAAGCCTTTGCTTCTGCTTGTTCGGGATCCTCGCGGTGGCAGTAAGCCTTCTATGGAGGTTCTCTTGTTCCAAGTGCCTTTCCGGGACGATGTGTGCATCGTCATCCTGACTGTTCTCCTCTCCAGAGATAGGTTGATGAGTTTTACCCTCAGCGTCGCCCTGATCGGACAGCGGCTCCGTACTATGTTCGCCGTCCGCTGGCTCATCCTGCTCAATCGCTGGGTGCATGTGGTCGTCGTTTCCTTTGGAGTCGACCGGGGTATTATTCTTTCTTGTGCTGTTATCGCTGTTTTTGCTGAGGCGGGATTTGGAGCGGTGCCTACGTCGTCGCTTTGGTTGCTTCTCGAAGGGATTATCCTTCGATGCATCCTTCCGTTCCTCGTCGTTGTTTTCTTTGGGTGTATCCACCATGTATATATCGTATGATGAAGTGGCTGTCCAGCGCCCTGTGGGCGGTGGTTCCTGTTGCTCTCCTGCATCGTCGTCCATACCGTCGATGTCTTCGGAGCCGAAATCGAGCATGTCGGTTAAGTCGTCGACAGTGGCTATTAAGTGGGTGGTGGGTGGGGAACGAATTCCTTCGTCGTCCGCTTCCCACTCGAGCCGGACATAGTTCGGCCAAGGGTCTCCAGACAATGACAGAGACCTTAATGAATTTAGCACGTCGCCCAGGGGCGAGTGCTGAAAGATATCCGTGGAGGAAAACTCTGTGATCGGTGCCCAATCAGATTCGATAGGCACTGACGCAGGCGGTTCGGAGCCCGTGGCCGGGGACGAATCCAAGAGTCCGGCGACACAGGTCTCATGGGAGGTGAAGTCAGTATTCAGCTCTATAGCCACTGAGTGTGCGGCCTCCGAGGCGGGGTCCATCCACCCATCCTCGGACGGCGCACTCTGCTCCGGATTTAGGGCCAGAGTAGCCACAGGTGTGATCTCCCGAACACCGTCCGAAGGCAGAGTTAGGTCATGCTCATCGTGACTGTGCGGCGCACCTGACATAGGCTCGAATCCGTCAAATATCCAGTCTCCACGGATATCGGCCGTATAGTTTAAATTTCCAAACCTGACCTAACGGCCAGGGGCGTAACTCTCGATCTGCTCCAGATGGCCAAGCGAGTTGGCCCACAGTGCGAAGCCGCCAAATACGAAGATCTGTCCGAGGAGGAAAACCTCACCCTGGATCGCATCGTTGCTGATGATCGAAGGAGCCATCAAGCCTTGCGTTGACGGCACAACGGAACTCTCAATGAAAGCACCAATGTCGTTTTCAAAACCGGCGGATCTCGGGTAGGGGGTCTCGAAGTGTGCGTCTAAGGCGGATGGTAACAGGAGGCGGGGGACACAATGTTTACCCAGGTTCGGGCCCTCTCGATGGAGGTAATACCCTACTTCCTGCTTGATTGATCTTGATGATATGAGTATTACAAGAGTTGATCTACCACGAGATCGTAGAGGCTAAACCCTAGAAGCTAGCCTATGATTATGATTGTTGTCGTCCTACGAACTAAACCCTCCGGTTCATATAGACACCGGAGGGTGCTAGGGTTACACAGAGTCGGTTACGAGGGAGGAGATCTACATATCCGAACTGCCAAGCTTGCCTTCCACGCAAAGGAGAGTCCCACCCGGACACGGGACGAAGTCTTCAATCTTGTATCTTCATAGTCCAACAGTCCGGCTGTCCGAGGACCCCCTAATCCAGGACTCCCTCACCGTCCATGCATATAGGAGTCCTATCCAGACATGGGGGATAGTCTTCTACTTTATCATCACGGCCCATCAGTCCGGCCCATATAGAAAAGACCGGACACCCAAGGACCCCCCAATCCTGGACTCCCTCAGGGGGTGCTCTAAAAAAACTCTAGTAGCTGGAGTTGGGGGGGGGGAGATTACCCACCACTGCCACCAGTAAGTGGATACCCCTTCGTTTCTCCCCCTCGTCCAATCAAATAGATCCTTTCCACTAGATTTCTCATTCTTGAAGTTGGAGTTAGAAGGAAGTGATGTCGCTTGAAGCTACGTCGGTATTTCCCCAAAGAGGAAGGGATGATGCAACACAGCGGGGGTAGGTATTTCCCTCAGATATGAAACCAAGGTTATCGAACCAGTAGGAGAACCAAGCAACACAACGTAAACAGCTCCTGCACACAGATAACAAATCCTCGCAACCCGACTGTTAAAGGGGTTGTCAATCCCTTCTAGGGTACGGCGCCACAAGATAGGCAAACGAACGTGAGATAAATTGTAGTAGATTGATAGATCGAACACCAAATAAAATAAATAAGAATAAAACGCAGCAAGGTATTTTTGTATTTTTGGTTTAATAGATCTGAAAATAAATGCAAGGAAAAAGTAGATCGCAAAGGCAAATATATGAGAAAGAGACCCGAGGGCCGTAGGTTTCACTAGTGGCTTCTCTCGAGAAAAATAGCAAACGTTGGGTGAAGAAATTACTGTTGGGCAATTGATAGAACTTAAAATACTCATGATGATATCCAGGCAATGTTCATTATATAGGCATCACGTCCAAGATTAGTAGACCGACTCCTTCCTGGATCTACTACTATTACTCCACACATCGACCGCTATCCAGCATGCATCTAGGGTATTAAGTTCATGGAAAAACGGAGTAATGCAATAAGAACGATGACATGATGTAGACAAGATCTATCTATGTAGAGATAGACCCCATCATTTTACCCTTAGTAGCAATGATACATATGTGTCGGTTCTCCTTCTATCACTGGGATCAAGCACCGTAAGATCGAACCCACTACAAAGCACCTCTTCCCATTGCAAGATAAATAGATCAAGTTGGCCAAACAAAACCCAAATATTGGAGAAGAAATACGAGGCTATAAGCAATCATGCATATAAGAAATCAAAGAAACTCAAATAACTTTCATGGATATAAAAAGATAGATCTGATCATCAACTCAAAGTTCATCGATCCCAACAAACACACCGCAAAAGAGTTACATCATATGGATCTCCAAGAGACCATTGCATTGAGAATTCAGAGTGAGAGATGAAGCCATCTAGCTACTAACTACGGACCCGAAGGTCTACAAAGAACTATTCACGCATCATCGGAGAGGCACCAATGGTGGTGGTTGAGGGAGTCCTGGATTAATGGGTCCTCAGGCGTCCGACCTGTTGGACATGGGCCGGACTGATGGGCCATGAAGATACAAGACAGAAGGCTCTCTCCCGTGTTTGGATGGGACTCTCCCTGGCATGGATGACAAGCTTGGCGTTCGGATATGAAGATTCCTTTCTCTGTAACCGACTTTGTACAACCCTAGTCCCCTCCGGTGTCTATATAAACCGGAGGGTTTAGTCCATAGAGGCAATCATAATCATACAGGCTAGACTTCTAGGGTTTTAGCCATTACGATCTCGTGGTAGATCAACTCTTGTCATACTCATATTCATCAAGATCAATCAAGCAGGAAGTAGGGTATTACCTCCATAGAGAGGGCCCGAACCTGGGTAAACATCATGTCCCCTGTCTCCTGTTACCATCGACCTTAGACGCATAGTTCGGGATCCCCTACTCGAGATCCGCCGGTTTTGACTCCGACATTGGTGCTTTCATTGAGAGTTCGTCTGTGACGTCGCTTGAAGGTTCGATGGCTCCATCTCTCTCTCTGAATTCTACAACAATGCTGCCCTGGGGGAGGTTTTCCTCCCCGGTCAGATCTTTGTGTTTGGCGGCTTCGCACTGCGGGCCAACTCGCTTGGCCATCTAGAGCAGATCAACAGCTACGCCCCAGGCCACCAGATTAGTTTTGGAAATCTAGACTATGTCGCCAATATCCGAGGTGACTTGATCTTCCAAGGATTCGTGACCCCAACCTCCGCTCTGGCCTTAGAACATGAGCGTATCGCCAGGTCCGAAGACGGGCTTCTTGAGCTCGCCGGACTATGTGCGGCCACTAAGCCCATTGTGGGAGAGCCGGGGGAAGAGGTGTCGCTGGCAACCATCATAAAGCTAGACCCTTCTCTGGACACTGGCTCCGAATCCTCGGAGTCGGCATCACGTGAGTTCGGCCAAGGAGCCTCCCTCTCGCCATACTCCATAGGCTCTCTTCTCTCGGGCCAAACCTCGCCTTTAAGCGAGGCTCTAGACTTAATGCGATTCCTTGTCATTACAGAGGAGCAACGTCTGAACTATGCCCAGCCCGGACTAGGGGCTGAGTGCAGGGAATTTTACGTCCCACCCACCACCCACTTTATAGCCACTGTTGAGGACTTAACCTACATGCTCGATTACGGCTCCGAAGACATCGACGGTATGGACGATGATGCCGGAGAAGAGCAGGCCCAGAACCCGCCGTTTACCAGACGCTGGACGGCCACCTCTTTGTATGACATGTACATGGTGGATACACCCAAAGAGAATAGCGGTGACGGCAAAGAAGATCCAGTGGAGGATAAACCTCCTGAGATACAGCCAAAGCACCGACGTCAGCGGCGCCGCTCTAAGTCACGCTGCGGAAAAGACAGCAGTACCGGCACAGGAGAAAACAATACTCTAGACGATGCCGAAGACAAAGAAGACCCCGTTGAGCCAACTTCTGAACAGGACGAACAGGAAGATGTGCAAGTTAGCCCTGATGAATAGGCCATAAACGAAGACTCGGCGGACAGTAATTATCTCCCACTCTCCGAGGATGAGGTGAGCCTCGGTGATGAAGACTTCATCGTACCTGAGGGACCTCTCGAGCAGGAGCGCTTTAAGCACCGGCTAATAGCCACTTCAAGGAGCCTAAAACAGAAGCAGCAATAGCTTCAAGCTGATCAAGATCTTCTCAACGATAGATGGACTAATGTCCTCGCAGTCGAGGAATACGGCCTCGAGCGCCCAACCAAAAGTTACCCGAGGCGCAAATTACTACCTCAATTTGATGATGAGGCACTTCAGCCCGTACCATCAGCGCATAATGCGGCCGATTGACCACCACGTGGCCAGGATAAAGCAGCAACTCAAGCCGAACACCAGCCCATACTACCTCACTGTAAAGGCAGAGATAAAACAGCTCGGGGATACACATATGACCTGCGGCAGGACCTGGACAGTAGAGCAAGACAGACTAGATCAATCTACGGATCACGGGGGCATCCCCCGACACGCGACGACGGCTATCTAGTCGGATGTGACAAGCATAATCACGCCCGGGCCGAAAACCGCAGACGGACTCCATCCGAGCTACGTCATGACGTGGCCCGATATAGAGGCGCCGCACACCCCCTTTGCTTCACTGATGAAGTAATGGAGCACGAATGCCCAGAAGGATTTAAACCCATTAACATCGAATCATATGATGGGACAACAGAGTAATAGACCCCCGCGGTATGGATCGAAGATTTCCTTCTCCATATTCATATGGCCGGCGGTGACGATCTTCACGCCATCAAATACCTCCCACTAAAACTCAAGGGACCAGCTCGACACTGGTTGAATAGCCTGCCTGAAAACTCCATTAGCAGCTGGGAGGACCTAGAAGACGCCTTCCGCGATAACTTCCAAGGTACATATGTCCGCCCACCAGACGCCGATGACCTAAGTCACATCATCCAGTAGCCCGGAGAGTCAGCCAGGAAGCTCTGGACTAGGTTCTTAATTAAAAAGAATCAAATTGTCGATTGTCCGGACGCCGAAGCCCTCGCGGCCTTTAAGCTTAGCGTCCGAAATGAGTGGCTCGCCCGCCACCTTGGTCAAGAAAAACCAAAATCCATGGTAGGCCTTACCGCTCCGATGACCCGCTTTTGCGCGGGAGAAGACAGCTGTCTCGCTCGTAGAAGCAACAGCACCAGTGATCCGAGCACTTCCGAAGTTCGAGACGGCAACGGCAAGCCACGATGCAATAAACAAAAGCGTCGAAATAGCAATGAAGGAACGCAAGACATGGCGGTCAATGCCGAATTTAGCGGCTCCAAACCCGGTCAGCGGAAAAAGCCATTCATGGCAAACAAAGACGAACCATCCAATTTAGACAAGATACTTGATCGGCCCTGCCAGATTCATGGCACCCTCGATCAACCAGCCAATCATACCAATAGAAGCTGTTGGGTCTTTAAACGAGCCGGCAAGCTTAATGCCGAACACAAGGGGAAGGGGCTGCCCAGTGACAGTGACGACGAAGAGACTCGCCAACCGAACACCGGGGGTCAAAAGCAATTTCCCCGCGAAGTAAAAACAGTAAACATGGTATACGTGACGCCCATCCCTACAGGGCAGCGCAAGCGCGCACTACGGGACGCCTACTCCATAGAGCCGGTCGCCCCAAAATTTAACCAATGGGCGACCTGCCCGATCACTTTTGATCGCAAGCACCACCCAGCTAGTATCCGTCATGAAGGTTCGGCAGCTCCGGTCCTCGACCCGATTATCGATGGATTCCATCTCATGAAAGTCCTTATGGACGGGGGCAGTAGCCTTAATCTACTCGACCAAGACACTGTCCACAAAATGGGCATTGATCCTTCAAGAATCAAGCCCACCACAACTACCTTCAAGGGAGCAATACCCAGCGTAGAAGCTCACTGCACGGGCTCAATCACATTGGAAGTCGTTTTCAGTTCGCCGAACAACTTTCGAAGCGAGGGCTTAACCTTCGATATTGTCCCGTTCCGTAGTAGCTACCATGCACTGCTCGGGCGTAGCGCTTTTGCTCGTTTTAATGCGGTCCCATACTACGCCTACGTAAAGCTTAAGATGCCCGTTCCACGCGGGGTCCTCACGATAAACGGAAATACAGAACGCTCCCTCCGTACAGAGGAGCATACTACGGCTACTGCAGCCGAAGTACAAAGTGGCCTCATCGAGCCGCGTATCTCATCGGCCATCAAGCCGCCGGTCTCTATTAAACATGACCGATCAATCTCAGAGCTGGATTAGCAGTTCGTCCTCCGTCGTTCGCCTCATATACTCGTGAAGTTTGTACCGCGCATACATAATTATGCACTTAAAATACCCTGGTTATCGGCGGAAGCACAATACAGAAAGGCCTACAATACGGTCCGCACTCGCATCGCCTTTTCCTTCTTTTTTCTAACTATTTTTTATCTTTTACCGCAGGTGACTCAAAGCCTGGTCATCTTACAAACTCTCTCTGAGTTCGGCTTTGTATAAATAACCAAAGGCTATTCCTGTTAAGGAGTCTGTTCGTCGAGGCAAGGCAGCGCAGGCGTGCGACAGGAGGTCCAAATGATTTTTTAGACCACACTCTTTCTTTCCAACCTGTAAAGTGCCTTTTTCCTCAGCCTTCGGCCCCTGGCATGTTAAATAGCCCGGGTAGTGGCGTTATAATATGCAAGATCGGGTTCGACGTGTCAATCAGATTCCAGTGAACATAGTCCATATTCAGTATTTGCTTTTTCTAAGAACTGAATTTTGCATCTTCGGTTGTTTCACGCACGCACCTCGGCACAAATTGATAGGGGCTCGATATGGCAACATATGTGTTGCCTACAAGTCTGAATAGCTTTATGGCACACTTCGGTGTCACGAGTTTGGCCTTATATGCATCAGCTCTGAATCATGTCTTTGGTCAATAGTTGGGTTGCCCGGCTGCTGTGCTTGCTGAAGGAAATATGCCCTAGAGGCAATAATAAAGTATTATATATTTCCTTGTATCATGATAAATGTTTATTATTCATGCTAGAATTGTATTAACCGGAAACATAATACATGTGTGAATACATAGACAAACAAAGTGTCACTAGTATGCCTCTACTTGACTAGCTCGTTAATCAAAGATGGTTATGTTTCCTAGCCATAGACATGAGTTGTTATTTGATTAACGGGATCACCTCATTAGGAGAATGACGTGATTGACATGACCCATTACGTTAGCTTAGCACCCGATCGTTTAGTATGTTGCTATTGCTTTGTTCATGACTTATACATGTTCCCATGACTATGAGATTATGCAACTCCCGTTTACCGGAGGAACACTTTGTGTGCTACCAAACGTCACAACGTAACTGGGTGATTATAAAGGTGCTCTACAGGTGTCTCCAAAGGTACTTGTTGGGTTGGCGTATTTCGAGAATAGGATTTGTCACTCCGATTGTCAGAGAGGTATCTCAGGGCCCACTCGGTAATGCACATCACTATAAGCCTTGCAAGCATTGTGACTAATGAGTTAGTTGCGGGATGATGTATTACGGAACGAGTAAAGAGACTTGCCGGTAACGAGATTGAACTAGGTATCGAGATACCGACGATCGAATCTCAGGCAAGTAACATACCGATGACAAAGGGAACAACGTATGTTGTTATGCGGTCTGACCGATAAATATCTTCGTAGAATATGTGGGAGCCAATATGGGCATCCAGGTCCCGCTATTGGTTATTGACTGGAGAGGTGTCTCGGTCATGTCTACATAGTTCTCGAACCCAAAGGGTCCGCACGCTTAAAGTTACGATGACAGTTATATTATGAGTTTATGTGAATTGATGTACCGAAGGTTGTTCGGAGTCCCGGATGTGATCACGGATATGACGAGGAGTCTCGAAATGGTCGAGACGTAAAGATTGATATATTGGACGACTATATTCGGACATCGGAAGTGTTCCGGAGAAGTTTCGGATTAAACCGGAGTGCCGGAGGGTTACCGGAACCCCCCGGGGAAGTATTGGGCCTTAGTGGGCCTTGAGGGGAGAGAGAGGGCAGCAGCCAGGAGGTGGTGCACCCCCAACCAGAGGAGTCCTAGTTGGACTAGGAGAGGGGGGCGCAGCCCCCTTTCCCTCTCCCTCCCCCTCTATTTCCTTCCCCCCTTCTTTTCCTAGTAGGACTAGGAAAGGGGAGTCCTACTCCTACTAGGAGGAGGACTCCCCCCTCTCCTTGGCGCGCCGCATAGGCAGCCGGCCTCCCCCTTGCTCCTTTATATACGGGGGCAGGGGGGCACCTAAGAACACACTTGATATACGATATTTTAGCCGTGTGCGGTGCCCCCTCCACCAGATTACACCTCGATAATACCGTCGCGAAGCTTAGGCGAAGCCCTGCGTCGGTGGAACATCATCATCGTCACCACGCCGTCGTGCTGACGAAACTCTCCCTCAACACTCGGCTGGATCGGAGTTCGAGGGACGTCATCGAGCTGAACGTGTGTAGAACTTCGGAGGTGCCGTACGTTCGGTACTTGGTCGGTCGGATCGTGAAGACGTTCGGCTACATCAACCGCGTTGTTATAACGCTTCCGCTGTCGGTCTACGAGGGTACGTGGACAACACTCTCCCCTCTTGTTGCTATGCATCACCATGATCTTGCGTGTGCGTAGGAAATTTTGAAATTACTACGTTCCCCAACAGTGGCAACCGAGCCTGGTTTTATGCGTTGATGCTTTGCACGAGTAGAACACAAGTGAGTTGTGGGCGATATAAGTCATACTGCTTACCAGCATGTCATACTTTGGTTCAGCGGTATTGTGAGATGAAGCGGCCCGGACCGACATTACGCGTATGCTTACGCGAGACTGGTTTCACGTTCGGAGCACTCGTTGCTTAAAGGTGATTGGCGGGTGTCTGTCTCTCTCACTTTAGTTGAACCGAGTGTGGCTATGCCCGGTCCTTGCGAAGGTTAAAACAGCACCAACTTGACAAACTATCGTTGTGGTTTTGATGCGTAGGTAAGAACGGTTCTTGCTAAGCCCGTAGCAGCCACGTAAAACTTGCAACAACAAAGTAGAGGACGTCTAACTTGTTTTTGCAGGGCATGTTGTGATGTGATATGGTCAAGACATGATGTGATATAATGTGTTGTATGAGATGATCATGTTTTGTAACCGAGTTATCGGCAACTGGCAGGAGCCATATGGTTGTCGCTTTATTGTATGAGATGCAATCGCCATGTAATAGTTTTACTTTATCACTAAGCGGTAGCGATAGTCGTAAAAGTAATAAGTTGGCGAGACGACAACGATACTACGATGGAGATCAAGGTGTCGAGCCGGTGACGATGGTGATCATGATGGTGCTTCGGAGATGGTGATCACAAGCACGGTGCTTCGGAGATGGAGATCACAAGCACAAGATGATGATGGCCATATCATATCACTTATATTGATTGCATGTGATGTTAATCCTTTATGCATCTTATCTTGCTTTGATTGACGGTAGCATTATAAGATGATCTCTCACTAAAATTTCAAGATAAAAGTGTTCTCCCTGAGTATGCACCGTTGCAAAAGTTCTTCGTGCTAAGACACCACGTGTTAATCGGGTGTGATAGGCTCTACGTTCAAATACAACGGGTGCAAAACAGTTGCACACGCGGAATACTTGGGTTAAACTTGACGAGCCTAGCATATACAGATATGGCCTCGGAACACAGAGACCGAAAGGTCGAGCGTGAATCATATAGTAGATATGATCAACATAGTGATGTTCAACCATTGAAACTACTCCATCTCACGTGTTAATCGGTCATGGTTTAGTTGCTTTGGATCACGTAATCACTTAGATGATTAGAGAGATGTCTATCTAAGTGGGAGTTCTTAAGTAATATGATTAATTGAACTTAAATTTATCATGAACTTAGTACCTGATAGTATCTTGCTTGTCTATGTTAATTGTAGATATATGGCCCGTGCTGTTGTTCCGTTGAATTTTAATGCGTTCCTTGAGAAAGCTAAGTGAAAGATGATGGTAGCAATTACACGGACTGGGTCCGTAACTTGAGGATTATCCTCATTGCTGCACAGAAGAATTACGTCCTGGAAGCACCGCTAGGTGCCAGGCCTCCTGCAAGAGCTACACCAGAAGTTATGAACGTCTGGCAAAGCAAAGCTGATGACTACTCAATAGTTCAGTGTGCCATGCTTTACGGCTTAGAACCGGGACTTCAACGCCGTTTTGAACGTCATGGAGCATATGAGATGTTCCAGGAGTTGAAGTTAATATTTCAAGCAAATGCCCGGATTGAGAGATATGAAGTCTCCAATAAGTTCTATAGCTGCAAGATGGAAGAGAATAGTTCTGTCAGTGAGCATATACTCAGAATGTCTGGGTATAATAATCACTTGATTCAACTGGGAGTTCAACTTCCGAATGATTGCGTCATTGACAGAATTCTTCAATCACTGCCACCAAGCTACAAGAGCTTCGTGATGAACTATAACATGCAAGGGATGGATAAGACGATTCCCGAGCTCTTCGCAATGCTAAAGGCAGCGGAGGTAGAAATCAAAAAGGAGCATCAAGTGTTGATGGTCAGTAAAACCACTAGTTTCAAGAAAAAGGGCAAAGGGAAGAAGAAAGGGAACTTCAAGAAGAATAGCAAGCAAGTTGCTGTTCAGGACAAGAAATCCAAGTCTGGACCTAAGCCTGAAACTGAGTGCTTCTACTGTAAGTAGACTGGCCACTGGAAGCGGAACTGCCCCAAGTATTTGGCGGATAAGAAGGATGGCAAGGTTAACAAAGGTATATGTGATATACATGTTATTGATGTGTACCTTACTAATACTCCCAGTAGCACCTGGGTATTTGATACTGGTTCTGTTGCTAATATTTGCAACTCAAAACAGGGGCTACGGATTAAGCGAAGTTTAGCTAAGGACGAGGTGACGATGCGCGTGGGAAATGGTTCCAAAGTCGATGTGATCGCCGTCGGCACGCTACCTCTACATCTACCTTCGGGATTAGTTTTAGACCTAAATAATTGTTATTTGGTGCCAGCGTTGAGCATGAACATTATATCTGGATCTTGTTTAATGCGAGACGGTTATTCATTTAAATCAGAGAATAATGGTTGTTCTATTTATATGAATAATATCTTTTATGGTCATGCACCCTTGAAGAGTGGTCTATTTTTAATGAATCTCGATAGTAGTGATACACATATTCATAATGTTGAAACCAAAAGATGCAGAGTTAATAATGACAGTGCAACTTATTTATGGCACTGCCATTTGGGTCATATCGGTGTAAAGCGCATGAAGAAACTCCATACTGATGGAATTTTGGAAACACTTGATTTTGAATCACTTGGTACTTGCGAACCGTGCCTTATGGGCAAGATGACAAAAACACCGTTCTCCGGAACTATGGAGAGAGCAAAAGATTTGTTGGAAATCATACATACAGATGTATGTGGTCCGATGAATATTGAAGCTCGTGGCGGATATCGTTATTTTCTCACCTTCACAGATGATTTGAGCAGATATGGGTATATCTACTTAATGAAACATAAGTCTGAAACATTTGAAAAGTTCAAAGAATTTCAGAGTGAAGTTGAAAATCATCGTAACAAAAAAATAAAATTCCTACGATCTGATCGTGGAGGAGAATATTTGAGTTACGAGTTTGGTCTACATTTGAAACAATGCGGAATAGTTTCGCAACTCACGCCACCCGGAACACCACAGCGTAATGGTGTGTCTGAACGTCGTAATCGCACTTTACTAGATATGGTGCGATCTATGATGTCTCTTACTGATTTACCGCTATCGTTTTGGGGTTATGCTTTAGAGACGGCTGCATTCACTCTAAATAGGACACCATCGAAATCCGTTGAGACGACGCCTTATGAACTATGGTTTGGCAAGAAACCAAAGTTGTCGTATCTTAAAGTTTGGGGTTGCGATGCTTATGTGAAGAAACTTCAACCTGATAAGCTCAAACCTAAATCGGAGAAATGTGTATTCATAGGATACCCAAAGGAGACCGTTGGGTACACCTTCTATCACAGATCCGAAGGCAAGATATTTGTTGCTAGAAATGGATCCTTTCTGGAGAAGGAGTTTCTCTCGAAAGATGTGAGTGGGAGGAAAGTAGAACTTGATGAGGTAACCGTACCTGCTCCCTTATTGGAAAGTAGATCATCGCAGAGATCAGTTTCTGCGACACCTACACCAAGTAGTGAGGAAGTTAATGATAATGATCATGAAACTTCAGATCAAGTTATTACTGAACTTCGTAGGTCAACTAGATCAAGATCCGCACCAAAGTGGTACGGTAATCCTGTTCCGGAGGTCATGTTACTAGACCATGGAGAACCTACGAACTATGAAGAAGCAATGGTGAGCCCAGATTCCGCAAAATGGCTTGAAGCCATGAAATCCGAGATAGGATCCATGTATGAGAACAAAGTATGGACTTTGGTTGACTTGCCCGATGGTCGGCAAGCCATTGAAAATAAATGGATCTTCAAGAAGAAGACTGACGCTGATGGTAATGTTACTATCTATAAAGCTCGACTTGTTGCGAAAGGTTTTCGACAAGTTCAAGGGATTGACTACGATGAGACCTTCTCACCCGTAGCGATGCTTAAGTCTGTCCGGATCATGTTAGCAATTGCCGCATTTTATGATTATGAAATTTGGCAAAATGGATGTCAAAACTGCGTTCCTGAATGGATTTCTGGAAGAAGAGTTGTATATGATGCAACCGGAAGGTTTTGTCGATCCAAAGGGAGCTAACAAAGTGTGCAAGCTCCAGCGATCCATTTATGGACTGGTGCAAGCCTCTCGGAGTTGGAATAAACGCTTTGATAGTGTGATCAAAGCATTTGGTTTTATACAGACTTTTGGAGAAGCCTGTATTTACAAGAAAGTGAGTGGGAGCTCGATAGCATTTCTGATATTATATGTGGATGACATATTACTGATTGGAAATGATATTGAATTTCTGGATAGCATAAAGGGATACTTGAATAAAAGTTTTTCAATGAAAGACCTCGGTGAAGCTGCATATATATTAGGCATTAAGATCTATAGAGATAGATCAAGGCGCTTAATTGGACTTTCACAAAGCACATACCTTGACAAAATTTTGAAGAAGTTCAAAATGGATCAAGCAAAGAAAGGGTTCTTGCCTGTACTACAAGGTGTGAGATTGAGTAAGACTCAATGCCCGACCACTTCAGAAGATAGAGAGAAGATGAAAGATGTTCCCTATGCTTCAGCCATAGGCTCTATCATGTATGCAATGCTGTGTACCAGACCTGATGTGTCCCTGGCTATAAGTTTAGCAGGGAGGTACCAAAGTAATCCAGGAGTGGATCACTGGACAGCGGTCAAGAATATCCTGAAATACCTGAAAAGGACTAAGGATATGTTTCTCGTATATGGAGGTGACAAAGAGCTCATCGTAAATGGTTACGTTGATGCAAGCTTTGACACTGATCCGGACGATTCGAAATCGCAAACCGGATACGTATTTACATTGAACGGTGGAGCTGTCAGTTGGTGCAGTTCCAAGCAAAGTGTCGTGGCGGGATCTACGTGTGAAGCGGAATACATAGCTGCTTCGGAAGCAGCGAATGAAGGAGTCTGGATGAAGGAGTTCATAACCGATCTAGGTGTCATACCTAGTACATCGGGACCAATGAAAATCTTTTGTGATAATACTGGTGCAATTGCCTTAGCAAAGGAATCCAGATTTCACAAGAGAACCAAGCACATCAGAAGACGCTTCAATTCCATCCGGGATTTAGTCCAGGTGGGAGACATAGAAATTTGCAAGATACATACGGATCTGAATGTAGCAGATCCGTTGACTAAGCCTCTTCCACGAGCAAAACATGATCAGCACCAAGACTCCATGGGTGTAAGAATCATTACTATGTAATCTAGAATATTGACTCTAGTGCAAGTGGGAGACTGAAGGAAATATGCCCTAGAGGCAATAATAAAGTATTATATATTTCCTTGTATCATGATAAATGTTTATTATTCATGCTAGAATTGTATTAACCGGAAACATAATACATGTGTGAATACATAGACAAACAAAGTGTCACTAGTATGCCTCTACTTGACTAGCTCGTTAATCAAAGATGGTTATGTTTCCTAGCCATAGACATGAGTTGTTATTTGATTAACGGGATCACCTCATTAGGAGAATGACGTGATTAACATGACCCATTACGTTAGCTTAGCACCCGATCGTTTAGTATGTTGCTATTGCTTTCTTCATGACTTATACATGTTCCCATGACTATGAGATTATGCAACTCCCGTTTACCGGAGGAACACTTTGTGTGCTACCAAACGCCACAACGTAACTGGGTGATTATAAAGGTGCTCTACAGGTGTCTCCAAAGGTACTTGTTGGGTTGGCGTATTTCGAGAATAGGATTTGTCACTCCGATTGTCGGAGAGGTATCTCAGGGCCCACTCGGTAATGCACATCACTATAAGCCTTGCAAGCATTGTGACTAATGAGTTAGTTGCGGGATGATGTATTACGGAACGAGTAAAGAGACTTGCCGGTAACGAGATTGAACTAGGTATCGAGATACCGACGATCGAATCTCAGGCAAGTAACATACCGATGACAAAGGGAACAACGTATGTTGTTATGCGGTCTGACCGATAAAGATCTTCATAGAATATGTGGGAGCCAATATGGGCATCCAGGTCCCGCTATTGGTTATTGACCGGAGAGGTGTCTCGGTCATGTCTACATAGTTCTCGAACCCAAAGGGTCCGCACGCTTAAAGTTACGATGACAGTTATATTATGAGTTTATGTGATTTGATGTACCGAAGGTTGTTCAGAGTCCCGGATGTGATCACGGACATGACGAGGAGTCTCGAAATGGTCAAGACGTAAAGATTGATATATTGGACGACTATATTCGGACACCGGAAGTGTTCCGGAGAAGTTTCGGATTAAACCGGAGTGCCGGAGGGTTACCGGAACCCCCCGGGGAAGTATTGGGCCTTAGTGGGCCTTGAGGGGAGAGAGAGGGCAGCAGCCAGGAGGTGGTGCGCCCCCTCCCAGAGGAGTCCTAGTTGGACTAGGAGAGGGGGGCGCAGCCCCCTTTCCCTCTCCCTCCCCCTCTATTTCCTTCCCCCCTTCTTTTCCTAGTAGGACTAGGAAAGGGGAGTCCTACTCCTACTAGGAGGAGGACTCCCCCCCTCTCCTTGGCGCGCCGCATAGGCAGCCGGCCTCCCCCTTGCTCCTTTATATACGGGGGCAGGGGGGCACCTAAGAACACACTTGATATACGATATTTTAGCCGTGTGCGGTGCCCCCTCCACCAGATTACACCTCGATAATACCGTCGCGAAGCTTAGGCGAAGCCCTGCGTCGGTGGAACATCATCATCGTCACCACGCCGTCGTGCTGACGAAACTCTCACTCAACACTCGGCTGGATCGGAGTTCGAGGGACGTCATCGAGCTGAACGTGTGTAGAACTTCGGAGGTGCCGTACGTTCGGTACTTGATCGGTCGGATCGTGAAGACGTTCGGCTACATCAACCGCGTTGTTATAACGCTTCCGCTGTCGGTCTACGAGGGTACGTGGACAACACTCTCCCCTCTCGTTGCTATGCATCACCATGATCTTGCGTGTGCGTAGGAAATTTTGAAATTACTACGTTCCCCAACACTTGCTACCTTACGTTCCATCCTATCGGCTAAGGTAGTAAAGGGAGAACTACTGCGATTGCGTTTCCAGTTCATCTGGTCAAGTGCCTCAGTATAGAAAGCCGAAAACTGGCTGTCATGATGCGGCGAGAGCTGGTCATCCACTTGATGACTTATCAGAATCTTTCACGATTCCTTCCGTATTACACGAAGGACCATTCTTCTGGTCACCTATGTAACGCACCATATTCGGATAACCGCGTACATACCAAGGGCAATATTGTGTACCCACCGTCAAACTCCTATGGCTAAGTGAAAGTGTTAAAGCCCTATAGTCCGATTGCCTAGTTCGCTGCATTGACACCTCCTTCACGGACCAAGACGTTGGGTCAAGAGTGATCACGTGCTTTTCCGAACACCCCCGTATTATATGCGAGGGGCCGAAGCCAACGACTGGTAAACTTTCAGATTATACAAAAAACGGCCACACATGAGGAATCAAAAATTTCAGGCAAAAAGCATAGACTATAAATATATCATAATATCGTCTTCACAATTTTGGCACATTTACTCGAATATCATATCCTTCGAGCAATGACCCTCTATCAAGAGGGCACCCTCTAGGACATCCTCAAAATAATGCTCCGGCGTGTGATGGTCCTTGCCCCCAGGTGGGCTCTTTGCTGCAATATCGGTGGCCTTCATCTTTGCCCAGTACGTCTTGACGTAGGCAAAGGCCATCCGTGCACCTTCAATATACTTTGACCGCTTAACGGCGTCGATACGCGGCACTGCATCAACAAGTTGCTACACCAAACCAAAATAACTATTCGGAATTGGCTCAGCCGGCCACAGCCGGACCAGGACATCCTTCATGGCAGATCCGAATATCTTGTGGAGCTCGGCCCACTGGGCCATCTGTTCGTTCAGCAACAGCGGACGCTTTGGCATTCTGAATTGTGACCATAAAAGCTTCTCCGTTGCATGTCCTTCTTGCGCTTGGTAAAACTGCGCCGCATCGGAGACACTCTTCGGCAAATCCAAGAATACGTAAGGAGAACTCCACATTTGATTAAGCGGGGCATACTTCAGATCGCCGAATTTAGTCTGTAATAAGAAGGGCTTAGCAGCCGCTATCTCCCCAGCTTGCCGGATCTCCTCCCGAGCCGCTCTAGATTCGGACCGTGCTTCTCTCGCCTCTTGTAAGGCCTTGTCGAGATCAGCCGTTTTGGCTTTGTTATCCTTATCAAGGAATTCACATCGAATAGTGGCATCCTTTAGCTTGCGCGCCATGGCAGATATTCTCTCCTCGCACTGGCGCCGGGCAGCCAGTTCAGCCTTTAACTCAGCAGCTGCCTTCTCGGCAACTGCAGTACTCATCCTGGCTTGCTCCTTGGCCCGGGCAAGCTCGGCCCGAAGGGTCTCAACCGCGGTAGCACTATCTGCAGTTAAGCATATCTTAGTATATAATTCTCAGCTTCGTGCTCATATTATTATACATACATATACCGACTGCCCCAAAGCATACCTTGTGCCTCGTCGAGCCGCCTGTTAATAAGCGTGATGTCGTCATCCGCCACATCAAGTTTCTGCTTCAAGTGTGCAACTTCTATAGCTTGGTCAGTCGCCATGAATGTAACAGCCTGTGTTCAAATTAATCAGGTTATTTCCTGGGCATATCTTTTTTGATCCTCTGATCGCCTCCCTTTGGACGCCAACCAGAGTCTTAGGGGCTACTATCTATACACAGGTGCATTTTGCACGTAGAGTGCGATTGAATATATTTCATTGCATACCTCGAAGCCTCTTAGCAGGCCCATGAAGGCTTCATTTAATCCGCTTCTTGCGGACATAATCCTCTCAACTACCGTACCCATTAAGGTACGATGTTCCTCTGAGACGGACGCATGTTGCAACATGTCCATCAATGTATCTGACGCCTCCGGATTCCTGGAAGCGGTTGCGGGAGTACGGACTCCCTTTGAAGGGACATGTTTACTCGACCCTAGAGTCATCTCCGGCTGTAAACCGGATAGTCCGGGGCCTTTATTGTTGGTCCATGTAGGGGGCGCACACCCTGGACCCTGGGTGACCGAAGTTTCACCTTCGGGCATTGTCTTCATTATCCCCCACATCACTTGTTGACCGGGAGAGATCCTCCGGGACGACACCTCGAAGTCGTCCGCCCTATTGCGCGAGGAGGCCTATGGAGGCGTCTCGCTTTCCATCATCTTCGGAAGCAGATCCCTCGAGGAGGAGGACTGTTGAGGAAGACTGCACGCCGGACTGCAAATATATATATTAGATGTTACCCTTGTAACCTGAAAGGAACATGATGTGTTTAGGACACCCTTGTTCACTTACGATTCGGTTAAGGCTTGTCCTTACGGAGGAACTGCGCGACAACGTCGTCTTCAAAACCCGAACCGCCTGAAAGGGACATCTTCCCTCGCTTGGGAGCCTCTACCTCCAAATCCTCGGAGGCGCTCCTTTTCTTCCCATCGGGAGAAGGGATGTCAGCTTCTCCTTCTCTTTCGTCTTCAGAAGAGGGAGTTCCAATCTCCCCGAACATAGTGTCCAGTGTACCTTTAGAGTGGAGGTCGTTTTTGGCCTTCTTGCTCTCCTCCTTGTCCTCCTTCGCTAGCACTTGATACGGCGCCGGAGCCAGCATCCTTGTTAACACGGGATCAGCTGAGTCTTCGGGAAGAGGGCCCGAACACCTAATTCGTTCTACCTTCTTTATCCAGCCCTGTTCGAAGATTGTTTTCTCAGTATATTATCACGGGATATTTAACCAAGCTATGTTCAGGAGTCGAGTGCTTACCGAGGTATCTGGATGGTTGCAATCGAGGCCGATGT
Organism: Aegilops tauschii subsp. strangulata; assembly: GCF_002575655.3. Classification (NCBI taxonomy): domain Eukaryota; kingdom Viridiplantae; phylum Streptophyta; class Magnoliopsida; order Poales; family Poaceae; genus Aegilops; species Aegilops tauschii. The sequence continues at coordinate 383,374,006 of NC_053035.3, forward strand.
CTTCGGTTGTATCTGGCCACTGTTTTTGTGTCCCGAAGAATAGCTTCCACATTCCTCTGTGCGTTGTGCCGAAGAAGTGCTGAAGGGTCAGTGGTCCTTCCGGATTGAACTCCCACATGTGGAGGGGTCGTCGCTGGCACAGCAGGACCCAACGGACTAGCATTACCTGGATTATGTTAATAAGACAGGTGTCCTTTTCGAGGAGGCTCCGGATGCGGCTTTGTAGCGTCTGCACTTCATCAATTGATCCCCAGTCTAGCCCCTTATTAATCCATGATGCGAGCCGTAGTGGAGGGCCAGATCGAAACGCAGGTGTAGCTGCCCACTTGGTACCACGGGGTTTAGTGATATAAAACCATTCCCGCTGCCATAGGTTGGAAGTTTCCGTGAAGAACCTTTTGGCCAAGGTGTATTGGTGAGCTTCCTCACGGTAGCACCGCCACACTCCACTTGCTTCCCCTTGATTACCTTCGGCTTCACATGAAAGGTCTTGAGCCATAAGCCGAAGTGTGGGGAAATGCGGAGAAAGGCCTCGCACATGACGATGAATGCTGAGATGTGAAGAACGGAGTCCGGAGCTAGATCGTGAAAATCTAGCCCGTAATAGAACATGAGTCCGCGAACGAAGGGGTGGAGAGCTAACCCTAGCCCCCGGAGGAAGTGGGAGATGAATACGACCCTCTCGCCGGATCTGGGGGTAGGAATAACCTGCCCTTTAGCAGGGAGCCTGTGGAGGATTTCCGCGGTCAGGTATCTTGCCGCCCGGAGCTTCGTGATATCCTCCTCTATGACGGAGGAGGCCACCCACCGGCCTTGAGGGCTGGGTCCGGACATGGCTGAGAGGCACGGAGCAATTAAGTTGAAACTTGGGTGCTGGAACTTGAGGTTGGAAAGGTTGAGGAAGAGGTAGGCGTAGAGGAGAAAGACGGGTCCGTGCCCCTTTATAAAGGCGATGAATATCAAACGTCTCCTCATAGGCCTTAAAGCCTGCCTATTTTCAAGGGATCATGCCAACAGAACGGTTGGGTTACCCACGCCCGTATTGATGAGAATCCTGCAATAAGGGGACACGATCTCTGCTTTGACAAGACGTGCCAATAAAACCGCATCTCGAAATATGGAGTGGGAGGCTAAAAAACGGTTCGAAATAATGACCGGGCAGGGACGTGATGTCACACTACAAAACTTGTCCGCAAATTGGACTCGTGAAATATTATGCTCTCTACGGTTATGTGTGGTACTTGTTTTGCAGAGACGGACACGTTCGAAGGATACTTTGGAGTAATTGGAGGAGGAACCTGCCTTGCAATGCCGAAGACAATCTGCGCGCCGGACACCTCGTCATTGAAGCCTCGTGTCGGTGTCAAAACCGGCGGATCTCGGGTAGGGGGTCCCAAACTGTGCGTCTAGGATCGATGGTAACAGGAGACGGGGGACACGATGTTTACCCAGGTTCGGGCCCTCTCTATGGAGGTAATACCCTACTTCCTGCTTGATTGATCTTGATGAATATGAGTGTTACAAGAGTTGATCTACCACGAGATCGTAATGGCTAAAACCCTAGAAGTCTAGCCTATGTGAATATGGTAATGAGTATCCGCCTATCCGGACTATGCTCTCCGGTTTATATAGACACCGGAGAGATCTAGGGTTACATGGAGTCGGTTACATAAGAAGGAATCATTGTAGTTGGTCGCCTAACTTGCCCTCCACGCCAAGTAGAGTCCAATCCGGACATGGGTACAGTCTTCGGTCTTCGTGTCTTCACAGCCCATCAGTCCGGCCCAAAGGATAACAGGCCGGACGCCCGAGGACCCCTTAGTCCAAGACTCCCTCAGTAGCCCCTGAACCTGGCATCAATGGCGAGGAGTCCGGCGCGCAGATTTGTCTTCGGCATTGCAAGGCGGGTTCCCTCCTTCCGAACTCCAGAATAGTCTTTGGATGTAGTAAGTATATCCGGACCTGTGCATATAATTGTAGAGAATACAATATTCCACGAGTCCAATTTGCTGATAACCGTTTATGACATCGTATCACGCCTGCCTGGTTACTATTTCCAATCGTTGGCTAGCACGTCGCCCCATGTCTCGGGACGCGGTTTTATTGGCACGTCTTGTCAAAGCAGAGATCGTGTCCCCTTATTTACGGGATTTTCAATAATGTAGGCGTGGGTAACCCACAGTCCCCTGGGTACAACTCTTTGGGGATAGGTAAGTTTCGAGACCCAGGTGGAGACGCTCAGTATTTGGGGTCTTTATATAGGGACCTAGACTCGTCTTCTTCCTTTGCGCTTGCTCCTTCCTCAACCCCAGTCACCCCAAGTTCCAACCCTCGGGTTCCAATCGCCACCAGCCCTAATCATGTCCGGATCCAGCCGTCAAGGCCGGTGGGTGGCTTTCTGTCGCAAAGGAGGATATTGCGAAGCTCCATGCAGCGAGGTATCTGACCCCAGAAATCCTTCATCGGCTTCCTACACAAGGGCAGGTTATACCTACCCCCAGATCCGACGAGAGGGTAGTATTTGTGTCCCACTTCCTCCACGGGTTAGGGTGCGCGCTCAACCCCTTCGTCCGGGGGCTCATGTTCTACTATGGGCTAGATTTTCACGATCTGGCCCCAGACTCTATTCTTCGCATCTCGACATTTATCGTTACGTGTGAGGCCTTTCTCCAGACTCCTCCGCACTTCAGTTTGTGGCTCAAGACCTTTGACGTGAGGCCGTAGGTGACAGATGGGGAACAGGAAGAATGCGGCAGCGCCACAATAGGCAAGCTTGCCGGCGCGGTTTGGTTTGAAGGATCCTTCGCCGAGTCTTTCGGCATGTGGCAGCAGGGGTGGCTTTATATCAACGAGCCACGGGGCTCCAAGTGGGCGGCTACGCCTACGTTCCGACCTGGCCCTCCAATTCAGCTTGCTTCATGGATCAATAAGGGATTGGACTAGGGATCAGTCAATGAAGTGCAGACTCTGCAAAGTCGCCTCCGAAGCCTTACCGAGAAGGGCATTGATCTTATGAACGTTGTTCAAGTAATGCTAGTCCGCCGGACCCTGCATGCCAGCGGCGGCCTCTCCGTATGTGGGAGTTTAATCTGGAAGGGCGATGGACTCTTCAGCACTTCTTCGGCGCCACGCACGAAGGAATGTGGAAATTATATTTCGAGGAACGGGAGCAATGGCCGGACACCACCGAAGATGTCGGTCTTGACTGCAATCATCCGGACACTTCGGTAAGTATGCAATCTCTGAACACCCTCTATTCACGCATCTCTTAACAAGATACTGAATAATCCTTCCCTATACAGGACTGGATAAAGAAAGCGGTATTAATCTGGTGTCCGGCGCCCCTTCGCGAAGTCCCCGCGACTGCCCTGCTGACGAGAATGCTGGCTCCGACACCGTACCAGGTGTCTGCAGAAGAGGGCGAGAACAGGGAGACCAGAGGTGGTCCCCGCCCCGAGGATAAATTAGACGCTGTGTTCGGGGAAACCGAAACCCTTTTGCTCGAGGGCAAAGGTGCAGAGGAAGCCCTCCATGGCAAGAAGAGGGCCGCTTCCGAAGATCAGGAGGGGAAGCCCTCCAAGAGAGGAAAAATGCCGTCGTCGGGCGGCTTGGGCCGGGCAAGCGATGCTGCCGTAGGGCTTTATGACGAGGACAAACCTCTGGCCAAACCGTAAGTGAAGCTGGGGCACTTTAAACGCACCTCATTCTTTTCATATTAGTGAAGTAATCATCCGACATATGTACATCCACGCAGGTTAACGCCCGATGTTTCTCAATCGTCCTCCTCCTCGGGATACCTTCTTCCGGAGATGATGGGGAGTGACACGCCTTCTCCGGCCTCCTTGCCCAACAGGGGGATGATTCTGAGGTATCGTCCCGGAGGGCTCCTCCCGATCGTCAAGTAGTGCAGGAAACGAAGAAGGCGTTACCCGAAGGTAGTGCCTTTGTCACTCAGGGTTCGGGAATCAAGAATGACGGCCCCGAACCGTCCGCTTTACAACCGGAGATGATTCTGGAGGCGACTAAGCGGATTCCTTCGAAGGAATGCCGTACTCCGGCGGCGGTTTCCGAAGACCCAGGAGCGCCGAAAATGCTGACAGACATGCTACGACAAGCGCCCATTTCAGAGGAGCACCATGCCTGATGGTTCCGGTGATCAAAAAGGTTCTATCCGTGAAGAGTGGATTGAACGAGGCCTTCACGAGCCTTCTAAGAGGTTTTGAGGTTTGTGATGTAATTTTGCCAATTGAATTTTATTGACAGAATGCACCTGTTGTATATGAAGTAGCCCCTGAGGCTCGGATTGCCCTCCGAAGGAAGCGATAGGAGGATCAAAAAGATATGCTTAGGTACTAACCTTGATTTAACTTGGAATACAGGTTGCCTCCCCCTGTGGATGCTCGAAATACGGAAGTGGCCGAACTGCAGCGAAAGCTGGATATTGCGGAGGATGACATTGCATCGATCAACAAGCGTCTTGACGACTCGCAAGGTATATATTTTGAGCATTCCTTACACCAATGTGCTTGACGCTGAAAAGAGTTTTATATGAAATGTGCATGAATGCAGATGATGCTGCCGCCGTGGAAGCTCTTCGGGCGGAGCTAGTTCGGGCCAAGGAGCAGGTCCGGTTTAGTAATGCGGCTGCCGAAAAGGCATCGGCTGAGTTGAAAGCTGAACAAGCTGCGCGGCACCAAGACGAGGAGAAGATGTCCACCATGGCGCACGAATTAAAGAATGCAGCTAGCCGCTGTAAACTTCTTGAGAAGGAAAATGAAGCCAAAACGGCTGAACTTGACAAGGCCTTACGAGAGGCGAGAGAAGCACGGTCTGAATCCAGAGCGGACCGTGAGGAGATCCGACAAGATTGGGAGATTGCGGCTGGCAAGCCCTTTTTGCTACAGACTAAGTTCGGCGATCCAAACTATGCTTAGCTTAACCAAGTACGGAGTTCTCCGGACGAATTTTTAGACTTGCCGAAGAGTTCTTCCGATGCGGCGCAGTTTTACCACGCGCGAGAGGGGTATGCAATGGAGAAGCTTTTTTGGTCACAATTTTGCGCGTCAAAGCGCCCTCTGTTGCTGAATGAACAGATGTCCCAGTGGGCCGAGCTGCATAGGATATCCGGCGCTACCATGAAGAACGTCATAATTCGGTTGTGGCCGACTGAGGCTGTTCCGAGTAGTTAGTTCGGCCTGGTGCAGCGGCTTGTTGACGCGGTGCCACATATCAGCGCTGTGAAGCGGTCGGCGTGCATTGAGGGTGCACGGATGGCCTTTGCCCAAGTCAAAGCATTCTGGGGAAAGATGAAGGCCATCGATGTTGCGGCGAGGAGTCCACCCAAGGGCAAGGACCATTGTGAGCCGGAGCATTATTTTGAAGACGTCCTAGAGGCCGCCCGCTTGATAGAGGGTCAATTCTCGAAAGACATAATGTTTGAGTGATATGTATAAGGGTTGAAACAAACAACTTTATAGTTAATCTATTTTCATGTTTTGCTCGAAAGCTTGTATTCCTCCTGTGCGGCCGTTTTAATGTAATTTGAAAGTTTTCCAATCGTCGGCTTCAGCCCCCTCGTAGGAAGTACGGGGGTGTTCGGAAAAGCATTTGAATCACTCTTTATCCAACGTCTTGGTCCATGAAGGAGGTGACAATGCGACGAACCAGGCAATCGGACTATAGGGCATTAACACTTTCACTTAGCCATAGGAGTTTTATGGTGGGGCTAGGACATAGCCCTGGTATGCATACGGCGTATTATAAAATGGTGCCTTTACATATTTTGATCTAAAAAGATCCTTCTTATGACACGGAGAATCGCTAAAGATTCGAATAAGTCGTCAAGTGGTTGACCAGCTCTCGCCGCATCATGACAGTCAGTTTTCGGCTTTCTCTACTGAGGTGCTCATCCAGTTTAGGCCAGGGCACAATCGCAGTAGTCCTCCCTTTACTACCCTAGCCGATAGAGCGGAACGTAGGGTAGCAAGCATAGGAGCCGGGCAACCCAACTATTGACCCAAGACAATGATTCGGAGCTGATGCATATAATGCCAAACTTGCGACGCCGAAGTACCCTGTAGAGTTGTTCGGACTTTTGCTGGCAACTCGTTTGTTCCCATACCGAGCCCCTGGCAGGTTATGCCGAGGTGCATCTATAAAGCAGCCGTTAGGGCCGTACTCATTATTGAAAGAGTATGGAAGATTAGTTCGGATAAAGTTTACTGGGAGTGGAGCAATAGGCCAATGATAAATTCATATAAAAAACCACAAACCCGGCTATTTGACATGCTTGGGGTCGGGAACAGAGGAAACAAGGCATAGTGCAGGCTCAAAATAAAGAGTGCAGTCTTCAAAAAGTTGTTTTGGACCTCCTGTCGCACGTCTGCGCCGCCCGTCCTCGGGGAGGGGAATCCTTAATGGAAGTAGCCCCCTTAGGTGAGTGTACGGATCCGAACTCCGAGAGAGTCCGTTGTAGATACTGTCCTTTTCGTCACCTGTTTTTAAGAGATAATGATGAAAAAAAAGAAAAAGGAGAACAGATAAAAAACATTACGGGAGTGCTTGCAGGGTTCTCCGTATTGTGCTTCCGCCGATGCCCATGGTATCTTGAGTGCGGAGTGATGTACGCGCGGTGTAAATCTTGCCGGTACATGAGGTGGGTGGCGGAAGCCGAACTGCTATTTCCGTTTCGGGAGTTGCCGAACTTCGAAGGGAAACTGTTTCTGGCCCCTGGTGTTCGGCTGGTGAGCTGGTCCGTCGTCTTTATCGCCTGGTGGCCTCCTCCCCTTGTGTTGGGTGTTGAGCTTGCCTACCCGCTTGAAGACCCAACAGTTTATGTTGGTATGATTAGCTGGCTTATCAGGGTGGCCGTGGATCTGGCAAGGTCGGTCCAATATCCTGTCAAGGGTGGATGGTCCGTCTTTGTTTGCCTTCAGTGGCTTCTTCCGTTGACCGGGTTTTGGATTGTTAAATCCGGCGTTGACCGCTATGTCGCGTAATCTTTCATTTTTATTGTGACTGTTGTGTTTGGTTCGTCGTGGCTTGCCGTTGCCGTCTCGGATTTCGGAAGTGCCCGGGTTGCTGGCGTTGTTGCTTTTACGAGCGTGCCAGTTGTCTTCTCTCGCACAAAAGCGAGTCATTAGAGCGGTAAGGGCTGTCATGGGTTTGGGTCCTTCCTGGCCGAGGTGGCGTGCTAGCCATTCATCCCGGACGCTATGTTTGAAGGGCGCGAGGGCTTTCGCGTCCGGACAGTCGACGATTTGGTTCTTTTGACTAAGAACCTGGTCCAGAGCTCCCTGGCTGACTCGCCGGGCTGCTGGACAATATGACTTAAGTCGTCGGCATCTGGCGGCCGGACATATGTTCCTTGGAAATTGTCTCGAAAGGCGTCTTCCAAATCTTCCCAGCTACCAATAGAATTTTCTGGCAAACTGTTTATCCAGTACCTTGCTGGCCCTTTGAGCTTGAGAGGTAGGTATTTGATGGCATGAAGGTCGTCTCCGCGAGCCAAGTGGATGTGGAGGAGGAAATCCTCAATCCATACCGCGGGATCTGTTGTTCCATCGTATGATTCGATGTTAATGGGTTTAAACCCGTATGGAAATTCATGCTCCATTACCTCGTCAGTGAAGCAGAGAGGGTGTGAGGCTCCTCTATGTTGGGCCACACTGTAAAGGACCTCTGGTGGATGCCGTTTGCGGCTTTCGGACCGAGGGTGGTCGGGTCTGTTGTGTCCGACTAAGTGACCATCATCGTCGGCCAGGGTATATCACCGCGATCTGTACATCGGTCTTGTGTGTCCTGCTCTACCCTCCCGGTCTTGGTGGATGTCGCGAGTTTTCCCCTGAGCTGTTTTGTTCTTGTTTTTACAGCCAGATGGGGTGGTATGGTGTTCTGCTTGGGCTGCTGCTTTATCCGGACCGAACTGTGGTCGACCTACCGCATTATTCAATGGTGATGCGGGCTCCAGCGCCCCGCCATCGTGTTGAGAGAGCCACCTGCACTTGGGGTGGCTTTTTTCTGGGCCGCTAAGGCCGTATTCTTCGGCGGCCAGGACCTCGGTCCTTCTATCATTGAGCAGATCTTGGCTCGCTTGAAGCTGCAGCTGCTTCTTCCTTAGACTCCTTGCCGTGGCTATTAGCCGGTGTTTAAAGCGCTCCTGCTCGAGAGGTTCCTCAGGTACGATGAAATCCTCGTCGCCGAGGCTCTCCTTTTCCTCGGAGAGTGGAAGATAATTACTATCCTCCGAGTCTCCATATATGACATGTTTATCAGGGCTATCTTGCCCGCTTTCCTGTTCCTCCTGTTCGGATCTTACCTCAACAAGGTCTTCGTTGTTCGGAGTGTTATCATCTCCGGGGCTAGTATTGTTTTCTCTTGAGCGACGTGAGTGAGAGCGGCGCCGGGGGCGCCGGTGTTTGGACTGTGTGCCGGGAGGTTTATCCTCAACTGGATCCTCCTTGTCATCGTCGAGATCATTGTTGGGTGTGTCTACCATACATACGTCATACCAGGAAGTGGTCGTCCCGCGTCTAGCGGATGGTGAGTTCTGGCCTTGCCCCTCATCGTTGTCCATACCGTCGATGTCTTCGGAGCCGGGGTCAAGCGTGTTAGTTGGCTCTTCGATAGTGGCTATGAAGTGGCTGGCGGGTGGGTAGAAAAATTCTCCATCATCCGCCGCAAGTTCGAACCGAACATAGTTCGGCGGCGAGTCACCTGCCAGGGATAGGTTTTTTAGTGAGTTTAGTATGTCGCCCATGGGCGAGTGTTGGAAGACGTCTGCGGCGCTGAACTTGACGATCGATAACCGATTGGGTTCGGTATCCGCGGACTCGCAGTGTTCGGAACTTGTCGCCGGAGACGAGTCCGGGGCTCCGTTGATGCAGATATCATATGAAGTAGAATCTGTGTGCGGCTCCAACGCCGCGGGACCAGCAGCCTCCGTGATGGGGTTGAGCTTCCCATCTTCGGATGACTCGGTCTGCTCCAGATCTAAGGCCGGAGTTGTTGCAGGAGCTATCTTCTGGATGGGGCCCGATGACAGGTTTAAGCCATGCTCATCGGGGCAAAGGGGAGCGGTGCCCACGGTCTTGAATCCATTGAAGATCTAGTCTCCACGGATGTCCGCAATGTAGTTCAAGCTTCCGAATCTGACCTGATGGCCAGGGACGTAGCTATCGATCTGCTTCAGATGGCCAAGCGAGTTGGTCCGTAGTACGAAGCCGCCGAATACGAAGATCTGTTCGGGGAGGAAGGTTTCTCCCTGAACAACGTCATTACTGACGATCGAAGGGGCCATCAAGCCCTTTGCCGACGGCACAATGGAACTCTCAATGAAAGAACCAATGTCGGTGTTAAAACCGGCGGATCTCAGGTAGGGGGTCCCGAACTGTGCGTCTAGGATCGATGGTAAAAGGAGACGGGGGACACGATGTTTACCCAGGTTCGGGCCCTCTCTATGGAGGTAATACCCTACTTCCTGCTTGATTGATCTTGATGAATATGAGTGTTACAAGAGTTGATCTACCACGAGATCGTAATGGCTAAAACCCTACAAGTCTAGCCTATGTCTCCTGTTACCATCGACCTTAGACGCACAGTTCGGGACCCCCTACCCGAGATCCGCCGGTTTTGACACCGACAGTGGTGAACCCCATCCGAGATGGTGTCTAGATTGGATCTGGTGGCTCTGGACTCTGCGGTGGTTGGATCAATATTTTGTCGACTCCCCTAGGGTTTTGGGAATATTGGGGTATTTATAGAGCAAAGAGGCAGTCCGGGGGGCACCCGAGGTGGGCACAACACACCAGGGCGCGCTTGGGCCTCCTGGCGTGGCCTGGTGGGTTGTGCTCTCCTCGGAGCAGCCCGAGGCGCAGCCAGGGCCCATTATGTTCCTTCTGGTCCAAAAAAATCTCCGTGGAGTTTCGTTGCGTTTGGACTCCGTCTGATATTGATTTCCTGCAATGTAAAAAACATGCAGAAAACAGCAACTGGCACTTGGCACTATGTCAATAGGTTAGTACCAAAAAATGATATAAAATGAATATAAAACATCCAAGATCGATAATATAACAACATGGAACAATAAAAAATTATAGATACGTTGGAGACGTATCAGCATCCGCAAGCTTAACTCCTACTCATCCTCGAGTAGGTAAGTGATAAAAAAAATGTTTGATGTGGAATCTTGCCTAACATGTCATATCATATTTTTTTCTTTATAGCTGTTGGGGAGCGTAGTATTTCAAAAAATTGCTACGATCACACAAGATCTATTGAGGAGAAGCATAGCAACGACCGGGGAGAGTGTGTCCACGTACCCTCGTAGACCGAAAACGGAAGCGTTAAGTAACGCGGTTGATGTAGTCAAACGTCTTCACGATCCAACCGATCAAGTACCGAACGCACGGCACCTCCGCGATTTGCACACGTTCAGCTCAGTGACGTCCCTCGGTCTCTAGATCCAGCTGAGGCCGAGGGAGAGTTCCGTCAACACGAAGGCGTGGTGCCAGTGATGATGAAACCGACGCAGGGCTTCGCCTAAGCTGTACGACAATATGACCGAGGTGGAAATCTGTGGAGGGGGGCACCGCACACGGCTAAGAAATCAACTTGTGTGTCTATGGGGTGCCCCCCTCCCCCGTATATAAAGGAGTGGAGGAGGGGGCCGACCGGCCTCAAGGGGCGCGCCCCAAGGGGGGGAATCCTACTCCTACTAGGAGTAGGTTCCCCTCTTTCCTAGTCCAACTAGGAGGGGAAGAAAAGAGGAAGACGGAGAGAAGGAAAGGGGGCCGCCCGCCCCAATTCGGATTGGGCTTGGGGGGCGCGCGCCTCCACCTGGCTGACTCCTCCTCTCTTCCACTAAAGCCCATGAAGGCCCATTAACCCCCCGGGGGGTCCCGGTAACCCCCCGGTACTCCGGAAAATTCCCGAACCTATCCGAAACCTTTCCGGTGTCCAAACATAACCTTCCAATATATCAATCTTTATGTCTCGACCATTTGGAGACTCCTCGTCATGTACATGATCACATCTGGGACTCCGAACAACCTTCGGTACATAAAAACACATAAACTCATGATACCGATCGTCATCGAACGTTAAGCGTGCGGACCCTACGGGTTTGAGAACTATGTAGACATGACCGAGACTCATCTCCGGTCAATAACCAATAGCGGAACCTGGATGCTCATATTGGCTGCCACATATTCTATGAAGATTGATGTCTACTATGCAACCTTCTCCTTGTAGACGCTGTTGGGCTTCCAAGTGCAAAGGTTTGTAGGCAGTAGCAAATTTCCCTCAAGTGGATGACCTTAGGTTTATCAATCTGTGGGAGGTGTAGGATGAAGATGGTCTCTCTCAAACAACCCTGCAACCAAATAACAAAGAGTCTCTTGTGTCCCCAACACACCCAATACAATGGTAAATTGTATAGGTGCACTAGTTCGGCGAAGAGATGTTGATACAAGTGCAATATGGATGGTAGATATAGGTTTTTGTAATCTGAAAATATAAAAACAGCAAGGTAACTAATGATAAAAGTGAGCGTAAATGGTATTGCAATGCTAGGAAACAAGGCCTAAGGTTCATACTTTCACTAGTGCAAGTTCTCTCAACAATAATAACATAATTGGATCATATAACTATCCCTCAACATGCAACAAAGAGTCACTCCAAAGTCACTAATAGCGGAGAACAAACGAAGAGATTATGGTAGGGTACGAAACCACCTCAAAGTTATTCTTTCGGATTGATCTATTCAAGAGTTCATACTAGAATAACACCTTAAGACACATATCAACCAAAACCCTAATGTTACCTAGATACTCCAATGTCACCTCAAGTATCCGTGGGTATGATTATACGATATGCATCACATAATCTCAGATTCATCTATTCAACCAACACAAAGAACTTCAAAGAGTGCCCCAAAGTTTCTACCGGAGAGTCAAGACGAAAACGTGTGCCAACCCGTATGCATAAGTTCACAAGCGGAACCCGCAAGTTGATCACCAAAACATACATCAAGTGGATCACGTGATATCCCATTGTCACCACAGGTAAGCACATGCAAGACATACATCAAGTGTTCTCAAATCCATAAAGACTCAATCCAATAAGATAACTTCAAAGGGAAAACTCAATCCATTACAAGAGAGTAGAGGGGGAGAAACATCATAAGATCCAACTATAATAGCAAAGCTCGCGATACATCAAGATCGTACCACCTCAAGAACACGAGAGAGAGAGAGAGAGAGATCAAACACATAGCTACTGGTACATACCCTCAGCCCCGAGGGTGAACTACTCCCTCCTCGTCATGCAGAGCGCCGGGATGATGAAGATGGTCACCGGTGAGGGATCCCCCCTCCGGCAGGGTGCCGGAACAGGGTCCCGATTGGTTTTTGGTGGACTCAGAGGCTTGCGGTGGCGGAACTCCCGATCTATTGTGTTCCTCGATGTTTTTAGGGTATATGGACATATATAGGCGAAAGAAGTCGGTCAGGGGAGCCACGAGGGGCCCACGAGGGTGGGGGCGCGCCCAGGGGGTAGGGCGCGCCTCGCTGCCTCATGGCTTCCGCGAAGCTTCCCTGATGTCTCCTCCAAGTCTCCTGGATTGCTTCCGTTCCAAAAATAACTGTCCCGAAGGTTTCATTCCGTTTGGACTCCGTTTGATATTCCTTTTCTTCGAAACACTGAAATAGGCAAGAAAACAACAATTTGGGTTGGGCCTCCGGTTAATAGGTTAGTCCCAAAAATAATATAAAAGTGTTTAGTAAAGCCCATAAACATCCAAAACAGATAATATAATAGCATGAATATTTCTTAAATTATAGATACGTTGGAGAAATATCAGCATCCCCAAGCTTAATTCCTGCTCGTCCTCGAGTAGGTAAATGATAAAAGAAATAATTTATGAAGTGTGAATACTAGCAGGTGCACAAGTTTGATCAATGATAATTTCAATCACCTTTTCTAGCATCATTATATGTCATAACAGTAGCTCATATCATAAAGCTTTTCATGGTCAAGTAACAAGCTATTCACGTGTTAAAGTATAGATCATAAACTTTCTTGAAAACTAACAAACAGTTCTGAGTCATCAAACAATTGCAATTCATCTTATTTTCAGGAAGGGTCTATGTAAGAGCTTTGATTTAGCAAATCCCACATACTCAACTATCATATAGTCTTCCATGATTGCTACCACTCAAAGCATATTTTTAGAACAAATAGCATCCATCGAACACAGAGAAAGATAGGGGCTTACTGTTTCGCCTCCCAACTTATTTATCATATAGATAATTGTCAACAATAATAATTCATGATCAAATATATTTGAATGGCCATATATGCTTAGATCTTTCTCCACCACATGACGCTTGCCAACTAAAAAGTAGGTTGGAATGAGAAGGAATACTACTGACTCTTGCATAAAAGTAAAAGATAGGCCCATCACAGAGGGAAGGAGGGATTTGCAGAGGTGTCAGAGCTCGAAGCTAAAACAGAGATGAAAATAATTTTGAGAGGTATGCTTTCATTGTCAACATAACGACCAAGAGTTCCCAATATCTTCCATACTAGATACATTATAGGCGGTTCCCAAACAGAAAGGTAACGATTTTACTCCCCCTCCACCAACAATCACACTCCACGGCTTGTCCGAAACAATGGGTGACGTCCAACTTTCAACAATCCTGGGGGAGTTTGTTTAAATTATTTGCAAATTTGTTTTTGATCTTTTGATCATAGGACTGGGCATCCCAATTACCAGCCATTTTCTCGTGAATGATGAGCGGAGTCCACTCATCGTGAGAATAACCCACCCCCTGTTCAAGAATTCATCCGATTAACCAGTTAACTTGCCGATTAATCCCTACTCGTAGGGTCACCAAGTAGCCGTAAACCGATAAATCGTCCGATTAATTGATTAAAGGGCCGATTAACTTGCTGATTAGCCTATTAATCCCCTACTCGCCAGCCGATCGAGCAGCTACCAGTTAACGATTTCCTCAACAATGAACCCACTTAGCATGGAAGATACTGACAGCCCCCAGTCGCTACATGAGCGATTCGGGCATACAAAACAGATTATTATTTGAAGGTTTAGAGTTTGGCACATGCAAATTTACTTGGAACGGCAGGTAAATGCCGCATATAGGTAGATATGGTGGACACTCATGGAATAAACTTGGTTCAAGGAATTTGGATGCACAAGCAGTATTCCCACTTAGTACAGATATTTTGGCTAGCAGAGGATTCTAAATAGCAAGCACCACATGTTAGAGGATCCATAACAATATAACTTCTGTACAAATATACCCAAGCATAACTCATTATGTTGTCTTCCTTGTCCAACTTCAACTAATTTGCTCAGGTTTGAAAATAATTCATGGGGCTCACAATCATAGAAGATGTCCAAGATAGTATATTTATATGTGAAATCTCTCTTCCTTCAATATTCTTTCATGAATTGTTCAAGTGACCAATACAATGTTTGCTAACCTTCAATAAATTTACCACCTCTACTTCTTATATGTGAAGTCCCCATGGGAAAGGCATATGAAACATATATAATTTCAGATTTATGACATTCAAATCATTCAACCATTTACTCATAGCACTACAAAAAAATACACTTCCATGATGATACGTGTTTGTCACAGTAGGTCGCATTTTCTGTCATGCATGTACATCCCTGATGATTTTATGACAGAATCAATATAGTCATACCTGTGCTATCGTAGAAGTGTTCCATGACATTACCGAAAGTATCATCACGGAAGTGTCCACTTCCATGACGATAAATCCCGCGTCACAGAAGTTCTTTCGTCAAGGGTGACCGACACGTGGCATCCACCGCAACGGAACGCCGTTAAGCTATCGGGTCGGGTTTTGGATCCGATAACCCGTTAACAGCCGTGACCAATGGGGATTTTCCATGTGTAAAATCATCATTGGCTGGAGGAAACACGTGTCGGCTCATCGTTGGGACAGATGTGATCCACTCATTGGACAGAAGGCGCCTATGATACGTCGACACGTGGCACGGCCCAACAGAGGCCCATTCCCGTGAAAAGGCCGGCCCGTTTGACTTGGTCAAAAGGTGGCGGGCCGGCCCATTTAAAGCCTGTTAACGGCCTGTTCGCATATAGCCCATTTACAGCCCGCTAACCCAAGGCCCGTTATGCCCTATCCGAATTAGGCCCAGTAGCGTCATCTGGGCCACCCAATATGATTCCAGCCCATTTTCACTTCTGGCCCATGTATGGCCCATGACGTCTTTCGGCCCATATGAGGCCCTATGTAACTCTTGGCCTATTAACGGCCCGTGGTGAAACTGGCCCGTAATGAACAGTGTATCACTTTACACCCATTAACGGCCCATGGTGAAACTGGCCCGTAATGAACAGTGTATCACTTTATACCCATTAACGGCTCGTTATTCCGTTGGGCCGTTTCCAGCCCATGTTATCTTTCGGCCTTCTCAGAGCCCATTTATTCTTGGGCTCATTTCCAGCATTCGTTTACTTACGGCCCTTTACTGTCATTTTCTGCTTGTGGGCCAAATTCAGCCCGTGGTTACAGTCGGCCCATTTGTGATCCGTTAATACGTTGGGCCGTTTTCATAGCGTCATTAAATACGGCTTATTAATGATGGCCCGTTATGGTCGGCCCATGAACGGACGATTCCAACTCTAGCCCGTCTACGGCCATAATGCGGCATGTTATTGGCCCACGTTTGGCCAATCGATCATACTGCCCGTATAAGGCCCATTGATGTCACGACCGGTTTTCCAATAAAAATATTTATTGAGAAACCGATCCCTTTTACGGACCAGTAGAGAAGAATCCTTCTTACTGGTAGACAATTTCTTGATCACAGAAGAAAAACCAGGAGTACTGAATATAATACAAGGTTGAGCGGAGACTGCTCAACAATTTATTACAAGCGCGCCGATAATACATAAAGGCGGATAGGCTGGCAAAACTACTGACTCACAATAAAAGCGGTGGTGGATATGTCACTGTGAAGTGGGTGACATGACTCCTGAATCTAACAGCTCTTCGAGCGTCGGAGTGAGGCTCGAGGATTCTTACTGCGGGTGGCGGAAGCGTATATAATACAAGTGACCAATATCCAGGATCGCACGGGACTGACTGGGGCTCCTCTAGGCGTCAGACTCACTATCAAAGTCTTCATCCATGAGATCGCCTTCGTCAACATTTGGTCAAATCAACAAGCCAGGTGAGTACTATGAAAGTACTCGCAAGACAGTTCGGACATAAGATATAACAAATGTAAACATGATGCATATGAACAGGTTAATGGAGCGCACTCAGACAATGAGATAGCCATGCATGGGAAATAAAAGGGAAGTCGGGCGGTAGTCCTCCCGAAATCCCAAAGTAATACTGAAGGCCAATCGAGTGTCTGAATGACTCCTCGAAAGGATACATATGAAATAACAATGCCGCAGTCGGGCGTCAAGGCGACACCACATAAAGGGCTTATAATGGAAAAGAAATGACGGTGCGTGCCACAGTCGGACGTCTGAGCGACATCACGTAAAGGGCTTATATCAAAAGTAAATAACAAGCGTGCCACAGTCGGACGTCTGAGCGACATCACATAAAGGGCTTATATCAAAAGTAAAATAACGAGCGTGCCACAGTCGGACGTCTGAGCGACATCACATAAAGGGCTTGTATGAAAAGTAAATGACATGAGTGCCACAGTAGGATGTCTAAGCGACATCACATACAGGGCTTATATTACATAACTTGATATTTTAGCAGCTCATGAATTTAAATCATTTCAAGGGAATATTCAGGTACGAGATGAATAAAAGGTTAGTACATCCACAGGAATAAAAATACAACCGGGTTTACCACTCAAACTTGTTCACCGGGGATTTACCATGGAGACTGACATAGGGACTGACATGGATATGGATATGCTGGCCACGGTCCTTGACCATGGACACGATGACTCGGAAGGATTTGACTCTGCAGAGTTTGTACTCTTAACCACAGCCAACGGATTTCAGTAGCCACAAGGGACTAGCTTCGTTTACGGTGTTTTAGGAGAAACACATCTAACCAGTACACACCCATTCAACATTCCAATGCCAGGAATCACCCTCGGCAAAGTTCAAGAAAAACCTTGAGACGGGGAGGCTACAACCTCGCGTAGCATGGGATCAAATTTATACCGCGCGCTCTAAGGGGTGCCCCCCTCTCGGTCCCAACCGGAAACACCCATGCCCCCTGACCGGATGACTGGCTTTAATCCAGGGCCATGGAACCCTCATCCCGGCCCCTCTATTTGGTGTGTACAAGGAAAGAGGTTAGCAACTTACTAAACCGTATTCTTTGCAGAAAACATGTGGCAGCACGAAAGGGGAAGAACGGTAACGTGGCTCAGTCCACGTTAACGTTGGAGTTTATCGGATGACATAAGACTGGAATGCTACAACAATACCATCTTACTACCTTTCATGTGACCACATGATCAGGTCATCTCTCATCAAAGATCACAGTAACTTCGAAACGCATGGTTAGTTGCCTTGCATGCAACGTTATACTCACCGATGCTCATATGCCATGCACAAAACCATTCAAGCAAACATGCAAAACACCTATCATATCAAAGGTTCAAACATACTTGCCTGGTTCGGAGAAGTCGGAGTCTAGCTCGGCGAAGTTCGCGGCTCCGTCACCTCCTCCGGAACCTACGGTGTAACGAAACCGTATACTAACGTGAAAATCGCTGCGTGCATAAAAATTGTTCCAAATTTTTTCCAAATAAATACTATAAAAAACTAGACGAAAATATAAGACTGACAGAAAAAGAATCAATCAAAAATCATCTTTTATTAAAAAGATATAAAGGTTTTAGTCCAAGGACTCATCTATGATGAAACAGAAAAGATCCAGGGACTTGTTTGAGAAAACAGAAAACTGTTCGGTAGGAAATACGTTAGCCCAAGGGGAAAACACATTTTGCCCGAAGGCGCTTTCAGAAAACGGTTCGAGGGGGAAAAAGAAGAGAGGCTGACGGGGGGGTCCCACCCGTCAGGTTTAAAACTCCAACGGAGCTCGCCGACGCCCGAAGGCTGTGGTGGTCGCCGGCGTTGAACCACGGCGAGGCAGAGAGATCGGAGGGTACCAAGAGGTTCAGGGTGTTCTTCCGCGTCGGTGGGTGGTGGACTTGGCCGTCGGAGAGCACCACGTCGACGGCGACACTTTCTCCGGCGGACGGTGGTTCGGGCGATGGTGGAGTACTCCGGTGGGTGCTGCAAACTCCAAATTGATGCGCGAGTCAGAAGAGTGGATGCACTAGGAGACTACTGGCATGAGCTGAGAGGTAGAGGTGCACGCACGGGGGTGAATCGAGCTGGGTCCCGAAGCGGGTCGAGGCGGCCGGAGTTGGGGAAGAAGACTCCCTTGGGGGCTGCCCAGTGGCTTGGCGTGGTACTGGTAGTGTGTGGAGGTGGTGCGGGTTCGAGTTCGAGCTCGGGGCCTCCTTTTATAGGCGATCCGAGGGGGTGGCGTGAACGGGATAGCTCCGGCGAGCAATTACGGCGAGGCAGAGGTTGGGCAGGGGGTTTAGGAGGCTAGGCATCATCAGGGAGGGTCACTGGTGCCATTCCTCCGCTAAACCTCGGTCGGGCTTGGTGTAATACGCCGGTCCTCGACGGAACGGCCGTACGGGCACGGCGGCGGCAGTGAGCGCGCTCCGCGCCTAGCAGTTCACGACGAAGGACTGCAGCGTGCACGGGTGAGTGGATGGCCACGCGGTGGCCTTTGGTGGTTTGGGCGACGCTGGACGGCGCTGTCCAACGCTGCGCCTCTCTGGCAGCCGCAAAGGCCGCTGCTGCCATCGCTCACGGGGTGGCGCACCTCGTCCTGCTCGTCGCCGACGCCCGCAAGCTTCTAGGCGTTCGTGCGGCTCAGGGGATAAGAAGGAAGCACAGGGCGCACGGCGCCACCGCGGCTACTGGCGAGATCGAGAAGGGGTTCTGAAGAAAACGACAGTGGTTTACTGAAACTGTTTACTGAACTTCTGAACTTGACAGAAACAGTGCCCGTCAGGTGTTCGACGAAATGATTTGGCATGAAGAAAAAATTTTCTGGAGCTGGGACTTGGTGAGGTGACCTCTCAATGCATCCAGAGGCTGCCTGAATTTTCTCAGATTTTTAGGAGGAGAAATCAAATGAATTTCATCAAATTTGGCAAATATGGTCCAAACTTGCAGCAAGTACAATTTGAATTATTTGAACTGGAGACCAGTGGATCTTCATGGATCTTGGTTGAGGGCTCTAAGAACTAGCCAGGGAAATTTGTTTGGAGGCCAAACTCAAAGTAGAAATGGTAGTTCCTTTGTAAACCTCCAAGGATCAAAATAGAAGGCAGAAAATATTTTTGATAAGAAATAAATGGAAACAAAAACATGGGGGAGTTCAACTTGCTGGATTTGAAGTATATCTTGACACAAAGATGGGGAATGGCTTTTGGGAGGGGATTTCCACTTAGGTCATGGCAAGAGGAGATTTTGAAAAGGGGAAAAGATCACTCCAAATGCCATAGGGCTATTTAAAAGATTTTCAAAAGCTTAATTTCCCAAATGAAAAACATTTGGTGCTGAGTCCACATAAGATGGAAAAACCTCCAAGTCCAAAAATCAAGTCTTGGGTGAATCCAAACAAAACACTTGTCATAAAAGAAATTTTTTGAGAGGGAGAGTTCTTTAGAAGAAAATTTTAAATAACATCCCTCAAATCAAATAAAAGTTTGAAAAAGCCAAATAAAATTTTTGGGTGTCACAACACCTACCCCCTTAGGAAAAATCTCGTCCTCGAGATTTCTGCTGATCCTCAAATAGATGTGGGTACACTGCCTGAAGAAAATCTTCTCTTTCCCATGTAGCTTCATCCTCGGTGTGATTGCTCCACTGAACCTTGAAAAATTTAGTTGTTTTCTGACCAGTCCTCCTTTCAGACTCTTCCAAATTCTTTACTGGCCGCTCTCTGTAGGTGAGGTCTAGTTGCACATCAATGCTCTCATGAGATACATGCTTCTCCGGGTTGCTCACACATTTCCTCAACTGTGAGACGTGGAACACGTCGTGGACGTCTGACAGCTCTTTGGGTAGGTCTAGCTGGTAGGCTACTGTGCCTCTTCGTGCAACTATACAGAAGGGTCCAATAAATCTTGGGGCTAGCTTCCCTTTAATTTTGAACCGTTGCAGGCCTCTCATATTAGACACTCGTAGGTATACATATTCACCGGGTTCAAAGCTGACCTCACGATGTTTTCGATCGTAATAGCTCTTTTGTCGGCTTTGAGCTGTCTTGAGTCTGTCCCTGATCTATTTAACTTTCTCCTCGGCCTCCTTGAGCAAGTCTGGGCCGAAGATACGACTGTCACCTGTCTCTGACCAATTTAGTGGGGTACGACACCTCCGTCCGTACAATGCTTCAAAAGGTGCCATTTGTAAGCTGGCTTGGTAACTGTTGTTGTAAGCGAACTCGGCATACGGCAAACTTTCTTCCCAACTAGATCCATAGGTGAGAACACAGGCTCGCAGCATGTCCTCTAGGATTTGGTTCACGCGTTCAGTTTATCCATCAGTCTGGGGGTGGTACGCTGTACTGAATGCTAGTTGAGTGCCCAGAGCTTGTTGTAAGTGATCCCAAAATTTGGAGACAAATTGAGTGCCTCGGTCGGATATTATAGTCTTTGGGACTCCATGCAGACAAACTATACGGGAGAGATAAAGCTTGGCAAGTCTTTGAGTGGAGTAGGTCGTCTTCACGGGAATGAAATGTGCTACCTTGGTTAGCCTATCTGTGATGACCCATATGGCGTCATTTCCGCGTTGTGATCGAGGTAGTCTAACGATGAAGTCCATTCCAATTTCATCCCATTTCCACTCAGGTATCCGGTTTGGCTGTAGCAGCCCTGCTGGCTTTTGATGCTCGGCTTTAATGCGCTGACATGAATCGCAACAAGCAATGAATGGGGCTATATCCCTTTTCATACTGTGCCACCAAAATCTTTCCTGAATGTCTTTGTACATTTTGGTTCCTCCAGGGTGGATCGAGTATGGAGCGGTGTGGCTTTCGGTTAGGATTTGATGCTTGAGTTCCTCAATGTTTGGTACGCAAAGTCTGTCCCCGTACCATAATATTCCCTCATTGTCTGTGACGAACTCTGAAGCCTTGCCAAGGCTCATTTTTCTCTTTATACCTTCGATGCTGGGATGTCCCTGCTGAGCCTTCTTAATTTGTTCCATTAGGGTGGGATGTATCTCCAGATTTGATACGGTGCCCTCAGAGACTAACACCATGTTGAGTCTAGCGAACTCCTGCTGAAACTCAGGCCTCAAGTTCTGTGGACTGTCGTTGCCCGGGCTGGGCTTCCGACTAAGAGCATCTGCCACTACATTGGCTTTCCCTGGATGGTAGTGAATGCCGACATCATAGTCTTTGACCAATTCCAACCAGCGTCATTGTCGTAAATTCAGCTCTGGTTGTGTGAAAATATATTTAAGGCTCTTATGGTCTGTATATATTTCACAACGATTTCCCAACAGAAAGTGTCTCCAATCTTTGAGTGCATGGATGACGGCTACTCGCTCCAAGTCATGAGTAGGATAATTTTCCTCATGCTTCCGTAGTTGCTTGGAAGCATACGCGACAACTTTGCCATCCTGCATCAGTACGCACCCGAGGCCCTTCCGGGATGCGTCACAATACACTTCAAAACTCTTGTGTATGTCTAGCACGATCAAAACCGGTGCTGTTGTTAGTTTCTTCTTGAGCTCTTGGAAGCTTTTCTCGCACGCTTCAGTCCATACAAATTTCTTGTCTTTCTTGAGCAACTGTGTCATTGGTTTTGCCACAGTGGAGAATCCTTCAATAAACCTCCGGTAATATCCAGCCATTCCTAGGAAACTCCGTACATCGGTCACGTTGGCTGGTGGTTTCCAGTCAAGTATGGCTTTGACCTTTTCTGGGTCTACGGCCACGCCTTTTGGGTTAATATATGGCCTAGAAAACCAACTTGTCTTAGCCAAAATTCACACTTGCTAAATTTGGCGTATAATTGATGTTTCCTTAATTCTCCCAACACAATCCTGAGATGTTCAGCATGTTCCTCTGGTGTCCTTGAGTATACCAGAATATCATCAATGAACACCACGACAAACTTGTCCATAAATTTCATAAACACTTTGTTCATGAGGTGGATGAAATATGCGGGGGCGTTCGTCCGCCCAAACGGCATCACTGTGAACTCATATAATCCGTATCTGGAGGTGAATGCTGTCTTAGGGATATCTTCTGTCCGTACTTTTAATTGATGATATCCCGATATTAAATCAATTTTTGAGAACACCTTGGCTTGTGCGAGCTGGTCAAACAAATCATTTATCCGTGGCATAGTGTCCCATCCTTTTTCTTGGCGAATAATACTGGCGAACCCCAAGGTGAGGAGCTGGCTCGAATAAATCCTTTGTCCAGTAATTCTTTTATTTGCTTCTTCAATTCTACCAACTCTGAGGGTGCCATTCTATAAGGTTTCTTATAGATGGGAGTGGTGCTAGGTGCTAGTTCAATGCTGAACTCTATCTCTCGGTCTGGTGGCATGCCTGGTAGTTCTTCAGGAAATACGTCAGGAAATTCGCACACCACTGGAACTTTTCTCAATTCTGAAATGTCCACTTTGTTCAACTTTGGTTGCCGTGACCGTGGTCTCTCTTGAGCTGTAACCTTTATTGTCTTGCCGTGATGGTGAGTGAGGATTACGGTCCGATTGAAACAGTCAATAAATCCCTTGTTGGTGGTCAACCAGTCCATCCCTAGGATAACATCCAGTCCTTTATTTTCCAACACGATGAGATTAGCCTGAAACTTTAGTCCTTCGAATTCAATAATCACTCCTTGGAAGTAACTCTGTGTGATCTGCTTATTCCCGGGGGACTTGATGATCATAGATTTTTCCAAAGGAAGTATCGGAAAACCATGTTGCAAAACAAAACTCTTTGAAATGAACGAGTGAGAAGCTCCAGAATCAAACAAAACCGTGGCGGGTATTGTGTTGACAGGGAACGTACCGAGTACGATGTCTGGGGCATTCTGTGCTTCTTCCTTGGTCACATGGTTCAGGTGACCCTTCCTGTGATTGTTGTTGGGATTGAAATTGTTGCGCTTGGGGGCTGGATTATTCCCACCATTGTTCGGCTTGGGGGCCGAGTTCCTTGGTTTTGGGCACTGTTTGGCATAGTGCCCTTCCACTCCACAAGCATAGCAAGTGACCCCTGGACGGTATGTAAAGTCCTTGTCCCTTGAATGAAACTGTCTGGTTGGCCTTAGAGCAGTAGTCGTGGATTTTCTTGCTTCATTTCTCTGAACATCAGTCTTGCTCCGGTTGTTGCGAGCAAGAGTCGTCTTGTCCCTTTTTCGCTTACGAATATCCTCCAGACTGCAGCGCTCATTTTCCAACATAATGGCTTTGTCAACCAGAGTTTTGAAATCTGGGAAGGTGTGTACGACCAGTTGGCATTTTAGTGCCGGCGCCAGGCCGTCCAAAATTTTTTCCATCCTTCTGTTCTCAGTCATATGCTCATCGTAGGCATAACGAGATAGCTGGGTAAACTGACTGTTGTATTCCGTCACTGTCATGCCTCTCTGCTTGAGGTCATCAAATTCTCTTTTCTTGATTTTTATGATGCTCCTGGGGATGTGTGCCCCACGAAAGCCTTCCTTAAACTCTTCCCAGGTGATGTTGTGTTCACTGGGGTGCATGTGTAGGAAGTTTCCCACCATGCTGCAGCTGCTCCAGTGAGGTAGTGAGGTGCATAAAGCACCTTCTCATGATCTGAACATTGAGCAATAACCAACTTCCTTTCGATGTCTAGAAGCCAATCATCGGCTTCAAGCGGTCTATCAGTGTGAGCAAACGTTGGAGGGCGTGTCTTCTGCAGTTCAGACAACTTGGAGTGCGGTTGGTATGGCTCACGGTGGTTTCCCATATTGATGACGTGGTTCATCATTTCTTGGTGTTGCTGTTGGCTTTGTTCGAAAAGGCGGCATACTTGAGATAAGGCTGCCTCGCTGTCCTGTTGACTAGACTGCCCCTGCGTGAAGTTGTTGCTGGTCTGTGTTCCATAAACTTCTTCGGGTGGATTTGGCATGGAACGAGTCCACGGACGAGACATTTTCCACTCTGGGGTATCATTTTGCAAAAATCATGAGAAGAACTGAGTGGCACAAGGGAAATCTTGTAAAGGCAAAAATTTAAAAGACCTCAAGATTTTTTTAGAAAATATTTGATTGCGCGCGGAGAAGGACTGCTTAGCACATATCTTACACGCGATACGCAAACATACGATACATCACTCAGGATGTGTGTACACAATCCTGACATGTTATTTAGGCTAGCACACTCCTCTGGAATGAAGCGCACACAACTACTACAATTTTAAGTACATATAAAACACAACATACATGCAGACACATCGCGCGGCTACTAGGCGCACTCAGTCAGAGATGGTGAAGATGTCCTTCCCTTGCCGAGGGTAAGACCCAGCGGTGCAGGAGACTCAACCTCCACCTCCTCCCTAATAGGCTCCAGGCGCGTAGCACTACGCTGAGGAGATGGCGCAGGTGCGACAGGCGGTAGTGTGGGTGCGGCAGGCGGTGCAGCTCTGACTGGAGTAGGAGCAATGACCTGGTCGAACTCCTCAGTGGTAGGCAGAAGGCGAGCAGTGGCCAAAACGGCAGGTGAATAGGATGCTGAGGACGAGACGAAAGTCAGTGGCGGTGCCATGTGGAGAAGCTCCCTCCTGTTGGCAGAACAGCCCCGAACTAAGTCCATGCGGGCAGCCACAAGATCGTCCACGAGGTTGTCGAAAGCTCCTAGAGCTTTGAGATACTCAACAAGCATCTCGAAAGCTTCATCCCGCTATCCCCTATGGCAGGCGAATGCATAGTGACAAGTATATGGCACATGGCATGGGAGGTAGCGGTAGCGATGAGTCTTCATCGTAGGAAGAATGTCCCGAAGGCGAGCTATCGCCTCACGGGCAGCCATCTGCATGGCATGCCTCTCCGTAGGCATGGCCCTTCCCACAAAACGGAAGTGGCGAGACGCAGAACGTCCTCCCTTGAATTGCACCACGGCTTGGTGCATAGACACGTCATCGCTGAGCTTGTGCTGGTAAAGCGTGAACTCCGGACGAGTCGCTGGCCCGATCGCGAGCTTGGTGATGGAGACAAGGAGTTTGACAAACCCCTCGGGCACATTAGTGAACACCCGAGTCTCGCAGTTGCTGCCAGCCATCTACAAAAGTAGGCAAAAATTCTGAGTAGTCAAATCATAAATTTATGATGACCAACAGAAAATAGCTACATTTGCAAAATGATGAAAAGGCACTAAAGATGCTAATAACCGATTAGCGATCGCACCTAGTGGCTTCCTACAGTCAGCCTGGCTCTGATACCAAGCTTGTCACGACCGGTTTTCCAATAAAAATATTTATTGAGAAACCGATCCCTTTTACGGACCAGTAGAGAAGAATCCTTCTTACTGGTAGACAATTTCTTGATCACAGAAGAAAAACCAGGAGTACTGAATATAATACAAGGTTGAGCGGAGACTGCTCAACAATTTATTACAAGCGCGCCGATAATACATAAAGGCGGATAGGCTGGCAAAACTACTGACTCACAATAAAAGCGGTGGTGGATATGTCACTGTGAAGTGGGTGACATGACTCCTGAATCTAACAGCTCTTCGAGCGTCGGAGTGAGGCTCGAGGATTCTTACTGCGGGTGGCGGAAGCGTATATAATACAAGTGACCAATATCCAGGATCGCACGGGACTGACTGGGGCTCCTCTAGGCGTCAGACTCACTATCAAAGTCTTCATCCATGAGATCGCCTTCGTCAACATTTGGTCAAATCAACAAGCCAGGTGAGTACTATGAAAGTACTCGCAAGACAGTTCGGACATAAGATATAACAAATGTAAGCATGATGCATATGAACAGGTTAATGGAGCGCACTCAGACAATGAGATAGCCATGCATGGGAAATAAAAGGGAAGTCGGGCGGTAGTCCTCCCGAAATCCCAAAGTAATACTGAAGGCCAATCGAGTGTCTGAATGACTCCTCGAAAGGATACATATGAAATAACAATGCCGTAGTCGGGCGTCAAGGCGACACCACATAAAGGGCTTATAATGGAAAAGAAATGACGGTGCGTGCGACAGTCGGACGTCTGAGCGACATCACGTAAAGGGCTTATATCAAAAGTAAATAATGAGCGTGCCACAGTCGGACGTCTGAGCGACATCACATAAAGGGCTTATATCAAAAGTAAAATAACGAGCGTGCAACAGTCGGACGTCTGAGCGACATCACATAAAGGGCTTGTATCAAAAGTAAATGACATGAGTGCCACAGTCGGATGTCTGAGCGACATCACATACAGGGCTTATATTATATAAGTTGATATTTCAGCAGCTCAGGAATTTAAATCATTTCAAGGGAATATTCAGGTACGAGATGAATAAAAGGTTAGTCCATCCACAGGCATAAAAATACAACCGGGTTTACCACTCAAACTTGTTCACCGGGGATTTACCATGGAGACTGACATAGGGACTGACATGGATATGGATATGCTGGCCACGGTCCTTGACCATGGACACGATGATTTGGAAGGATTTGACTCTGCAGAGTTTGTACTCTTAACCACAGCCAACGGATTTCAGTAGCCACAAGGGACTAGTTCCGTTTACGGTGTTTTAGGAGAAACACATCTAACCAGTACACACCCATTCAACATTCCGATGCCAGGAATCACCCTCGGCAACGTTCAAGAAAAACCTTGAGACGGGGAGGCTACAACCTCGCGTAGCATGGGATCAAATTTATACCGCGCGCTCTAAGGGATGCCCCCCTCTCGGTCCCAACCGGAAACACCCATGCCCCCTGACCGGATGACTGGCTTTAATCCAGGGCCATGGAACCCTCATCCCGGCCCCTCTATTTGGTGTGTACAAGGAAAGAGGTTAGCAACTTACTAAACCGTATTCTTTGCAGAAAACATGTGGCAGCACGAAAGGGGAAGAACGGTAACGTGGCTCAGTCCACGTTAACGTCGGAGTTTATCGGATGACGTTAGACTGGAATGCTACAACAATACCATCTTACTACCTTTCATGTCACCACATGATCAGGTCATCTCTCATCAAAGATCACAGTAACTTCGAAACGCACGGTTAGTTGCCTTGCATGCAACGTTACACTCACCGATGCTCATATGCCATGCACAAAACCATTCAAGCAAACATGCAAAACACCTATCATATCAAAGGTTCAAACATGCTTGCCTGGTTCGGAGAAGTCGGAGTCTAGCTCGGCGAAGTTCGCGGCTCCGTCACCTCCTCCGAAACCTACGGTGTAACGAAACCGTATACTAACGTGAAAATCGTTGCATGCATAAAATTGTTCCAAATTTTTTCCAAATAAATACTATAAAAATCTAGACAAAAATATAAGACTAACAAAAAAGGAATCAATCAAAAATCATCTTTTATTAAAGAGATATAAAGGTTTTAGTCCAAGGACAGATCTGTGATGAAACAGAAAAGATCCAGGGACTTGTTTGAGAAAACAGAAAACGGTTCGGTAGGAAATACGTTAGCCCAAGGAGAAAACACATTTTGCCCGAAGGCACTTTCAGAAAACGGTTCGAGGGGAAAAAGAAGAGAGGCTGACGGGGGGGGTCCCACCCGTCAGGTTTAAAACTCCAACGGAGCTCCCCAGCGCCCGAAGGCTGCGGTGGTCGCCGGCGTTGAACCACGGCGAGGCAGAGAGATCGGAGGGTACCAAGAGGTTCAGGGTGTTCTTCCTCGTCGGTGGGTGGTGGACTTGGCCGTCGGAGAGCACCACGTCGACGGCGACACTTTCTCCGGCGGACGGTGGTTCGGGCGATGGTGGAGTACTCCGGTGGGTGCTGCAAACTCCAAATTGATGCGCGGGTCAGAAGAGTGGATGCACTAGGAGACTACTGGCATGAGCTGAGAGGTAGAGGTGCACGCACGGGGGTGAATCGAGCTAGGTCCCGAAGCGGGTCGAGGTGGCCGGAGTTGGGGAAGAAGACTCCCTTGGGGGCTGCCCAGTGGCTTGGCGTGGTACTGGTAGTGTGTGGAGGTGGTGCGGGTTCGAGTTCGAGCTCGGGGCCTCCTTTTATAGGCGATCCGAGGGGGTGGCCGTGGACGGGATAGCTCCGGCGAGCAATTACGGCGAGGCAGAGGTTGGGCAGGGGGTTTAGGAGGCTAGGCATCATCAGGGAGGGTCGCTGGTGCCATTCCTCTGCTAAACCTCGGTCGGGCTTGGTGTAATATGCCGGTCCTCGACGGAACGGCCGTACGGGCATGGCGGCGGCAGGGAGCGCGCTCCGCGCCTAGCAGTTCACGACGAAGGACTGCAGCGTGCACGGGTGAGTGGATGGCCACGCTGTGGCCTCTGGTGGTTTGGGCGGCGCTGGACGGCGCTGTCCAACGCTGCGCCTCTCTGGCAGCCGCAAAGGCCGCTGCTGCCGTCGCTCACGGGGTGGCGCACCTCCTCCTGCTCGTCGCCGACGCCCGCAAGCTTCCAGGCGTTCGTGCGGCGCAGGGGATAAGAAGGAAGCACAGGGCGCACGGCGCCACCGCGGCTACTGGCGAGATCGAGAAGGGGTTCTGAAGAAAACGACAGTGGTTTAGTGAAACTGTTTACTGAACTTCTGAACTTGACAGAAACAGTGCCCTTCAGGTGTTCGACGAAATGATTTGGCATGAAGAAAAAAATTTCTGGAGCTGGGACTTGGTGAGGTGACCTCTCAATGCATCCAGAGGCTGCCTGAATTTTCTCAGATTTTTAGGAGGAGAAATCAAATGAATTTCATCAAATTTGGCAAATATGGTCCAAACTTGCAGCAAGTACAATTTGAAATATTTGAACTGGAGACCAGTGGATCTTCATGGATCTTGGTTGAGGGCTCTAAGGACTAGCCAGGGAAATTTGTTTGGAGGCCAAACTCAAAGTAGAAATGGTAGTTCCTTTGTAAACCTCCAAGGATCAAAATAGAAGGCAGAAAATATTTTTGATAAGAAATAAATGGAAACAAAAACATGGGGGAGTTCAACTTGCTGGATTTGAAGTATATCTTGACACAAAGATGGGGAATGGCTTTTGGGAGGGGATTTCCACTTAGGTCATGGCAAGAGGAGATTTTGAAAAGGGGAAAAGATCACTCCAAATGCCATAGGGCTATTTAAAAGATTTTCAAAAGCTTAATTTCCCAAATGAAAAACATTTGGTGTTGAGTCCACATAAGATTGAAAAACCTCCAAGTCCAAAAATCAAGTCTTGGGTGAATCCAAACAAAACACTTGTCATAAAAGAAATTTTTTGAGAGGGAGAGTTCTTTAGAAGAAAATTTTAAATAACATCCCTCAAATCAAATAAAAGTTTGAAAAAGCCAAATAAAATTTTTGGGTGTCACAATTGATGATACGGCCCATAGAACGCCCATTGTTTCTACGGCCCATAGAAGGCCCATTGTTTCTACGGCCCGTCGAAGGCCTACTGTTTCTACGGCCCGTAGATGGCCCACTGTTTCTACGGCCCGTAGGAGGCCCAGTGTCACTACAGTAAATATTAGCCCATGGTTATTGTGGCCTAGTTTTAAAAAATAGGTTATTGCAGCCACTAGCAAACCGCGGAAAAAGAACTGCACTGACTACAAGCAAACAAATAAACAAGACAACAAGGAAATAAATAAGCAAGCAACTTATGCTAGGCTATCACGGCTATTACACATATTACATCCACTAGGCATCAAAGCTCGCAACCAGTGCAAATATAGGGAACAAAGCAGCATATAAGCGCCGCAGCAAAACAAGTCCAGAACTGAAACCACTTCACACGAGTTCAAGAAACAATATCCTGGGTACCCATAATGCTGGCAAGATGCTTAGCAAGCTTATTAACTTTCTCTTGTTTGGCGCTTAAATCCTCCAGCGCTTGCTGTTGCACAAGAAAGTACGCATCTGAATTCTGCAGGGACTTCCTCAGTCCTTCAGCTTCTTGCCGCAGCCCAGCTGACTGATGCCTTTCAGCTTGTAGCTGAGACTGAAGAAGCCGAAGTGATTCAGGCAGCGAGTTCGAAGAGCTTGTGCCAGCGGTACTGGCCAGTAACTCGAGAACTACATCAACACAGGACTGTGGGGTTTTCTCACTGTCTACAAGATCATTTTTATCACCTTTCTTGGAGAACAACAGGGTTGTCTCACTATCTTGAACCTTATCTGCATTACTTTCTCTACCATTTCATAGTGGGGTGCTCTTCTCCAATATTCTGTTTGCATACTACAAGAGAAACAAGCAGACACATCACAGGTTTAGCTTGTAGTATACGAAACTCATTTTGGTAAACCGGTTCAGTAGTAAGGTGGACAGGATAACAACATGAAACAAACATATATCTATGTACTATGGTCACTGTATTGTCCGTATCATTATAGTTTATGTTCCCTAATCAAGATAGAGACACAGTTCAACTCATATAATTTTAAGACACAGCAGCATAGACAGAATATAAGTGTGAGAAACTACACACCATTGGCAGCACTTGTAATGTGCATCACATGAGAACATAACTGTTTATACAACTTAAACTGAAATCAACATAGAGCAAGAAGTTAGAATAGCAATCCAGTTAAAGAAATAGGTTTAAAACATACCTGTTGCACCATTGGAGTTTCAATTGGATCCTTCAAATTCGAAAGTAGTTGGTATGAGTAAATACAATGATGCAACAGCAAAGGAGTATGGACCATAGCTATGGAATCTGACCTGAGAACAGTTGCCCTTCTGCTTTAAACGTGGAGTTTGGGTTAGCTGTGGTGGTCTTCGTGCTTTGGGCACTGCAGTAGCTTTACAAACTGCTCGTGTGGGGGTACTCTGTGGTGGACATGGTGCTTTGTCAAGTATAAGTGGGTTACTATCCGCTGGGGTTGCGGTTAGATGGGTTGTAGCTGGTTCTCTGCCCAACGGTGTAAGTGTGCAATCTGGAAGAGTCTCGATTATGTGTGGTGGGGCTAGTTTGTGGGCCAGTACAACCATGGTTCTATCTGCATTGACAGGTAGCACTGTCTTTTGTGAAGAACGGGTTTTTGCTCCCTTAGATACTGCCATCACCCCCTCCAATTCAAATGGCTGATAAACAAGAAAAGAAATTGAACGTACAGACATTGTATGATAGACATATGTGGTAATTCACATATATGTTGTCTAACCAAACAGGACAGCATGACACAATTTCACATATATGATGTCTAACTAAACAGGATAGCATGACAGAGTTTCAGATATATGATGGATAACTTAACAGGATATAATGGCATAATTCAACATATGATGAGTACCTAAACAGGATGACATGACAAAACTATATGATGTCTTTCTAAAATAGGTTGGGATGAAATAATTCACATACATGTTGTCTAAGTATACAGCATGGCATGATATAATTGATATAATTGATTCATATACTAAGCAGCTGGCACTCGCATGTATGATCTCTAAACTAAGCAGATAGAATTCAATATTGTGCATATGATGTCTAAACTAAGCAATGCAAGACACCATATGCATCATATGAGAAATATAAACATTGCAACTTAGAGCATACACCTCAGGTGGGATATAGGACTGCTCATCTGTCTCTGAATCCTCCTCTGAGGAGCTCCGTGTAACCATCGAGATATATGATTCAATAGGTACCATTGCCTGCTCTGAAGACCTTGTTTTCACTCCAGATTTTTCCATAACTGGCTCAAATGGCTGATACACATGAAGAGTAGTTCAATATACACAGATTGTCGACAAATGGAATACGTAATGAAAAAAAAGATGGCATGAGATAATTCACATATATGATGCCTGGCTCCATGGCGGTGCATAATTCACATATATGATAACTGGCTGAAAAACATGGCATTGCACAATTCAAATATCTGATATAGAAAGCAAACATGAGGCATTCACACAAAGCATGTCTAATCTAAGCAGATGGCATGGCAATGCAAGACACCATATGCATGATATGAGCAATATAACCGAGCCAAGTTAGAGCATGCACCTCGGGGTGGGGGGGGGGTTACGACTGGTCATCTCCCTCTGAATCCTCCTCTGAGGAGCTATCTGTAACCAGCGAGAAATCTGCATCGACAGGTAGCACTGACTGCTCAGAAGACCTTGTTTTCACTCCAGATTTTCCCATGACCGACTCAAATGGCTGATGCACAGGAAGAGTAGATGAATGTATAAACATTGTTGACAAATGGAATACATTATGGAAAAAAATGGCACAATACAATTCACATATACGATGACTGGCTAAACAGGATGGCATTGCATGATTCACGTATATGATGCCTGGCTAAAGAAGATGGCATTGCATAATTCCCATATACTCCCTCCGTTCCTAAATATTTGTCTTTTTAGAGATTTCAAATGGACTACCACATACGGATGTATATAGACATATTTTAGAGTGTAGATTCACTCATTTTATTCCATATGTAGTCACTTGTTGAAATCTCTAAAAAAGACAAATATTTAGGAATGGTGGGAGTATGATATAGAAACCAAACAGGTGGCATTCACACAAAGCAAATCTAAACTAAGCTGATGACATATAAGATGTATATTGTAAGCAATGCAAGGCGCCATATCCATGATATGACCAACATCAGCATGCCAGGTTAGAGCAAACACCTCAGGTGGTAAACAGGTGTGGTCGGCTCCTTCTGAATCTCCATCTGAACAGTTATCTTCCTCTGGAATACAATCTGGAAATGCAGGAGGGGGGGCACTTCTCCCACCATGGAGTGGTGTTTGCATGACATTATATTCGCACGCAACGGTCTTCTCTTTTTCTCTACATGTTCAGTACGATTGTGTACAATATTTGACATGCATAATAAAAAAATAGTTAGATTTTGTAAGGCCTAAGGGGTGCATGCAAAAATCAAGACTGATGGTAGCAAACGAGTGGATGGATCCAAAACTAATGATAGCAGGTAGATTATAGCTCCAGTTTAAAAAGATAGACAATGGATCATCTATTGTTTGTTGCCCACCCAACATGAACCACATAGAAGACCCCAGATGAACCAGATAGTAGACAGATACTATTCATTGCTGGCTCGATATGAGACCCATGGGCAATTCAAAACTCAAGATTGAACTATAAAGTAGTAGGTAATAATAACCGATGTATAACATAAGCAAACACGAAAGACTGCGACCTCTCTTCCGGAACAATGTAGTCCTCAGGTTCATCTGCTCAGTCGATGATGGTAATGCGGTTGGCGTGGCTGCCGGCAACGGGGAAGATGATCTGAGGCGGCGAAAGGAAGTCTGCAGGGGGAATCTCTGCTGCAGTGAACGCTTCTGTCGATGGTGCACCTCAGGTGGGGTGGATGATGGCACGGCAGGAGCAGGAAATAGCACACAGAGTTTTCTTTGACGCCTATCTGAAAATGAAGTAAATCTGTAAGGGCTCCTTAGAATTGGAGGATTCTATAAACGCAGGGATAGGAAAAACACAGGAATAGGATAGGAATGCACGTGCAAAACAGAGCATTTGGAAACATAGGATTTCAGTCAACCTGGGTGTTTGGCTCACAAGAATTGGAAGAACAGAGGAATGGAGAAACAAAGTGATGCGAAGAGTGTACAACCTCTTTGGCATAGCCTTGTGGACCTCAGCATCATTGGGTTGGACGTGGAGGATGGTGATGATGCTGGTGTGACTGTCGGAGGCCTCTGGAGACGGCGCCGAG
The DNA here is from genome assembly GCF_002575655.3 of Aegilops tauschii subsp. strangulata. Classification (NCBI taxonomy): domain Eukaryota; kingdom Viridiplantae; phylum Streptophyta; class Magnoliopsida; order Poales; family Poaceae; genus Aegilops; species Aegilops tauschii. The sequence goes on from NC_053035.3 coordinate 383,407,924, forward strand.
GGTACTGCTCCATTGTGATGGACGGTTCCGTCATTTGAGCAACTCCGCTAAGGTGTACGGCGACGAGGCTGAAGTATGACAAGACAGACAACGTTTATCTGAAGTGGGACCCTAATATCATCTGCAATAGATGATGTAAAATACATCACCAAAAAGTGCTAGATGTAAAACGCATCAGCCGCGCCACGGCCGCTCCGACAGATGCTGTAAGTACTGTTCACCCTAAACTTAACTGAAGAAAATGAACTTCACAGTCGAAACTGAATTTTACTGTCGAAACTGATTGAACTAGTAACAGAGCATTGCAATAGATGTTTAGGGCGTTCGAGCACTACTAGCAGAGAAGTAGTGATCTAAATCAGCAGACGCTCGAGCAGGGAACGCACTAGCAGAGAGCAAGTCATGCAGTAGCACCGCGAGCGAGTGCTAAAGCAGCAAATCCTGTAGCTGCCGGAGGTCGTGCAGCAGCAGCGCAAGCGAGAGCAAGAGCAGAGCTATAGCACGAACAAAAGTAGGAGCAGTGCAGCAGCGCGACCGACAACAAGAATAGAGCCGCAACGCGAGCGAGAGCCAGAGCAGCTGCAGCTAGTGTCGTTGTGGAAGTCGCCGCCGAGGAAGCAACGACATGGGGGAGAGACGCCATGGATGATGTAGCCGGCGACGGCGCCGTCGATGGAGACACGCCATGTCTGCTCGGTATCGAGCACCGGCAGCCCCGTGAGATCGAATAAAAGATAAAATGCAGCGGTGAGTGCAGAACCTCCTTGGTGGCGCCGAGTTGGCCTCGGCTTCATCGGAGGAATTGGTGAGGGTGCTGCGGTTCCGGTGGGGCAGGTCAAGACGGCGCTGTGGGGATTGAGGTGGCGCGATAGATGAGGCAAACGTCAGGGCAGCTCCTTGGAGGTGGAGGACAGGGCGGCTGATCCGGCGGGACAACGAGATCGACAACGGATCCTCATCCGGTGCGGTGGATGAGGGACGGCGAGCTGTAGCGGTGGACGACGTAGTCGGGGAAGAGTCTCCGGCTGGGCGGCGGTCGGGAGGCCGACGGAGGAGCGTGGGGTTTCGCGGGTTTTGGCGGCCTCGGTGTACGAATGGGGGGCGAAGGGGGAGGGGGAGCCAAGCTTAGGGACGCGCTTGTCCGAAATGTAGGGTAAGTTACCAGCGTACCCCCACCGGTTTTGACATCGCGACGTGGAGCTTCATTTTCGGCTGAGGGGTAGAAGGGGAATTTCGCGTGTCTGGGCTGCGGGAGCGATTTCGGATGAGGAGGGAGTTCTCGCGCGCGTCCAAATTTCGAGATAACAAGGCGCAGCACGGGTTGAGAAGCGGGAGTTTCAAAGCAGGTGGGACAAAAGATACTCGAGCTTGAAAATTTCGGGATAACAAGGTGCGGATTCCTTGTTCGGAAGAACAAACTTAACGTGTAAAAAAACAATTCATACAAGACACAAGAGAGTCATGTCCCCTTTTACTATACTGCTATAGATGCCATTGTAAACACTACATGAAAAATGTAAAAAAAATCGGGAGAACAAGATTACCCTGCACAGTACCAAATCGATTCGCACTTCCCTCAACAACAACAAAAAACAAATCAATTCCCACCAAAGAAAGAGTAATGTCCCTTTTTATATGATTACAGATGCCATGATCTCAAATTTCAATTTTTGAATCCACGTTATGTTGTATTGGAATATATTGTTAGGTGACCTTGCGGTTTATAATTGATGTAGTCGTACATTTTGATCTTCCATCATATATGAACATTTTACTCCACCATGTGAACATATATATTGTCGTCTACCATATGGACTAAATTTGAATCAATTTTCCTTATTTGAATACGATTGTTGTCAAGTTATACAATAATTTAAATATTATCTTGATAACAAAAACATACATATAGCAGTAATCATATTTCACTATGAACTACATGTACCATACGCTCTCCAATTCAAATATTTGTATCCATTTTATGTTGAATTCAAATCATAGTACATTATTGGTCTAGGTAGCGAGATGTTTGGGATAATCTAAACCCTGTTTTCATACATATAATTTTTGGCTGAATTGGGACAAGTTTTGGTATAAGCCTCTTGCAAAACCGGAAATTCTCTCAACAAGCCTCGTGGTTCTGAGAGGGAACGTGTCACCTTTGTGTGCGAAACGATATACGCTGCCTCCCCCTTGATTTTATTTACAGAGGCAACATAGAACTATATGAGTGCCCTGTTAAATTTTGGAATTATTTCGGGTTCATTTAGCCTTTTTATACATTAATTGAGTTTCTGGACTTTTAATGTGCATAATCTAAATATGAATTGCATGCACATGCTCCGGTGCACCAAAGTGGGTTGAAAAATCACATGTGTGTCCTTGGTTGAATTTCTAGGTCCCATGGAAGAAATGAGAATGAAATTCAAACATCTGGGCGTCATGACTCGGCCGAGAACATCCTGAAACTTTGATTTTAAATTCATGTAAATCCAAAACTCGCCTGGAAATCATGAAACTTGGCATGGTGTCATGTCATGGCACTAACATGTTGTGGTAAAAAATTGGGCCGATTTGGAAGCTCGTGGTTCTAAGAGGGAACGTGCCACCTTTGAGTGTGAAACGATATACGCTGCCCCCCTTGAGTTTCTTAACAAAGGCAACATAGAACTACACTAGTGCCCTGTTAAATTTTGGAATTATTCCGGGTTTGTTTGTCATTTTTATACATTAATTGAGTTTCTTGTCATTTAATGTGCATAAGTCAAATTTGAACTACAAGCACATGCTGTCGTGCACCAAAGTTGGTTAAAAAATCACATTTGTGTCCTCAGGTGAATTTCTAGGTCCCATGCAAGAAATGAGAATAAAATTAAAACATCTGGGCATCGTGGCTCAGCCGAGAACATTGAGAAACTTGGTTTTAAAATTCTTGTAAATCCAAAACACGTCTGAAAATCATGAAACTTGGCATGGATGTCATGTCATGGTACTACAATGTTGTGGTAAAAAAATTGGCCGAATAGGAACAGATTTTGGTATAAGATTCTTGCAAACCGAAGCTACTCTCAAGAAGGCTCGTGGTTCTGAGAGGGAACGTGCCACCTTTGAGTGCGAAACGATATACGTTGTCCCCCTTGAGTTTATTTACAAAGGCAACATAGAACTACATGAGTGCCCTGTTAAATTTTGGAATTATTCCGGCTTCGTTTGGCCTTATTTACACATTAATTGAGTTTTTGGTCATTTAATGTGCATAATACAAATTTGAACTACAAGCACATGCTCCCGTGCACCAAAGTTGGTTGAAAAATCACATTTGTGTCCTCGGGTGAATTTCTACTCCCTCCTTCCATCTATATAGGTCCTAATGTGTTTTTCGAGGCTAACTTTGACCAAACGTTAGAGCAATAATATATGACAGGCAACTTACACAAAGCATACCTTCAAATTTGTATGTCAAAGGAGCTTCCAATAATATAATTTTCATAGTATACATCTCATGTGCTACTAATCTTGTCAATAGTCAAAGGCTGTCTTGAAGAACACATTAGGCCCTATATAGATGGAAGGAGGGAGTAGGTCCCATGCAAAAAATGAGAATAAAATTCAAACATCTGGGCATCGTGGCTCGGTCGAGAACATTGAGAAACTTGGTTTTAAAATCATGAAACTTGGCATGGTGTCATGTCATGGTAGTACCATGCCGTGGTAAAAAAAATCGGCCGAATAGGAACAAATTTTGGTATAATCTTCTTGCAAATCGGAGCTTCTCTCAAGAAGGCTCGTGGTTCTGGGAGGGAACGTGTCACCTTTGTGTGCATAATTCAAATTTGAAATACAAGCACATGTTCCAGTGCACCAAAGTTGGTTGAAAAATCACATGTGTGTCCTCGGGTAAATTTCTAGGTTCCATGAAAGAAATGGGAATGAAATTCAAAATTCTGGGCGTCGTGGCTGGGTTGGAAACATTGAGAAACTTAGTTTTTTAATTCCTGTAAATCCAAAATTCATGAAAATAATGAAACTTGGCTTGGTGCCATGACATGGCACCAACATGCTGTGGTAAATTTGCAGTCTGATTTGCGAAGGCGCACACATTAACAATAAACAAAGTCATTTTGGAACAAGTGCTGTCACGTTACAATCGGAAACACAAGTATTATTGAAACCGTGGGCATTCTACTTACTAGTACCATTTACGTGCCGCCACGCGTCCCCATTTTTTATTAGCTAGGAGGCGCCGTGCAGGGTAGCTATTTGAGTACGAGAGGCGTGCGATCAGACCCCTGCGCGTGCTTATCGGGAGGAGAGCCCTTTGACCTCCATCTGTCGTCCACCTCTCTCCCAAGGTCTCCATTAATGGCGCCCGAGCCTCTGTTTAATGGCGTGGCTATGTCTCACTCGACTGAGATTTAAGAGAGAAAAAAGAAAATCTGAAAGCATGGATCTTGATGTAAGATCCGACGGACCTATATAGCATCTACTGCGACTTATAGCAAGACTGATGAATATATAAGGACGATTTTTTTGATCAAAGAAGGGCTTGCCCCTTCCGATTTTCATTACTGAAAACCACCACAATTCACAAGAAGTTCAGCACAACTCCAGCCTAACACGAAGGACTAAAAGCTACCAGATTGAAACCGCAACATCCCAAGAGGCCAACAAAGGCCAAACATCCGCGCTAGAACCCAACATTTCACAACCGACGACACAATCCACATCCTATACCGATTATTGCATCAAAAGAAACCAGGAAACTGAAGGAAGCCCAGCAGCAACTAGAAGAACATCAACGCCAGGGTCTCCACAACAAGAGTTTTCTTCATTCCAGCCTCACAACATTGATCTGCCACAGAAAGATAAGGACGATTAATTGTCTTACATAATTAGAAAGATAATTAAAAAAGCCACATGCGGCTACGCCCGAAATACACAAGGGCAAAAGAAGAAGGAAGACAAGGATCTGGCTCGCTGATCTCTACTGTCTTGATGCGTTGCTGCAGGCCGCGGGAACTAGTCTCCGCGGCGAGCGGCGATGAGCTATTTCGTGTCCTCAAGACGCTGCTTGAGAATATCCACGGATTCCTCCACCAGCCTTTGGCGCTCGTTGCGGAGCATGTCATTCTCGTCCATAAGTTTCTTGACGATGACGCCGGTCCTCTTCAACAAGGCACTGGTCTCCTCCTGCTGGTCTGCACTTCGGACGATCTTCTCCCTCAGCAGGTCGCGCTCGGCCCGGAGCCTCTCATTGCCCTCCCTTAGTTGCCGGATGACGCCAGTAGCCTGTTCAAACGAGGCTTTCATGTCATCCTGCAACCTCGCCCAGCCGGAGATCTGATCCATCTGGCTATGGACGATCGCATGCATGCGCCTGTAATAGTCGTCGCCTGCCCGCGAGAAATTTTCCCAGGCCACCGCGGCGCGGCGGGACGTCTTTGCTGCATTCGTGGCGCGGTGGGACATCTTTGCTGCTTCCGCGGCGCGGCCGGACCAGTCTGCTGCATCGACGGCGCGGCGGGACCTCCGTGCTGCTTCAGCGGCGCGACGGGACCTCTGTGCTGCTACTTCCGCGCGGCGGGCATGTCGACTGCTCTCGCAGCGAGGCGGGACATCTCTCGTGCTTCTGCTTCCATGCTCGCCCCTCCCTGGTGGCAATCTCTCAACCCAGAACTCACGCTGGCCATGGCAGACGCAAGGGAAGGATGCTGAATGACTTGTTTGTTTTTGTGGATGAGGATTTGAGGAGGAAGGTGCAGTCATCTTGGCATACTAGTATTTATAACCGAGTACTAATACGCTCCTAAGTAGGAAACCGTTTAGGTTGTGATCGGTGTGAACAGGTTTGCAATTCAATATAGTGTGGTACTAATACGCTCCTAAGTGGGAAACCGTTTAGGTTGTGATCGGTGTGAACAGGTTTGCAATTCAATATAGCGTGGAGTAATTTGGAATGTGACGAGACGCAAGCTCAAAATTTATTGACGGTTCTAGTTTCGAAGTGCGGCACTATTCCCGGATGGACTACTTCTTTTTCTACTCCCTCCTTTCCGGTTTTATAGGGCTTATCTCAAAATTTTAGTTTTTCCATTTTATAAGGCTCAATTTGGTTGTTCCCCCAACACATGTTCAGATTCCAAGGTGCATTAAATCATTGCATGCAAGTATTAAGAGAAAGTTGACCAATGCATGTACTTTATGCATGCATGCATTGCAATTAATGCATTGATAAACATAATTTTTTGAGAGAAACAAGAGCATTAATTAGGTGCTTTTGCAAACTACAAAAAATATTCTACCACTCACCATCTTGGTTGGTGAGATTTTTGAATTAAGCCCTATAAACCGGAAAGGAGGGAGTACTGTTGTGTACGTGCAATAACTGGCACCGTCGTATACATATCTTACGGTTAATGGGGCGTTCGACAGGAATAGCCGCGTGGCGAGCTCTCACACACGCGTCTGTTTTTTCTCGAAAAGGAGGATGATGACCCCGGGCCTCTGCATCTGGGAGTCACACACGCATCTGTAGCTACGAATTGTAGTGTTCTCAACCATCCGATTGGCTCTATCATGGATGTACCTATATACTAAAACATGTCTAGATACATCTATATTTTGACAAATGGAAGGCATGTATTGTGGAACGGAGGGAGTGCTTGTCATCAAAATGGATAAAAAGGGACGTATCTAGAACTAAAATACGTCTACATACATCTCCTTTTATCCATTTTGATGACAAGTAGTACTTCTTACCCAAAGGAACTTTATATCCAACAGACACAAAATATCCGTTCGACTGTTGGAAATTACTGATCTGATGTCGAAGTAATTGCTGCATCGCCACCAAAACCCACCATTTCTTAAGCTAAAGTAGACCAAGGTAATCCCTATATTAGCATATTACTAAGATAAACAGAAGGCATTGTAGAAACATTTAGGACGTGAGTTTGTCAATCTGAATGTGGAGGGACACAAGCTTAGCCCCGGCCAGCAGCTTGGGCGGAACTGTCAAGAAGGTCAGCTCCTGCACGTCGACGTCACCGGGATCCTTGCTGCTTGTCACCTCCATTTCCACCTCGACGGCGTCGGTCGTGCCTTTGGGCTCCCCCGGCTGGCCGTTCGCCCACAGCTTGGCCACGTAGGCGCGCTGATGTCGAGCATGCCACTGACCAAGAAAAACGCGCGGCGGTCCTCCTCCGCGAACAGCAAGAGCCGTGGCTCCGACAGTGGCACTTGCAGCTGGAGCACCTTGCCGTACTGGATCCTGTGCACGGGCATGGGATGCGCGGTGCTGATGTGGTGGTAGAGCACCGGTGGCGGGCCTTCGTAGCCGCAAACGGGCACGGGGCATTTGCAGGGCGCGAGCGGACACACGCTCTGGTGATTGGCGAGCTTGTGGTAAGTGACGTAGAGCCAACAGCCTTCGTGCGGGCACTCCACCCTCACCGACGAAAGGACGAAATCCACCGCCGTGTTCCGCACATCGAAGCCACCGCCACGCTCGCACTTCCGGCACTGCCGCTGGTTCCCGGGGCACTCGACGTGGCAGTCCGCATAGGCCAGGTGCCCTCCCTTGCACTGCAGAAATCAATCGAACAGCACATCAATCAAGAAACCTGCACCTTGCTCAATCAGCCAAACAGACGAGGTGTATTCAAACCTCATACACTGGAGGCGTCAAGGGGCGGAGGCACAAGGGGCAGTGGAGCACGGTGAGGTCCATCGAGACCTTAGAGAGCTCCATCGTCGGGTCCTGTTCGGTCTGCATGATCTTGCCCTCCTCGTGCACAACCATCTCTCGACTTGGGCCGGGGTATTACAAAGCTTTACCGTCACATATTTTATACTACTTCAAGGTGCATTAAATCAACACATGCAAGTATCAAAAGGAGAGTCACGGCATGCATGCACGGGTTGTAATTAATGCATCGGTAAACGCAAATTATTGAAATATATCGAGTGCAGTGCTTTGATGTGTCGCGTCAACTCCTACATCAACCAGAAGTTTGATTATCCTCTCCCTCGCGGACTTAACTGCACCTGCCTTTGGCTGTATGACAGGTTGGCCACACACCTGTCAGACCCACCTGTCATACACGCAAAGGCAGGAGCGTCCCTCCCTCGCCCATGAGCGTGGTGGCTGGCAAGACTAGGAGAAGCTTTCACTACACGCTCTCCCTCCCGCACGCGGTGGACATGCAGCAGTTCAATCGGTGTCAGATGGCCAGAAGTGTACTGTAGTACTCCTCTAGTGCAGTAGTACTCCATCATTGTTCGACTTCCCGAAAAGGCGAAGAGCCAAGCGCAGCCCGGATGCTTGTGTGGCAGTTTCATGTGTAGAGTAGTCTAGGATAGCGTGTACCGTGCCTGTAAGCTTAAAATCGTTGGGGTCGGCTCCATGCTATGTGGCTGGCTCGAAGTTTTAATTTTTTTTTAAATAGTCTTCTGGCCCTACCTAACACCCTGGTGATTGTAGTTTGCACGCTCATCTGGTCAAGACAGGAATATATATTTTAATTTGTTTTTTTTTGAAAAGGGGGGCCTCCCCAGCCTCTGCATCAGAACGATGCGTACGGCCACATATATTTTAATTTGTGGTGGGTAAATGTTAGAGGTTGCAGCAAATATATTGTACATTGGGGGTCTTTCAGCCAAGTTTAGAGGCAACCATGTGGGGCCAGTGCTATGATGTGTCGCGTCAACTCATACAATGCGGAGAAGCTTGATTTTACTACACGCCTTCTCCCTCACACATGCGCGCGGTTGCTCGCAAACGAGGACAGGCTTTTGCTTAGTAGTACTTCTACAACAAGCTATCCGTCCCGCTCGCGGTGGACGGACATGCAGCAGTGGATTCGACACTGTAGAAGCAGTAGTAGTAACATCATTGTTTGTCTTCTCGAAGAGGTGAAGAGCCAAGCGCAAACCGAACGTTGCAGTTGCGAACATTGGAGCACGCATATAGCCAGGCTCTTGCATGAGACAAAATTGCTATGTGAGCCCACTATTGTACTAGTACGTACAACTACTTGCTAGTATAGCCCTATAAACCAGAAAGGAGTATTTGCCCTTCTAGAGATTTCAACAAGTGACTAGACTACACCGAGAAGGAGTACATATGGAGCAAAATGAGTGAATCTGCACCGTAAATAAATACGTACTAGTTCTATCGTTTTCCTCTCCGAGGTGCACAATATTGAGTATACTGACTAGTCTCTTTTTGACACGCATTTACGTTTTTTTACACAGTACAGACGCAAGCGCTCATATACACGCGCATACACTCACCCCTATGCACGCACACACGCACGACACTATCATCTTGAAATTTACGAAGTCATCATAGGCACCTCGTCGTCGACGGGACCATAGGTGCTTGAATGCCAAGGATGGAGAGGGTAGCGGTTCCCGAGACGTTGAACGGTCAATGATGCATCCTCAATTACATGCAGAGGGAATTAATTGGAGAAGCAGAATAGAGCCAGCACGATGTGAATGCGACACAGTTTGGACTCTCATATAATAAAGGCGCCCCACCACTCCAATCCATCTACTCCCAAGTCTCTGCGCAACACTGCTCACTCCAATCCAAGACCAAGTGACCAGAAGCCACAAGCACCTATGGAGGCGATGGACGCGAGCGGCAGTCGGCTGTGCCAAATCATCCAAGGCGCCGGCCTGCGGCCCCGCACCGCGCAGCGTTTCCAGACGGTGCTGGCGACCGCAGGCATCGTAGCCCTCACCGATGCCGGCTTCACCTCTCACATGGACGACATGATGGTCAACTCCATCCACAAGTCCACCGCCGTCAAGAAGCTTGCGGACGACCTTGCCGTACTGCTCCAGCCCGCACGCCCAGGCTCCTCATTGCCTGCCACCCTCATCAGCCTCCATGGTGATGAACTCTTTCAAGCCCTGGTGGCCCTGCAGGTGCCAGAGGTCGCGATGAAGAATGTGCACCTCGAGGCCGCGTTCGCCGCGCAGCGCCTCGCCATGCAAGAAACCGTCGTCCTGCACATCCACGTCTACGAGGAAATCGTCTACATAGGCCACTACAAGGCAAGCGAGGACAGAAAGACGTTGGCCTTCTTCCAGCGGCTGGAATCTTTGGACGCCATTGTTCAGAAGCACGTCGACCTAGCCACGAAAGCCGCTGCTACTTAGGCGCCGTTCGGTGGGTCGGCGCCCTGAGTCGAGGAGGTGGACGTCGTCGTTGGATGCATCTCTTCTTGCCTCCTGTAACCAGCACTGCATCGCCTCGTGGCCTTAATGTTTTATTAGTATAGACTCCCTCCGTCCCCAAATATAAGTCTTTCTAAAGATTCCAGCAAGTGACTACTACATACGGAGCAAAATGAGTGAATCTACACTCTAAACTATGTCTACATACATCTGTATGCTGTATTCCATTTGAAATAGTATCTAAAAAGGCTTATATTTATGAACGGAGGGAGTATATGGCATTTTTATTCCAGTCATAACGTTTTCACTGTGAGGTGGGGCCGCAGTTGCGCAAACCCACCCTGCCCACCGCGCGTCGGCCGAGTTTAGAATTAGAAGAGAGAAACGAGGGAGGAGAGCTAGTTGTAGCACGGACGCTGTTGTCAGATGGGACTCGTGTTTATAGAATAGGAGTACTGAGTACTCGTGCCTCTCTTTTTTGAGGGAAAAATTAGTCGTATGTCTAGTACCACTAGTTGGGTGCGTGCGACGTATAGCTGTCATCACTTTAGGTCTCCTTTTCGAACCGCGGCTACGCTTCAGAGTACATATTATTTCACGCATTTATCCTCCTATATGTTCTCCTAGGCTATTTCCACGTGCTCCCATTCGCCGACATGTGGGACATAGAGCATCTGGGTCATAGTGCATGCACGAGTCGGAGCATATGCCGGGGTACTTTACATTTCAGACCTCACGAATTACATGCAAACCCCCCGCAGAAGAATAAATAAATGAATGAATTACTACATGAAACCGGATTATTTTCTTGGAAACCGGAGCACGTTCATTAAATTTGGACATAACACGTTTATAAAAAATGACCGGACCGAAACCAGTCTAAGGGCCTCTTTGATTTTTCCCGCAATAAAATGGGCCTCTTTGATTCGCAGCATACTGAAAACACAGGAATGGGGAAAGTATGATGGCGATGAACCGAGACGAGGAGAACTCTACTCAGTTAGAGGTTAGAGTTAGATTCTAACCCTGAACTAACTCTAAACCAAAGAGGTGTATGGATGGCAGGGTTAGATTGACAATAAATGCTCTATCTCAATCATTTGACTACTTTGGACCCTATTTCCTGGCGAATTTGGAGGGTTCTTGGATATGTTTTAGTTACATGACTAAAAGTAGTGGGACTAAAACTTGCTAGCCTCACCCATGCTTGGATCCAAATACTAAAGAGACTAAAATCAAGTTAATGAGCATTTATTATCCTCCAAACCCTCCAATCCAGAACTCGCCTGTGTTAAAGGAGAGGAGCTAAATGAGGAGAGAGAGGACTAATCCACATTTTAGTAGGGGTACCCCTGACTAATTTTTTTTAGTCTCAAGACTAGTTTTAGCCCCTCTTTAGTCAGGGGTGCTTGGAACTTTAGCCTCTTAAAGAGACTATTTTTAGTCAGACTAAAATAAGTCCCTTGGATCCAAGCACCCTCTTGGTGTGGCCGGCTCTTCTATGGCCTCCTCCCGCTCACAATTGACATAAACGAACCATCTATACAAATCAAGCATGCAAAACATGATAATTTTTACTTTGTCCATACAAATGAGATATCCCACTTAAACATACAAGTTGTCAATCAAGCTTCACAAAATAAAAAAACTTCATGAAACAAAGAATGATCTAACTCATCACGGAAGTCATTCACGATAGGGAGGGAGCCCGGAGCCCCTCACGCACCGAGGGAGTAGCTCGCCATCGTCGCTCTGGAGGAAGGCTCTGTAGAGCCCAAGCCCCGAGAACCCCTCCGACACCGGCCCTTGCGAGTTGAGGTCGACACCGGCATGGGTAGTAGGGCCGATTGCCGCCGACTGGGAACTTAATCTTTGGGCCTCTAGAAATAATGCAAGCCTGTAACTAAAATACCTAGAAACGTGAACTGAATCTTTGGGCCTCTAGAAATAAGGCAAGCCTGAAACTGACATACCTAGAAAGGTGAACTGAATCTTTGGGCCTCTAGAAATAATGGAAGCCTGAAAGTGAAATACCTAGAAAGGTGAACTGAATCTTTGGGCCTCTAGAAATAATGCAAGCCTGAAACTGAAATACCTAAAAAGGTGAACTGAATCATTGGGCCTCTAGAAATAATGCAAGCCTGAAATTGAAATACCTAGAAAGGTGAACTGAATCTTTGGGCCTCTAGAAATAATGCAAGCCTGAAATTGAAATACCTAGAAAGGTGACCTGAATCTTTGGGCCTCTAGAAAGATTTATTACCTCCTCAAGCAGCATCAAACAATTCCATGCGTGCACCACAAATCTATACCAAGTTTGATCAGGATCTACTTTTCCAAATCAGAATTAGCGCTAGAGCAAGCAAGATCAATGATATGGCCATGAGACAGAGAAGGAACGAACAAACTCACCCATCTCGCGACCTCCCTGGTAGATGCGCCGCCGCCGCACACGACAGAGGGAGAAAAACGACTGGTGAAGGGGGAGCGGGGTGACCTTTGAAGGCCGGAGGGAGAGGGCGGCCGGAGTAGGGCGGCGGAGGCCGGAAGGAGAGGGCGGCCGGAGGAGAGAGAGGGCGAGCGGCCCTATGGGGAACAGAGAGGAGTCGTGCGAGAGGGGGGGAGCGATCTGGTGCGAGCAGGGGAGATTTTTTTAGTTCTCTTTTAGTGGGCCCGAGGATAACTAACCCAATTAGAACCTCTCCACTGGGCTAGTTTTTTTAGCTGGGTTAGAGCAAACTAGCTCAAACTAACCCCTCTTGTTTCTCTAATTTGAGGCTATTTCAACCCAAACTAGCTCTAAATCAGGGATCCAAACAAAGAGGAGTGTGACTGTACATGCTACAGTGTGGACCGTAGCACATTGTTTTTTATGGCTGTATCACCACATTGTTTTCTACTGCTGGTTCACTGGGCTACCGTGGTTCGCACTACTGGTTCACTGGGCTGCCGTGGTTCGCACTCCTCCGACCTGAGTAGTACTCCCTCCATTCCTAAATATAAGTCTTCGTAGATATTTCACTGTGGACCACATACGGATCTATATAGATGCATTTTATGTGTAGATTCACTCATTTTTCTTCGTATGTGGTCCATAGTGAAATCTCTCCAAAGACTTATATTTAGGAACGGAGGGAGTAGTATAGTACTAGTATATACCGCATCATTCTTTGCTCCTTCTTACTACTCCGACATGTGGGAGAGCCAGCATCCGGGTCGACGTGTCATGCACCAGATTAGAGCGCGGAACGGAAGGGGGGCATCACCCCGGTCGGAGCGCCAGTAATTCATGACTATAGTGAGTGGTCATATCACAAGTCTTTCCAGCAGTAACGCGCCGTCAAATCGCACAGCCCCACTCGCTCACCCTCCTCGCCTCTCTGTCAAACCTCCTACCCAAAAACTGCCGCGCGTACTGCCCGGGAAAAGCCCCGCCCTCAACTTTTAACTACGCGAAAATAGTTCGAGCTTGTTCGTTCTATATAAATATAGTACTTACTGTATGTTTATTCACCTGTGGGGTTGTTCAATGAATGGAGGGGCGGGGAGCACAAGTGAACAATACTGTAGTACTACTAGTAGTAAGTAGGAGTCGTACAGTAGTCACCTTAAATAGAGAGTTTCTTTTCTTTAATGCCACGTACACAAATTGAAACGCTTGTTGTGGAGAGAAAAAAGATAATCACTCCACTATATATGGACGCAGGGGCCTGAGCGCTTGCTTTACTAGGGTTGCTCTCTTCATTCTCTCATCCTCTCCAGATATAAACAAGACAGCGGTAGCGACATTTTCTCTCTGCTCACCGCTGGTCACAGATCCGGCCGGATCCCTTCGGCCGGTGTGTGTAGAGGACTAAAAGGTGCATCGTTCACGCGGTCATCGCCGCCGAGGGAGGAAACCCACAGCTGCCGGAGGGGCCCGATCCTCTGCCCATGCCGTTCTCTCCGACACAGCGCCGGCTCGGGAGGTCCTCCGACCCTTCTTCCTCCCTGTCGTATTGTCCGCAGATCCGACCTGCCGCCACCGACATCCCGGCGACCCTCAGGTATAAGTTCTTCGAAAGCGGCCTTGCTCTACTGCCCCAGCTCCCCACGTGTCTGCATTTGCATCTTTTTCTACTCCCATCAGTTCTTCCAAAGCCACCTAAATTTTTAGTATTATTAGAGGTAAAACTACTTCATGCATTCGAATCTAGGGCTTTGTTCAAACAACGAATAAAGGGGGAAAGTTGTAGCATGAATCTAGGACTTGATTCAAAGAGGAAATAATATGGTGAAAGTAGTAGAGCCCGGATACCCAACCGGTCTCTTGGTTGAAAAGGGAAATAATGGGAAAACGCAGTACAAACTGGATAAGGAACAGATCTATTATTGGTTGAAAAAAGGATAGAAAGTGGCGGCTGGTGGACAAGTCAATAGAGTATGTCCAGGATTAGATTTGCTGCCATCACATAGTAAAAGGTCTCCAGGATTAGATTTGCTGCCCTCACATAGTAAAAGGTCTCAGGATTATATTTCCTGCCCTCACATAGTAAAAGGTCTCAGGATTAGTTTTGCTGCCCTCACATAGTAAAAGGTCTCCAGGATTAGATTTGCTGCCCTCACATAGTAAAAGGTCTCCAGGATTAGATTTGCTGCTCTCACATAGTAAAAGGTCTCCAGGATTAGATTTGCTGCCCTCACATAGTACAAGGTTTCCAGGACTAGGTTTGCTGCCCTCACATAGCATGAACAAACTCGGCATCACCACTTTATGCCAGCTTGTAGGTACATTGTGCTGATGCGTCCACTGTCGCATGTCCTTATACCAACCTTTTGCTGTTGTTAATGTAAGGGCGCATGTAAAATGAAGCGATCACACGTTACCTTAGGGACATGTCTAACCAGTTTTATTGTTAATCTAATGCCTCCAGTGATAAGATGCAATTAAACTGTGTTACAAATAGCACTCCTGTTGTTTTCTCCAGTATGATAAGTAGGTTGCTCCTTTACGCTGCTGAGTGTCCTGGTGTCCCCATGGTCCCATGCCCTTAAACCAACTCTTTAGCTGCTGTTGATTTACTGTGTCTCGTAAACAAGCAATGCCACCATTAACGTGATCCCATATTTGAGGAATCTCATTGTTGATCGTAATGCTTCTGGTAACATGAAGCATTACTGACGTTTTAAAATTTCTACTGTCCTTGCGTGATTGCCATGAACATAATTAAGATGCTTGTTTTCATTTTGTATATGTTTCGTATATTCTTATTGACCAGCAAATGTTTACTTTCTATCTTTTTGTGCAGATAGGGATATCCATTTCACCTCGTTGCTATTGTGACCTTTTGGTGAACTGCACAAAACACTTTTTTGGAATGAGTGTCTTGTGCAGTTCAACTAAAATGTTACATGGGCAACATCTCTCAATTTTGGTGGAACTGCACAAAATGGTGATTGGAGTTTCCAAAATCTCTGTCAAATTCTGCTGGTAATCTCGTGCAACATTTTATTAGCCTTTGCAAGATGAGCCGTAGCTGAATGATGCAATCTTTGCTTCATTTCAGGCGAACTGCAGAAAAAGTTGCATGAATTGAATCATCGAGTGGAGCTGCAGGTTGACTTCCACTAGTGCCAGTATTATAGTAATCATGCTCTTTATTATCTGCGCTGTGCAAACAAGAATACTCAACTACAGATGTTGTGACGGTCAAGAGCATTCGCCAAGTTCTTCGATTGTATGACATGGCTAGCCAAGATGGATTTAATCCCGATATTCACTTTATCAAAAGGCTCTAATGGGTTGGTTCTAAATCTTGCAAGCTGGGAATCAGTGAGATGTGTAGGCATCTTTGTTGTACTTATTATTTGAATCTTATTTGTTGGTTCTGAATCTTGCAAGCTGGGAATCAATGTGATGTGTAGGCATCTTTGTTGTACTTATTATTTGGATCTTATTTGTTGGTTCTGAATCTTGCAAGCTGGGAATCAATGAGATGTGTAGGCATCTTTGTTGTACTTATTATTTGGATCTTATTTGTTGGTTCTGAATCTTGCAAGCTGGGAAACACGGCATGATGATGCAGAGGACAACAACCATAACAAACAGTTCAAACTTGGTAGTATTATCTTTGTGAAAGTGCGACAAATGTGCTGATCGTGAGCGTCCTGAGAATAATAATTCTAATTGTTGTGCATGTTGATCCTGTGGCACTGATAGAACGAGCGAATGCATTGCTTGTTTTAAGTATAAATTTCTATTAAAGCTAATTAAATTTAAGTAACGTGACCACTAACTCCTGTTATTACACTACCAATACAGACCCGCTCGTGAACCGACGTGTGGCCGAGGGTGCATCTTCTGCCGGGCGTGCAGCGGATGAGGGAGGGGTAGTAACTGTTGTCGCCTGTACACACTCAGCTTACTGTTGAATCTAGTTCCCCAAGAGTTGAAAAACGAACTGCTGCCGCCGCCTACACCCTCGTTCACTCGAAGAGACTCCAATGGCGATCCGAGGGGTGAGCCTGCTGGATATGGACTTCAACAAGGAGTTCCTCTTTGAGTTCGCCGTTCAGTCCTATGGCTGCACCAAGTTGAATGTGATGTACACCAACGATACGGACTCGGTGAAGCTCTGCCTCGCCTCAGTCCTATGGCTGCACCAGGTTCTGGAGCATTCGCCCGTTTCATCGGCAGCGCCGATTGCACCTTCGCTACGGTGGAGAGAAGGAAGAACGCGATGATTCGGCCATCCGGTGCAACAAGCTTGTCGACATCCAGAATCAATACAAGATCGTCAGCAACGGGCAGGAGAAGGACTCCGTGGTTGACCTCGCTGAGACCATCATCGACCCCTGATACGCCAACATGAAAGAAGACTACCTGAACACGTGGGAGGTACCTCTGAATCTAGCCTACATAACCTACGCGGCCAAGGACGCATAGGCATGCTATGACATGTACAGGCAGATCTTGGACATGAGGGCGTGTCTACTTCCCGTAACCGACGAGTACACAGACAGCCGCAGCGTCATGATCAAGCGTGCCAGGAAGGTCTAGATGTTGTACTTTATCTGTTTATAAGCACCTTTATCATCTAAGTGTTTCATGCATTAGCCTCTGTGTCGTAATTATCTGTTTTGTCCGAAATATTTCTTTTAAGAACCCATTAACCTGATTGCTTTTTTAGTGGCTATTTGCTTATGTATGTAAACTAGTTCACTTGTCCGTAAAAAAAACTAGTTCACTCGGCTGCCGTGCTTTGAATCTCCTTCCTCCCAACATATTCCCCTCCTCAGGTGGACCCAGCAGGTCTCTCAATTTTCTCCCACTTTCTTTTTCGATGTAAACTGTGTTTTCTCCCAGTACTTTCCCCTAGAACCAACTCAACTGTCCCACGTCTAGCCTAAAAAATAATAATACCCCACATACTATTAACTCATCAAATTAAAATGATATTTTATTTCATAAGTTGAAAGTTCTTACAAAATAATAATAATAATTGTTTATATATAACTTGGCAAGTTACCTCCTAGTGATTGCGTACATAAGCTTGCAAAGATTTTACTGACGTGCAATCATGTGTTTATGTTTTTATAACATTTCTCCGTCTAGCCCAACATGATATTTTCACCCAGCCCAACAAGTCCGCGGATTTGGAGAAAAATGCAAATGGGATTTAGGTGCTACATCATTGTTTCACCCAGCCCACCAAATGGACTAAAAAACAAATGGACTGGCTGACATGTGGGCCAGTAGGTCGAAGCCTAAGAAGGCGTTGGATTTACATCCAACGGCCGGCATTCTTATTCAATCTCTCGTCTTCTTCCCCCAGCACTGCCGGAACCGCCTGCTCCAGCCTTCGGCGTCCAGCGGCGTTGTTTGGCGCTCCTCAGCGAAATGCTACCCCGCCGACGGCCAGGCCATCCCTCCACTCCGCACCTCCTGTTATTCTCTGCCGAGTGTAGGCCCACCCCGCACCCGAACCAGTCAAGTTTCCCACTCCTCTCCGTCTGCGACTCCACTGCCGCGTCTTCCCCATCTCCGGGTCATTCCAGTCTGGGGCCTCGCCATCGTCCACCGCCTTGGTGCGCTCGGCGAGGCGTGGTCAACATATGAGAGTCATCGGAGGAGGACTGTACGTGGAGAGCCTGACGGCTGGGACCCACGAGGTCCATGGTCGCATGCAAGGAAAGTTCCTCCTTATTACGCACTGTACGTGCACTGTATGTGGGAAAGGCTTCTGTATTTCGTGAAAAAAACGTTCCCCCCTCTGACAGGTCGGACCCACCAGCTATATCTTCGCACGCGAGGAAGTGCCTCCTTATTACACACCAAAAAATGAATACCCCCTGCTAGCTAGGACCCACCATAGTGGGTAGCTGACTTGTGGGCCTACTAAGTTGACGAGGACTGAGGGCTTTGTCAACTTAGTCAATATGAACGATTCTAGCTCCAGTGACTGTACGATGGCCATCTAACTGCCATAGTGCTTCTTCAACCTCTGGTCTTCTTGCTCCAGCCGCCCAAAGCAGCGCCGGTCGTGCCGCGTGCTCCTGCCTCTCGTGGCCGGCTGTGATTCCGCGGAGGCCTCACCGCCCCTACTAGTCCCACCGCTGGCCCAGGGTATCCCTCTACTCACCCACACCCCCTGTTATTCTGCGGCGACGGCAGCCTCACGCCGAAGCCGAACCAGTGAACCCTCGTACTCCTCTCCGCGTGGGCATCCACTGCCGCGTCTTCCCCGGCTCCACATCGTCCCCTTCCTAGGCCTCGTCATCGTCCACCGCCTTGGTGCTCTCGGCGCGGCGTGGTCAATGTGGTCAACGACCGACTTACATTGGAAGAGTACTGTAAGTGGAGAGGCTGACAGCTGGGTCCACGGCCACAGCCCAGTTTTTTTGTGATTTGCCAAGTAAGTCGCTTTGTCAGGCCTATTGGGCTGCAAATCTTCCAAGGCGAGGAGAGCTTCATTCGGCTGACCGAGAAAATGGCCTATCAGTAATGAGAAATGGGCTGTACATTTTTAAAACACATCAAACCGGCAATTAGTTTCAAATATCTTTTTTTTCATTTCGAGATTTTAAATTACATTAATTTTTATGCGTGGAGAATTTGTTGGATTTTATATTGATATACATTTATTTTTAAAATCAGTTTGAATGTGAGTCGAAATTTCGGGATTAAAAACAGTTCGGACCGCACCGAAATATGCAAAATTTCGTATAATTTTTTAACCATGGCCACAATATGGGCTGTAATGCTAACAAAAAGAATATGGGCTCCAAAAAAACTTAAGAATTAGCAAATGGGCTGTAAATTATTAGAAATAATGGCAGATGGGTTGTATGCTGTTTTCCACAGATTTGAGGCTTTCCTAAAAAAAAGGTTGACGCACAAGCAGTGACTGTTGGATGTCCATCGAACGGCTGTCGTGCTTCTTCAATCTCTGCTCTTCCTTCTCCAGCCGCTCAAACAAGCGCCGGCGGGACTGCCTGCTCCCTCCTCCCCGCGGCCGGCTGTGCTGCCGCGCAGGCCTCACCGCCCCACCGTACTCCCATCGCTGGCCAAGCCATCCCTCTACTCACCCACACCTGCTGTTATTCTCCGGCGATGGGAGACGAACCAGTAAACCCTCGTACAGTCGTACTCCCCTCCGCGTGGGAAACAACTGCCGAGTCTTCCCTACCTC
Source organism: Aegilops tauschii subsp. strangulata (assembly GCF_002575655.3). NCBI lineage: Eukaryota > Viridiplantae > Streptophyta > Magnoliopsida > Poales > Poaceae > Aegilops > Aegilops tauschii. The sequence continues at coordinate 383,427,780 of NC_053035.3, forward strand.
CGTGTCGTTCCCTTCCTAGGCCACGCCGTCGTCCACCGCCCTGGTGCTCTCGGCGCGGCCTGGTCAACGTGGTCAACGACCGACATGCATCTGAAGTGGACTGTACGTGGAGAGGCCGACAGCTGGGTCCACGGTCGCACGAAGGGAAATGCCTCCTTATTACGCGCAAAATAATGATTCCTCCACCTGACATTAGGGGCCCACCAAAAGGGCCTTTGTATTTCGCGAAAAAAATGTTACCGCTGCTGACAGCTCGGACCCACCAGCTATATCTTCGCACGCAAGGAAGTGCCTCCTTATTACGCACACAAAAAATGAATACTCCCCCTGTTAGTTGGGACCCAGTATAGTGGCAGGCTGACTTTTGGGCCTACTAAGTTGACGGGGACGGAGGGCTTTGTCAACTTAGTCAATATGCATGATTCTAGCTCCAGTGACCGTACGATGTCCATCCAACGGCCGTAGTGCTTCTTCAACCTCTGGTCTTCTTGCTCCAGCCGCCCAAACCAGCACCGGTCGTGCCTCGTGCTCCTGCCTCCTGTGGCCGGCTGCGATGCAGCGGAGGCCTCACCGCCCCCTACTACTCCCACCGCTGGCCAAGCCATCCCTCTACTCACCCACACCCCCTGTTATTCTGCGGCGACGACAGCCTCACACCGCAGCGAACCAGTGAACCCTCATACTCCTCTACGCGTGGGCATCCATTGTCGCGTCTTCCCTGGCTCCGCGTCATCCCCTCCCTAGGCCTCGCCGTCGTCCACCGCCCTGGTGCTCTCGGTGCGGCGTGGTCAACGTGGTCAAGGAACGGCTTCCATCGGACGTGGACTATACGTAGAGAGGCTGACAGCTGGGTCCACGGCCGCAGCAAGGAAGTGCCTCCTTATTACGTGCAAAATAATTATTCCTCCACCTGACAGCGGGGACCCACCGGACGGGCCACCGTATTTCGCGAAAAAAATGTTTCCCCCTGACTGCTGAGACCCACAAGCTACACCTTCGCATGCAAGGAAGTGCGTCCGGGCAAAAAAACAAAACGATTCGCCCCCCTGACTGTTGGGACCCACCAGCTACATCTTCGCACGCAAGGAAGTGCCTGACAGTCGGGACCCACCTGGTCGAAGCGTACGTAGCGTTGTCATTCTGGTCGCGAACGTGTACGTACATATATACTGGTGGATGTAGAGGCGCGCATGTGTCGTAGTAGAGGCGCGTACGTGTCATAGTAGAGGCGCGCACGTAGCATGTACACGTACGTACAGCGGCCAGGGTGCAAGAAAGAAAATACGGCCACGTATGTGTACATACGGGCGGGGTCTCGAACGCCTACTCGCGCATACGTACGGCCAGGGCTCATGTACATGGCTGGGTCGGAACGGAGAAACAGCGTCGTCGTCGTGTTCATGGGGAGGCAACGGAATGCGTCGTGTTCATGGGGAGGCAACAGAATGCGTCGTGTTCATCGGGAGGCAATGGAACGCGTGGGAGCCAACCGGCTGGGTCGGAACGGAATGCGTGGTCGTGTTCATCGGGAGGGCTTGGACGGAACAGGTGATGGAAACAAGGCCTGGCGTACTGCACAACGGAAGAAACAGACCTCCTACATTCGGAACGGGGTCCTGTTGATCGGGAGGGGTGTGGGGTACCGCAAAACGGAGGAAACGGACCTCCTACGGTCGAAACGGGGGTCCTGTTGATCGGGAGGGGTGTGGCGTACCGCAAAACGAAGGAAATGGACTTCCTACGGTCGAAACGGGGGTCCTGTTGATCGGGAGGGGTGTGGCGTACCGCAAAACGGACGAAACGGACCTCCTACGGTCGAAACGGGGGTCCTGTTCGTCGGGAGGGGAGTGGCGTACCACAAAACGGGACTCCACGGGATACTGTTCATCTCCACCGTCGACCTCCTCCAGCCTCCACGGGCTACCGTCGACCTCCTCCAGCCTCCACGGGCTCCTGTTCATCCAGCCTCCACCGCGCGCTACTCCACCGGTTACTGTTCAACCACCCCTCCACGGGCACTCCTCCACCGTCTACTGTTCATCCAGCCCTCCACACCACGCGGTCCTGTTCAACCACCCCTCCATGAGCACCCCTCCACCGTCTACTGTTCATCCAGCCCTCCACACCACGGGGACCTGTTCAGGCACCCCTCCACGGGCACCCCTCCACCGTCTACTGTTCATCTAGCCCTCCACCACACCACGGGGTCCTGTTCATCCAGAGGCAACGCCACCGCTCACTGTTCATCCAACCCCCCCCCCCCGCAACGCTCACTGTTCATCCCAGAGGCAGCATCGATCGGCATCAGTTAGCAGCAGTAGCGAAGGAATCGCTCGATCGGGTTCAGTTAACAGCCATCGATCGATCGCTCGGGTTCAATAACGTGTAGCCTGCTGTGCAATCGCTCGGGTTCAGTTAGAGCCCAACGCCTCGCTCGGGTTCAGTTAGAGCCAACGCCTCGCACACACGCGCGTACGTGTACGAGAGAAACGCGCATCGCTCGGCCCCCGACCTCCCACCGTAACCGTGAACTCCCCGAAATTTTCCTCACCCTCGCTTCTACCACGGATTTTTCCGTCATGGACGGCCCAAAGAATGTCATGCAGCTGCGTCTCCGGCCCGCCCAGGACGAAAAGCCCATTTTCTATCATGATTTTTTGTCATAGAAGTAGGAGCCCACCACATCTATGATGATACCGGGTTTTGTCACAATTATCATCATAGAAGTGTCATATGTATGACAGAAAAAATTTCGTTCGGCCCAAAATGTCATGGATGTGTCTTTTTTTACTAGTGTAGGATATAAGTGAAGCACACGAGTAAATGACAAACTACACCAAAAAGATATAAGTGAAGATCAATGAGTAGTTAAATAATTATGTAGCTATGTGAAGACTCTCTCTCATTTAAGAACTTTAGATCTTGGGATATTAATCAAACAATAAGCAAAACAAAATAAAATGACATTCTAAGAATACCACACATCGTGTGAAGAAGCAAAAACTTAGGCTCAACCAATACTAACCGATAATTGTTGAAGAAGAAATGTGGGATGCCTACCGGGGCATCCCCAAGCTTGATGCTTGAGCCTTCTTGAAATATTATCTTGGGGTGCCTTGGGCATCCCCAAGCTTGAGCTTTTGTGTCTCCTTAATTCCTTTTATATCTCGGTTTCCCTAAATCTCAAAAACTTCATGCACACAATACTCAACAAGAACTCGTGAGATAAGTTAGTATGAACCAATGCAAAAACCTTATCATTCTCTACTGTAGCAAATCACAAAAATTATTATTCAACATTGCATACTAAATGTCTCTGCATATTTAGTACTCCTATCCTCAAATAGAATCATTAAACAAGCAAACATATGCAAACAATGCAAACATAACAGCAATCTGCCAAAACAGTACAGTCTGTAAAGAATGCAAGATTCATCATACTTCACTAACTCCAAACATTATGAAGTTCTACCACACTGTAGAAAATTTATTAGAGCTCAATATGCAAAAAAATTCAACATTTTATCATATTCTGACTTTTCTAGGGAATTTTTGCAACAGTGATAAACTTTCTGTTTTGAAACAGCAACATGTATACTTGCAAAATAACATGGTAAACGCTATCCTTGACATTTTTATTGAAAATAGAGATGCAAAACATTATTCTAAATAACAGCAAGCAAATACTAACAAAATAAAATGATGCTCCGAGCAAAACACATATCATGTGGTGAATAAAAATATAGCTCCAAGTAAAGTTACCGATGAACGAAGACGAAAGAGGGGATGCCATCCGGGGCATCCCCAAGCTTAGGCTCTTGGTTGTCCTTGAATATTACCTTGGGGTGCCTTGGGCATCCCCAAGCTTAGGCTCTTGCCACTCCTTATTCCATAGTCCGTCGAATCTTTACCCAAAACTTGAAAACTTCACAACACAAAATTCAACAGAAAACTCGTAAGCTCCGTTAGTATAAGAAAATAAATCACCACTTGGGTACTGTTGTGAACTCATTATAAATTCATATTGGTGTAATATATACTGTATTCCAACTTCTCTATGGTTCATACCCTCCGATACTACTCATAGATTCATCAAAATAAGCAAACAACACATAGAAAACAGAATCTGTCAAAAACAGAACAGTCTGTAGTGATCTATATCAAACGTATACTTCTGGAACTCCAACAATTCTGAAATAAATTGGTGGACCTGGGGAATTTTTCTATTAATCATCTGCAAAAAGAATCAACTTAAAAGCACTCTTCTGTAAAAAATGACAGCTAAACTCGTGAGCGCAAAGTTTCTGTTTTTTACAACAAGATCACCTTAACTTCCACCCAAGTCTTCCCAAAGGTTCTACTTGGCACTTTATTGATAAAAAGCTATAAAACATGATTAATACAGTGCTTAATCATGTGAAAACACAAAAACAGTAGGGTTAAATATTGGGTTGTCTCCCAACAAGCGCTTTTCTTTAATGCCTTTCTAGCTAGGCATGATGATTTCAATGATGCTCGTATAAAAGATAAGAATTGAAACATAAAGAGAGCATCATGAAACACACGGCAAGCGCATTTAAGTCTAACCCACTTCCTATGCATAGGGATTTTGTGAGCAAACAACTTATGGGAACAATAATCAACTAGCATAGGAAGGCAAAACAAGTATAACTTCAAAACTTTAAGCACATAGAGAGGAAACTTGATATTATTGCAATTCCTACAAGCATATATTCCTCCCTCATAATAATTTTCAGTAGCATCATGAATGAATTCAACAATATAACCAGCACCTAAAGCATTCTTTTCATTATCAACAAGCATAGAAATTTTATTACTCTCCACATAAGCAAAATTCTTCTCATTCGGAATAGTGGTGGGAGCAAACTCAACAAAATAATTATCACATGAGGCATAATTCAATTGAAAATTAAAATCATGATGACAAGTTTCATGGTTATCTTTATTCTTTATAGCATACGTGTCATCACAATAATCATCATAAATAGCAACTTTGTTCTCATAAGCAATTGGAACCTCTTCCGAAATAGTGGATTCATCACTAAATAAAGTCATGACCTCTCCAAATCCACTTTCATCAATATAATCATCATAAATAGGAGGCATGCTTTCATCATAATAAATTTGGTCATCAAAACTTGCGGGACAAAAAATATCATTTTCATCAAACATAGCTTCCCCAAACTTGTGGCTTTGCATATCATTAGCATCATGGATATTCAAGGAATTCATACTAACAACATTGCAATCATGCTCATCATTCAAATATTTAGTGCCAAACATTCTAATGCATTCTTCCTCTTGCAATTGAGCACAATTATCGGAATCCTTATTTTCATGAAAGATATTAGAAAGATGAAGCATATGAGGTACCCTCAATTCCATTTTTTATAGTTTTCTTTTATAAACTAAACTAGTGATAAAACAAGAAACTTAAAAGATTCGATTGCAAGATCTAAAGATATACCTTCAAGCACTCACCTCCCGGCAACGGCGCCAAAAAATAGCTTGATGGCTACTACGCAACCTTCTCCTTGTAGACGTTGTTGGGCCTCCAAGTGCAGAGGTTTGTAGGACAGTAGCGAATTTCCCTCAAGTGGATGACCTAAGGTTTATCAATCCGTGGGAGGTGTAGGATGAAGATGGTCTCTCTCAAACAACCCTGCAACCAAATAACAAAGAGTCTCTTATGTCCCCAACACACCGAATACAATGGTAAATTGTATAGGTGCACTAGTTCGGCGAAGAGATGGTGATACAAGTGCAATATGGATGGTAGATATAGGTTTTTGTAATCTGAAAATATAAAAACAGCAAGGTAACTAATGATAAAAGTGAGCGTAAATGGTATTGCAATGCTAGGAAACAAGGCCTAAGGTTCATACTTTCACTAGTGCAAGTTCTCTCAACAATAATAACATAATTGGATCATATAACTATCCCTCAACATCCAACAAAGAGTCACTCCAAAGTCACTAATAGCGGAGAACAAACGAAGAGATTATGGTAGGGTACGAAACCACCTCGAAGCTATTCTTTCGGATCGATCTATTCAAGAGTCCATACTAGAATAACACCTTAAGACACATATCAACCAAAACCCTAATGTCACCTAGATACTCCAATGTCACCTCAAGTATCCGTGGGTATGATTATACGATATGCATCACACCATCTCAGATTCATCTATTCAACCAACACAAAGAACTTCAAAGAGTGCCCCAAAGTTTCTACCGGAGAGTCAAGACGAAAACATGTGCCAACCCCTATGCATAAGTTCACGAGCGGAACCCGCAAGTTGATCACCAAAACATACATCAAGTGGATCACGTGATATCCCATTGTCACCACAGATAAGCACATGCAAGACACACATCAAGTGTTCTCAAATCCTTAAAGACTCAATCCAATAAGATAACTTCAAAGGGGGAGAAACATCATAAGATCCAACTATAATAGCAAAGCTCGTGATACATCAAGATCGTACCACCTCAATAACACGAGAGAGAGAGAGAGAGAGAGAGAGAGATCAAACACATAGCTACTAGTACATACCCTCAGCCCCGCGGGTGAACTACTCCCTCCTCGTCATGGAGAGCGCCGGGATGATGAAGATGGCCACCGGTGAGGGATCCCCCCTTCGGCAGGGTGCCGGAATAGGGTCCCGATTGGTTTTTGGTGGACTCAGAGGCTTGCGGCGGAGGAACTCCCGATCTATTGTGTTCCTCGATGTTTTTAGGGTATATGGACATATATATGCGAAAGAAGTCGGTCAGGGGAGCCACGAGGGGCCCACGAGGGTGGGGGGCAAGCCCAGGGGGTAGGGCGCGCCTCCCTGACGTCTACTCCAAGTCTCTGGATTGCTTCCGTTCCAAAAATAACTCCCCCGAAGGTTTCATTCCGTTTGGACTCTGTTTGATATTCCTTTTCTTCGAAACACTGAAATAGGCAAGAAAACAACAATTTGGGTTGGGCCTCCGGTTAATAGGTTAGTCCCAAAAATAATATAAAAGTGTTTAGTAAAGCCCATAAACATCCAAAACAGATAATATAATAGCATGAATACTTCATAAATTACAGATACGTTGGAGACATATCAAAGATCTTTATCGGTCAAACCGCATAACAACATACGTTGTTCCCTTTGTCATCGGTATGTTATTGCCCGAGATTCGATCGTTGGTATCACTATACCTAGTTCAATCTTATTACCAGGCAAGTCTCTTTACTCATTCCGTAGTGCATCATCCCGCAACTAACTCATTAGTCACATTGCTTGCAAGGTTTATAGTGATGTGCATTACCGAGAGGGCCCAGAGATACCTCTCCGACAATCGAAGTGACAAATCCTAATCGATCTATGCCAACTCAACAAATACCATCGGAGACACCTGTAGAGCATATTTATAATCCCCCAGTTATGTTGTGACATTTGATAGCACACTAAGTGTTGCTCCGGTATTCGAGAGTTGCATAATCTCATAGTCAGAGGAACATGTATAAGTCAAGATGAAAGCAATAGCAAAAAATTAAACGATCATAGTGCTAAGCTAATGGATGGGTCTTGTCCATCACATCATTCTCTAATGATGTGATCCCGTTCATCAAATGACAACACATGTCTATGGTTAGGAAACATAACCATGTTTGATAAACAAGCTAGTCAAGTAGAGGTATACTAGGGACACTCCGTTTGTCTATGTATTCACAAATGTAATAAGTTTCCGGGTAATACAATTCTAGCATGAATAATAAACATTTATCATGATGTAAGGAAATGTAAATAACAACTTTTTTATTGCCTCTAGGGCACATTTCCTTCAGTCTCCCACTTGCACTAGAGTCAATAATCTAGATTACATAGTAATGATTCTAACACCCATGGAGTCTTGGTGCTGATCATGTTTTGCTCGTGAGAGAGGCTTAGTCAATGGGTTTGCAACATTCAGATCCGTATGTATCTTGCAAATCTCTATGTCCCCTTCCGACACTTGATGTCAGATGGAATTGAAGCGTCTCTTGATGTGCTTTGTCTTCTTGTGAAATCTGGATTCCTTTGCCAAGGCAATTGCACCAGTATTATCACAAAAGATTTTCATTGGACCCGATGCACTAGGTATCACACCATCGGATATGAACTCCTTCATCCAGACTCCTTCATTTGCTGCTTCTGAAGCAGCTATGTACTCCGCTTCACACGTAGATCCCGCCACTACGCTCTGATTGGAACTGCACCAACTGACAGCTCCACCATTCAATATAAATACATATCCGGTTTGTGACTTAGAGTCATCCGGATCAGTGTCAAAGCTTGCATCGATGTAACCATTTACAATCAGCTCTTTGTCACCTCCATAAACAAGAAACATATCCTTAGTCCTTTTCAGGATGTTCTTGACCGCTATCCAGTGATCCACTCCTGGATTACTTTGGTACCTCCCTACTATACTTATGGCAAGGCACACATCAGGTCCGGTACACAACATTGCATACATGATAGAACCTATGGCTGAGGCATAGGGAATGACTTTCATTTTCTCTCTATCTTCTGCAGTGGTCAGGCATTGAGTCTCACTCAACTTCACACCTTGTAATACAGGCAAGAAACCTTTCTTTGACTGGTCCATTTTGAACTTCTTCAAAATCTTATCAAGGTATGTGCTTTGTGAAAGTCCAATTAAGCGTCTTGATCTATCTCTATAGATCTTGATGCCCAATATGTAAGCAGCTTCACCGAGTTCTTTCATAGAAAAACTCTTATTCAAGTATCCTTTTATGCTATCTAGAAATTCTATATCATTTCCAATCAGCATTATGTCATCCACATATAATATTAGAAATGCTATGAGCTTCGATCAAACCGCATAACAACATACGTTGTTCCCTTTGTCATCGGTATGTTACTTGCCCGAGATTCGATCGTCGGTTTCTAAATACCTAGTTCAATCTCGTTACCGGGGAGTCTCTTTACTCGTTCCGTAATGCATCATCCTGCAACTAACTCATTAGTCACATTGCTTGCAAGGCTTATAGTGATGTACATTACCGAGAGGGCCCAGAGATACCTCTCCGAGAATCGGAGTGACAAATAATCCTAATCTTGATCTATGCCAACTCAACAAACACCATAGGAGACACCTGTAGAGCATCTTTATAATCACCCAGTTACATCGTGACGTTTGATAGCACACTAAGTGTTCCTCCGGTATTCGGGAGTTGCATAATCTCATACTCATAGGAACATGTATAAGTCATGAAGAAAGCAATAGCAACAAACTAAACGATCATCGTGCTAAGCTAACGGATGGGTCAAGTCAATCACATCATTCTCTAATGATGTGATCCCGTTAATCAAATGACAACTCATGTCTATGGCTAGGAAACTTAACCATCTTTGATTCAATGAGCTAGTCAAGTAGAGGCATACTAGTGACACTTTGTTTGTCTATGTATTCACAAATGCACTAAGTTTCTAGTTAATACAATTCTAGCATGAATAATAAACATTTATCATGATATAAGGAAATATAAATAACAACTTTATTATTGCCTCTAGGGCATATTTCCTTCAGTCTCCCACTTGCACTAGTGTCAATAATCTAGATTACATAGTAATGATTCTAACACCCATGGAGTCTTGGTGCTGATAATGTTTTGCTCGTGAGAGAGGCTTAGTCAACGAGTCTGCAACATTCAGATCCGTATATATCTTGCAAATCTCTATGTCTCCCTCCTTGACTTGATCGCGGATGGAATTGAAGCATCTCTTGATGTGATTGGTTCTCTTGTGAAATCTGGATTCCTTTGCCAAGGCAATTGCACCAGTATTGTCACAAAAGATTTTCATTGGGCTCGATGCACTAGGTATGACACCTAGATCGGATATGAACTCCTTCATCTAGACTCCTTCATTTGCTGCTTCCGAAGCAGCTATGTACTCCGCTTCACACGTAGATCCTGCCACGACGCTTGGCTTAGAACTGCACCAACTTACAGCTCCACCGTTCAATATAAATACGTGTCCGGTTTGTGACTTAGAGTCATCCGGATCAGTGTCAAAGCTTGCATCAACATAACCATTTACGACGAGCTCTTTGTCACCTCCATAAACGAGAAACATATCCTTACTCCTTTTCAGGTATTTCAAGATGTTCTTGATCGCTATCCAGTGATCCACTCCTGGATTACTTTGGTACCTCCCTGCTAAACTAATAGCAAGGCACACATGAGGTCTGGTACACAGCATTGCATACATGATAGAACCTATGGCTGAAGCATATATAGGGAATGACTTTCATTTTCTCTCTATCTTTTGCAGTGGTCGGGCATTGAGTCTGACTCAACTTCACAACTTGTAACACAGGCAAGAACCCTTTCTTTGCTTGATCAATTTGAACTTCTTCAAAACTTTATCAAGGTATGTGCTTTGTGAAAGTCTAGTTAAGCATCTTGATCTATCTCTATAGATCTTGATGGCCAATATATAAGCAGCTTCACCGAGGTCTTTCATTGAAAAACTCTTATTCAAGTATCCTTTTATGCTATCCAGCAATTCTATATCATTTCCAATCAACAATATGTCATCCACATATAATATTAGAAATGCTACAGAGCTCCCACTCACTTTCTTGTAAATACAGGCTTCTCCAAAAGTCTGTATAAAACCATATGCTTTGTTCACACTAGCAAAACGTTTATTCCAACTCCGAGATGCTTGCACCAGTCCATAAATGGATCGCTGGAGCTTGCACACTTTGTTAGCATCCTTTGGATTGATAAAACCTTCGGGTTGCATCATATACATCTCTTCTTCCAGAAATCCATTCAGGAATGCAGTCTTTACATCCATTTGCCAAATTTCATAATCATAAAATGCAGCAATTGCTAACATGATTCAGACGGACTTAAGCATCGCTACGGGTGAGAAGGTCTCATCGTAGTCAACTCCTTGAACTTGTCGAAAACCTTTCGCAACAAGTCGAGCTTTGTAGACAGTAACATTACCGTCAGCGTCAGTCTTCTTCTTGACAATCCATTTATTCTCGATGGCTTGCTATTGGGCATATGACTATTGGATATGACCCGCCCAGGAGGGGTCGGGTTATCCCAATGACGGTTCTTGTAAAGAAAGCCCGTGAATATGTTGAAGATGGCGGTTCACGAAGTAGACTTGCTAAAGGGCCCAAAACCCAAAGGCGGTTTAAGGCCCATAAGTGTAAACCGCCATGTATATATGACTTGTATTGTAAGGCATGTAAGATAACTCACCGGGCCGGACATGTTTGTATGAGCCGGCTGGGACTCTGTAAGCCGCGGGGCGTCAACCCGTGTATATAAGGGGACGACCCGGCAGCGGCTTAGGGCGAGAAAGGACAGATCGAAAGCCATGCTAAGCGTATTCGCTCCCTGGTAATCGAAACCCTAGCAATACCACCTCAAACTGGATTAGGCTATTACCTTCACCGCAAGGGGCCGAACCAGTATAAACTCCTCATGTCCTTTGTCCCGTTTGAACCCCTTTAAGCTAACCTCAACACGATGGCTCCACAACTAAGTCCTTCCATTAGGACATCTGCCATGACAATTCCACGACAGTTGGCGCCCACTATGGGGCTGGCGCACGGTGGTTTTGAGTTCTTGAAGGGAAGCTTGAAGGGATCAAGGGATACGATGTGGGCTGGATGACCAAGAGTCACCGCGAAAAGCTCTACATCAACGATGCAGGCTGGGGCCCTGAGGCCGGCTCAATTGAGTACGGGTATCAAGTCCCCTTCGGCAGAATCCACGTCTTTATCGGCAAGATCGGCGAACTGGGCCCTGAGCCGGACATCTGCACCGACATCATCGAGATGGCTTAGCACGCACGACCCACCCGGGTTCAACCCGCCGTGAAGCATGCCTTTGTTGGATTTATCCATGGGGCTGAATTGGAAGGCTCTGTGTCTGGCGGTGAGACGGCCATCTACTTTGATGGTGAATCGTCCACGGGTGAGACCAACTCAATGTATCAGCTACAAGACGGACGACTTGGGGGCTGTTCCGATGGTGACAATATTCTGAACCCCCATGAGCGGCCGAACAGGGTGGTGATCTTCATGGCTGGCACCCAGCCGGTTCTTGGTTCGATAGCCGCCGCGGCTATGACTTCCAGCGCAGCGGCGGTAACAGCAGCGGGTGCTGGCGGATCAGCACGCCCGCCGGCTCAAGTTTTAACAGATTTGTTGGAGGCCCTGGCAACTCTGATGGGAGTACAGGTAACCCCGGACAACTAGGAACAACATAAGGTGGATGTGGCTAAGCTACATGATGAGATAGCGCAAGCCAAGGAAGAGCTGGCGGTGGAGAACGCTAGGATGACTACAGAGCGGGCCGTTTTAAATGCTCAGGCACAGCGGATTCAAGCGGATTCATACCGGCTCACGGTGGATCAGAATGCTTCAAATGAAGTCTTGAGAAGAAAACACTGGAGTCGTCTGCCTTTGGTTTATGAGTCGAGGAATCTCTTCCACACATATGGAGCAGGGACCAGTAACCCGCCGGTGATAAATCGGATGGCTGAAGTACCAGGGGGTGGAGCGTCGGGTCAGCCGCGCGTGACAGGTTCTCCACATGTGAATAACACCCCGCCTCAGCATGTGGTAACGCCGGCGGGTCATTATTCCAACCCTTTGGACAATATGATTGCCGCAGCTACGCGATTGGTAGCTTTGCCTGTCGAGGGCGAGACTCTGACGGGGGTTGAAACCCGAAGGGACAGGGAACTTCTTTAGACGGCGCTAGTGCAGCAGCAGGCTTATTCTTATAGTCGTGCTCGGATTCATTCGACCCCTCGTCCAAGCTGGAGCTACACCAGGCACATTGACTTGCCAGCAGTTTCAAGTACTGAGCAGCGCCGTAACCAACCTCTTGGGCATGACCCGACACGCAATGGTGCCAATGCCCAGAATTTGGTGGATCAGGGTAGAGCATGTCGGGAGGCCGAGCTGGCGGCTCAGCTGGCGACTCATTAGCACGCGCCAGTTTACCCGACGACTTCAATGGAGGCAGGTGTGACTTCTAGAGCTTGGGGTGTGTCGTGTTTAACGGCGGCTCTGCGAAACGAGCGTTTGCCCAAGGACTTCCAGGTCCCTTGAAAGGTGCCTAATTACACAGCAGATCAGCCCCCTGAGGCTTGGGTGGAGAGTTATGAGATGGCTATGGAGATGCTGGATGTTAGTGAGGCTGCATATGCTAAGTACTTCACCATGATGCTGGAAGGGATGGCTCGTACCTGGTTGAAAGGGCTGCCTGCCAACTCCATTGGGTCGTGGGCAGAGCTGAAGGCCCGGTTTATCCAAAATTTCAAAGATACGTGCAAGCAACCTATGTCAATCGTGGATTTGGTTTCTTGTGTTCAAGCTGAAGGCGAGTCGACGACCAGCTGGGTGCGCCGGGTCTCGACTATCATACATTCCTCAGATAATATCAACGTCGGCTTAGCGATTTTAATGTTGTAGAAAAATTGTTGTTTCCTTCCACTCAAGCGGAAGCTGGGGCGGCTTAAACGTCATTGCAGTGACATGGGGGAGCTCATGGTGGCCCTTGTCGAATATGCCAACTCTGATAGTACCAAGGACCCTGACTCGGAGGATGAAAGATCGGGAAAGGGAAAGAAGAGTAGCGGTATGAGGGGACAACAGCACAACCCGGTCAATCAGGGCTGTAACGGTACGCGCAAAGCCGATGATTTTGTGGCTAACTGATAACCCACAAGTATAGGGGATCGCAACAGTTTTCGAAGGTAGAGTATTCAACCCAAATTTATTGATTCGACACAAGGGGAGCCAAAGAATATTCTCAAGTATTAGCAACTGAGTTGTCAATTCAACCACACCTAGATAACTTAATTTGTGATGGAGGATGGTTGATGATGACGATGGCGACGGATTCCCCTCTCCGGAGCCCCGAACGGACTCCAGATCAGCCCTCCCGAGAGAGTTTAGGGCTTGGTGGCGGCTCCGTATCGTAAAACGCGATGAATCCTTCTCTCTGTTTTTTGTCTCCCCGAACACGAATATATAGAGTTGGAGCTGAGGTCGGTGGAGCACCAGGGGGTCCACGAGGCAGGGGGCGCGCCCTGGGGGGCAGGCGCGCCTCCCACCCTCGTGGACAGGGTGTGGGCCCCCTGGCCTTGATTCTTTCGCCTATATTTTTTATTATTTCCAAGTGAAGTTTCAGGTCATTCCGAGAACTTTTGTTTCTGCACAAAGATAACACCATGACAATTCTGCTGAAAACAGCATCAGCCCGTGTTAGTTCCATTCAAATCATGCAAATTAGAGTCCAAAACAAGGGCAAAAGTGTTTGGAAAAGTAGATACGACGGAGACGTATCAATTCCGCCAAGCTTAAACCTTTGCTTGTCCTCAAGCAATTCAGTTGATAAACTGAAAGTGATAAAGAAAAACTTTTACAAACTCTGTTTGCTCTTGTTGTTGTAAATATGTAAAGCCGGCATTCAAGTTTTCAGCAAAGATTATGAATAACCATATTCACAATAACACTTAGGTCTCATGTTTACTCATGTCAATGGCATAATCAACTAGCGAGCAATAATAATAAATCTCGGATGACAACACTTTCTCAAAACAATCATAATGTGATATAACAAGATGGTATCTCGCTAGTCCTTTCTGAGACCGCAAAACATAAATGCAGAGCACCTTTAAAGATCAAGGACCGACTAAACATTGTAATTCATGGTAAAAGAGATCCAGTCATAGTCATACCCAATATGAATTAATAGTAACGTATGCAAATGACAGCGGTGCTCTCCAGCTGGTGCTTTTTAATAAGAGGGTGATGACTCAACATAAATGTAATTGATAGGCCCTTCGCAGAGGGAAGCAGGGATTTGTAGAGGTGCCAGAGCTCGATTTTAACATAGAGATAAATAATATTTTGAGCGGCATACTTTCATTGTCAACATAAGAACCGAGAGATGGCGATATCTTCCATGCTACATACATTATAGGCGGTTCCCAAACAGAATGGTAAAGTTTATACTCCCCCTCCACCGACAAACATCAATCCATGGCTTGTTCGAAACAACGGGTGCCTCCAACTAACAACAATCCTGGGGGAGTTTTGTTTGCAATTATTTTGATTTGATTTGCATAAAGCATGGGACTGGGCATCTCGGTGACCAGCCATTTTCTCGTGAGTGAGGAGCGGAGTCCACTCCTCTTGAGAATAACCCGCCTAGCATGGAAGATACAGACAACCCTAGTTGATACATGAGCTATTCGAGCATGCAAAACAGAATTTCATTTGAAGGTTTAGAGTTTGGCACATACAAATTTACTTGGAACGGCAGGTAGATACCGCATATAGGAAGGTATAGTGGACTCATATGGAATAACTTTGGGGTTTAGGGATTGGATGCACAAGCAGTATTCCCGCTTAGTACAAGTGAAGGCTAGAAAAAGACTGGGAAGCGACTAACTAGAGAGCGACAACAGTCATGAACATGCATTAAAATTAATGAACATTGAGTGCAAGCATGAGTAGGATATAATCCACCATGAACATAAATATCGTGAAGGCTATGTTGATTTTGTTTCAACTACATGCGCGAACATGTGCCAAGTCAAGTTACTTGAATCATTCAAAGGAGGATACCACGCTATCATACCACATCACAACCATTTTAATAGCATGTTGGCACGCAAGGTAAACCATTATAAACTCCTAGCTAATTAAGCATGGCATAAGCAACTATAATCTCTAATTGTCATTGCAAACAGGTTTATTCATAATAGGCTGAATCAGGAACGATGAACTAATCATATTTACAAAAACAAGAGAGGTCGAGTTCATACCGGATTCTCTCATCTCAATCAGTCCATCATATATCGTCATAATTGCCTTTCACTTGCACGACCGAACGATGTGAATAATAATAATAGTGCACGTGCATTGGACTAAGATGGAATCTGCGAGCATTCAATAAACAAGAGAAGACAAGGCAATATGGGCTCTTGGTTAAATCAACAATAATGCAAATAAGAGCCACTTTAACAATTTCATGATGGTCTTCTCCTAATGACCCACAAAGAAAAGAAAAGAAATATAACTATTTACACGGGAAAGCTCCCAACAAGCAAAAGAAGAACAGGAAATATTTTTGGGTTTTCTTTTAATTGTTACTACTACAGCAAGAAAATAAGCTAGCTAAAAGCTACTACTAATTCTTTTTCAGTTTTTCTTAAGTTTTTTCAAACACACAAGAAGAAAGCATAAAAAGGAAAATAAACTAGCATGGATAATACAATGAAAGAGTATGACCACTGACAACTAGCAATGAGTGTGCGAACATAAATGTAATGTCGGTGAGAAATACGTACTCCCCCAAGCTTAGGCTTTTGGCCTAAGTTGGTCTATTGCCACGGCTGGCCTGGCGGATATCTGAAGTTGTAACTGGGGTCGTACTGAGATGCAGCGGCTATTGCATCATGGGCTGCAGCTTTGAGGCGAGCTGCCCTCGTCCTCCTCTCGTACTCATTTGCCTCCTCCCTGGTTATGACATATCTCCCCTTTGCCTGAAAGTCAAAGAGAGTAGGAGCAGGGAGGACAATATTGACGGTGTGATGCCTGTCAAAGATTAGTCGGTACTGGAGAGGCGGTTCATTCCTCTCAACAAACTAATGGTGAACCATGGCATTAAAATCTAGATAAGAAGGAGGCAATTCCATATCATAATCACGAATAGGTATTCCAAGAAAATTAGCTAGACGGGTTGCATAAATTCCGCCAAAGAAATCTCCATTAATTCTATTATTATGCAACCTACGTGCAACAATGCCTCCCAAATTATAATGTTTATCTAGCCTAGTGGTGGGAAGGGGCTGATGCCGTCCCACCCACCCAGGTTCAAGGCATGGTACTTGCAATTTGGGTTTGTTGCACCAATTATACTGTAAGGGGTTCCCTTACAGTTTTTCTATCAAAAACACAGCGCTCCTGAGAACACTGAGATCAGGGACACACATGTGACATGCTTCATCCTTACCATTTATGCACCTACCTATGAAGAGAGCAAAATAATGTATAGCAGGAAAATGAATGCTCCCTATGGTAGCTTGTGTTATATCTCTAGACTCCCCCATAGTTATACTAGCAAGAAAATCTCTAAACTCAGATTTGCGAGGTTCACTAGGACTATCCCATTGTGGAAGTTTGCAAGCAGTATTAAAATCCTCTAAGTCCATAGTATAAGAATTTTCATAAAGATCAAATAGGACAATTTGAGAATTGTGTGACGATGAAAATTCAAACCTTCTCACAAAGGAATCAGTGAGATAGTGGTACTGACGGCACTTATCTACCTCGAAGCTCACAAGATCAGCGTTACGCACATATGCGTTAAATTCTTCCTTGATTCCCGCTCGATCCATAAAGTCCTCCGAAGGCCATTCACAAGCCCGCACTTGAGCTTCCCTCGGTGGTTCATCGTCCGCATCGCGTATTGCGGGCCTGGGTCCTTGCTTCCTTGAAGGACCACCTTGGTACATTTTCCTAAACATATTTCTTCCTCTGAAAAATTTCTGAAAATTTTAGTAACTCAAAATAAAAGTGAACCAAACTCAACAAAATTGCTAGCAACTACTCCCACAAGTGCCTAGAGACTATATCATGCACTAGAACTACTTGGGACCATATAAATTTGACATGCAAGCTCAAGAACAGGGTCACCTAGGCAGCAAAAATTTGCAATGAATAAAGCACTAGAACAAAAACTAATTGGACAAATGGAGGAGTCACATACCGAAGAACAACCCCCCAAAGCAGTTTTGTGAGTGGAGCTTTGAGCAAGGAGATCGAAAATGGCAGCAAAATAAGCTAGAACTCGTGCTTGAGCTGGTTGGTGATGTTTTTGGGAGGAAGAAGGAGTGTGTGGGTGCAGGAATAAGTGGAGGGGAGCCACCATGGGCCCACGAGGCAGGGGGGCACACCCAGGGGGTGGGCGCGCCCTGGACCCTTCTGGCAAGGTGCTTGCTCCCCCTGCTGTGTTCTCAGTGCCAGATATTCTCAAATATTCAAGAAAAAATTATATTTCAATTTCGGGGCATTTGGAGAACTTTTATTTTCGGGGTATTTCTTATTGCACGGATAATTCAGAAAACTGACAGAAAATACTATTTTTTCTTTATTTAACCTAAATAACAGAAAGTAAAAGGAGGGTACAGAAGGTTGTGCTTTCTAACTTCATCCATCTCATGCTCATCAAAAGGAATCCACTAACAAGGTTGTTCAAGTCTTGTTAACAAACTCATTCCGAATAACATGGAACCGGAGAAATTTCAAATAACACTATGTTACCTCAACAGGGATATGCACATCCCCAATAATAAGAATATCATATTTCTTCTTGACAGTAGGAAGAGGAAATTCAAAACCTCCAAAAATAATCGATGGAATTTTTCCAATAGAATTGATACTGTGGACTTGAGGTTGTTTCCTCGAAAAGTGTACCATATGCTCATTACCATTAACATGAAAAGTGACATTGCCTTTGTTGCAATCAATAATAGCCTCTGCAGTATTCAAAAAGGGTCTTCCAAGAATAATAGACATACTATCGTCCTCGGGAATATCAAGAATAACAAAGTCCATTAAAATAGCAACGTTTGCAACCACAACAGGCACATCCTCACAAATACCGACAGGTATAGCAGTTGATTTATCGGCCATTTGCAAAGATATTTCAGTAGGTGTCAACTTATTCAAATCAAGTCTATGATATTAAGAGAGAGGCATAACACTAACACCGGCTCCAAGATCACATAAAGCAGTTCTAACATAGTTTCTTTTAATGGAGCATGGTATAGTTGGTACCCCTGGATCTCCAAGTATCTTTGGTATTCCACCCTTAAAAGTATAATTAGCAAGCATGGTGGAAATTTCAGCTTCCGGTATCTTTCTCTTATTTGTAACAATATCTTTCATATACTTAGCATAAGGATTCATTTGGAGCATATCAGTTAAACGCATACGCAAAAAGATAGGTCTAATCATTTCATCAAAGCGCTCAAAATCCTCATCATCCTTTTTCTTAGATGGTTTAGGAGGAAAAGGCATGGGTTTCTGAACCCATGGTTCCCTTTCTTTACCGTGCTTCCTAGCAACAAAGTCTCTCTTATCATAACGTTGGTTCTTTAATTCTGGGTTATCAAGATCAACAGCAGGTTCAATTTCTACATCATTAACATTACTAGGTTGAGCATCAACATGAACATCATCATTAACATTATCACTAGGTTCATGTTCATTACCAGATTGTGTTTCAGCATCAAAAATAGAAATATCATTGGGATTCTCAGGTGTGTCAGCAACAGGTTCACTAGAAGCATGCAAAGTCCTATCATTTTTATTTTTCTTCTTTTTAGAAGGACTAGGTGTATCAACATTATTTCTTTGAGAATCTTGCTCAATTCTCTTGGGGTGGCCCTCAGGATACAAAGGTTCCCGAGTCACTTTACCCCCCTCTAGTTGCAACTCTAACAGCAAAGTCATTATTCTTACTATTCAATTCATTGAGAAAATCATTCTGAGCTTTAAGTACTTGTTCTACTTGAGTGGTAACCATAGAAGCATGTTTACTAATGAGTTTAAGTTCACCTTTAACTCTAGACATATAATCACTCAAGTGTTCAATCATATAAGCATTGTGTTTTAATTCTCTACCAAACTAAGCATTGAAGTCTTCTTGCTTAACCATAAAATTATCAAACTCCTCCAAACATTGGCTAGCAAACTTATAACGAGGAATATCACCTTCATCGAATCTATAGAGAGAATTTACCTTTACTACCTGTGTCGGGTTATCAAGACCATGTGTTTCTTCAACAGGAAGTAAGTTAAGACCATGTATTTCTTCAATAGGAGGTAAATTCTTTACATCTTCAGCTTTAATACCTTTTTCTTTCATAGATTTCTTTGCCTCTTGCATATCTTCAGGACTGAGAAATAGAATACCCCTTTTCTTCGGAGTTGGCTTAGGAGTTGGTGCACAAAGTGTCCAATTATTTTCATTGGTCAACGTATTATTCAATAGAATTTCAGCTTGATCAACTGTTCTTTCCCTGAAAACACAACCAGCACAACTATCCAGGTGGTCTCTGGAAGCATCGGTTAGTCCATTATAAAAGATATCAAGTATTTCATTTTTCTTGAGAGGATGATCAGGCAAAGCATTAAGTAATTGGAGAAGCCTCCCCAAGCTTGTGGGAGACTCTCTTCTTCAATTTGCACAAAATTATATATTTCCCTTAAAGCAGCTTGTTTCTTATGAGCAGGGAAATATTTAGCAGAGAAGTAATAAATCATATCCTGGGGACTATGCACACAACCAGGATCAAGAGAATTAAACCATATCTTAGCATCACCCTTTAATGAGAACGGAAAATCTTAAGGATACAATAATAGCGAGTTTTCTCATCATTAGTGAACAGGGTGGCTATATCATTTAATTTAGTAGGATGTTCCACAATAGTTTCAGATTCATAGCCATAAAAAGGATCGGATTCAACCAAAGTAATTATCTCAGTATCAACAGTGAAATCATAATCGTTATCAGTAATAAAGATAGGTGAAATAGAATAAGCAGGATCATATTTCATTCTAGCATTGAAAGTTTTTTCTTTAAGCTTAGCTAATAATTTCTTAAGATCACTTCTATCATTGCAAGCAAGAAAGTCTCTAGCAGTTTCTTCATCCATAACATAACCCTCGGGCACAATAGGCAATTCATATCTAGGGGGAGAATCTTCATCATCACTTTCATCAATATTATCAGTTTCAATAATTTCATTCTCTCTATCCCTAGCAAGTTGTTCATCAAGAAATTCACCAAGTGGCACAGTAGTATCAAGCATAGAAGTAGTTTCATCATAAGTATCATGCATAGCAGAACTGGCATCATCAATAACATGCGACATATCAGAATTAATAGCAGAAGCAGGTTTAGGTGTCGCAAGCTTACTCAAAACAGAAGGTGAATCAAGTGCAGAGCTAGATGGCAGTTCCTTACCTCCCCTCGTAGTTGAGGGATAAATTTTTGTTTTCTCGTCTTTCAAGTTCTTCATAGTGACCAGCAGATATAAATCCCAAGTGACTCAAAGAACAGAGCTATGCTCCCCGGCAACGGCGCCAGAAAATAATCTTGATAACCCACAAGTATAGGGGATCGCAACAGTTTTCGAGGGTAGTGTATTCAACCCAAATTTATTAATTCGACACAAGGGGAGCCAAAGAATATTCTCAAGTATTAGCGGCTGAGTTGTCAATACAACCACACCTGGATAACTTAATATCTGTAGCAAAGTATTTAGTAGCAAGGTAGTATGATAGTAGCGGTAACGGTGGCAAAAGTAACAGTGATAGTTTTGTAGTGATTGTAACAGTGGCAACGGAAAAGTAAATAAGCGAAGAACAATATGGTAAAAGCTCGTAGGCATTAGATCAGTGATAGAGAATTATGCCGGATGCGGTTCATCATGCAATAGTTATAACATAGGGTGACACAGAACTAGCTCCAATTCATCAATGTAATGTAGGCATGTATTCCGAATATAGTCATATGTGCTTATGGAAAAGAACTTGCATGACATCTTTTGTCCTACCCTCCCGTGGCAGCGGGGTCCTATTAGAAACTAAGGGATATTAAGGCCTCCTTTTAATAGAGTACCGGACCAAAGCATTAACACATAGTGAATACATGAACTCCTCAAACTATGGTCATCACCGGGAGTGGTCCCAATTATTGTCACTTCGGGGTTGCTGGATCATAACACATAGTAGGTGACTATAGACCTGCAAGATAGGATCAAGAACTCACATATATTCATGAAAACATAATAGGTTCAGATCTGAAATCATGGCACTCGGGCCCTAGTGACAAGCATTAAGCATAGCAAAGTCATAGCAACATCAATCTCAGAACATAGTGGATACTAGGGATCAAACCCTAACAAAACTAACTCGATTACATGATAAATATCATCCAACACATCACCGTCCAACAAGCCTACGATGGAATTACTCACGCACGGCGGTGAGCATCATGAAATTGCTGATGGAGGATGGTTGATGATGACGACGGCGACGGATTCCCCTCTCCGGAGCCCCGAACGGACTCCGGATCAGCCCTCCCAAGAGAGTTTAGGGCTTGGCGGCGGCTCCGTATCGTAAAATGCGATGAATCCTTCTCTTTGATTTTTTTTCTCCCCGAAAACGAATATATAGAGTTGGAGTTGAGGTCGGTGGAGCACCAAGGGGCCCACGAGGCAGGGGGCGCACCCTGGGGGGCAGGCGCACCTCCCACCCTCGTGGACAGGGTGTGGCCCCCTGTCCTTTATTCTTTCGCCAATATTTTTATTATTTCCAAAAATAATATCCGTGAAGTTTCAGGTCATTCCGAGAACTTTTGTTTCTGCACAAAGATAACACCGTGGCAATTCTGGTGAAAACAGCGTCAGCCCGGGTTAGTTTCATTCAAATTATGCAAGTTAGAGTCCAAAACAAGGGCAAAAGTGTTTGGAAAAGTAGATACGACGGAGACGTATCACTAACACCGGTGCACGGAATTATAACCAGCGTCGTAAGGGGAGGCCGGCTCAAGGGACAAGATTTGACCTTGAAGCAATAATGAATCAGCCAAGTTTGAAGCATGGAACACAAGAGAAGCCGTCTACCCATCTATGGAAGGATTGCAGTATCATGAGACAATTCAGGGAGTCTTTCCAACATAACCATGGTCTGAATGGTGGTTAAGGGTCCGACCCTCATGGTTGGGGTTATGGAGGCGGCGGCTCAAATTCCGGGTTTCACAGCCAAGGTAATCAAGGTGGTTACAACCAGCAGAGTAATCAGGGGGATCAGCAGCAGCAACAGTCTGGTCATCAGAGCAACCCGAAGCAATTGAATAGTGGACAGTACCACATCTTCACCACTAGCTTGTATAAGCGGGATCAAAAGCTTCATAAGACGGTAGTGAATGCTGTTGAGCTGGCGGTGCCGCATTACTCGCGGTGGTCAGAGCAGCCTATTGTATGGAGTCGTGAGGATCACCCGCCCTAGGTTGATAATCTGGGTCACCTGGCTCTAGTGGTAGCGCCTCAGGTTGGGGGCAATAAATTTACTAAGGTGCTCATGGATGGAGGCAGCAACATTAATATACTTTACTATGAAACCTTCCGTCACATGGGACTGACCGATAAAAATCTTAAGCCGTCAAACACCGTTTTTCATGTTGTGGTGCCGGGTAAGTCGGCATATCCAGTGGGTAATATATCTTTGGAGGTTGCTTTTGGAGATGAGTATGATTCCAGATCTGAGACCCTAACCTTCGAAGTGGTTAAAATCAAGAGCCCTTATCATGCTCTTGTTGGGCGGCCGGCTTATGCTAAATTCATGGCGAGGCCTTGTTATGTTTACTTGCAGCTTAAGATGCCAGGCTACAAGGGCACAATCACAGTGCAAGGGAGTCGCAAGGTGGCCTTGGAGTGTGAAGAGGGCGATGTTGCTTATGCTAAGTCTGTTTGTGCAACGGAGGAGCTGAAATTTTACAAGGATAATGTTGACCCGGCGGACATGACGTCCTTGAAAAAGCCAACCACAGAGCATGATCCTTTGCTGAAGTTTAAGTTGGCACATGACACTAAATGGTTGATTTTGTTCCTAGCGACTCATCTAAGCAGTTCAGCATCATTTCTAATCTGGATCTGAAATAGGAAAGCGCGCTCATCGAGTTCATTTGTGAGAACCGGGACATCTTTGCATGGAAGCCTTCAGACATGCCGGGTGTAACGCACACGATGTGGCTATATCTCCCACGTGTCGAGGCACGACTTTGAGGCATAACCGCATTGTAGGTTTTGTCGCAAGAAGGGTCATCTTCACACAATCCCATGTAATGAACGAGAATGGGATAAAGACTTGGCTTACAATCACCACTTCACACAATACATAAATAAATCATACATCAATCAGAGTACACACATAGGTCCGACTACGGAACCAAAAGAAAAGAAGACAACCCCAAATGCTAGATCCCTGATTGTCCCAACTGGGCTCCACTACTGATCATCAGGAAACGAAACATAGTAACGACCAAGGTCCTCGTCGAACTCCCACTTGAGCTCGGTTGCATCACCTGCACTGGTATCGTCGACACCTGCAACTGTTTTGGAAGTATCTGTGAGTCACGAGGACTCAGCAATCTCACACCCGCGAGATCAAGACTATTTAAGCTTAAGGGTAGGAAAGGGGTAGTGAGGTCGAGCTGCAGCAAGCACTAGCATGTATGGTGGCTAACATACGCAACTAAGAGCGAGAAGAGGAGCAACGCAACGGTCGCGAAGCTAGGAATGATCAAGAAGTGATCCTGAAACTACTTACGTTCATTCATAACCCAGACCGTGTTCACTTCCCGGACTCCGCCGAAAAGGGACCATCACGGCTACACACATGGTTGATGTATTTTAATTAAGTCAAGTGTCAAGTTCTCTACAACCGGACATTAAAAAATTCCCATCTGCCACATAACCGTGGGCACGGCTTTCGAAAGATAATACCCTGCAGGGGTGTCCCAACTTAGCCCATTATAAGCTCTCACGGTCAATGAAGGATATTCCTTCTCCCAGGAAGACCCGATCAGTCTCGGAATCCCGGTTTACAAGACATTTCGACAATGGTAAAACAAGACCAGCAAGACCACCCGCTGTGCCGACAAATCCCGATAGGAGCTGCACATATCTCGTTCTCAGGGCACACCGGATAAGCTAAGCGTACAGGTACCGACGTAACCCAAGTTTCCAAGGGATGGTCCTGCACAGTGCTCTAGTTTGGACCAACACTCAGAGGAGCACTGGCTCGGGGGGTTAAAATGAAGATGACCCTTGAGTTTGCAGAACCCAAGGGAAAAAGGCTTAGGTGGCAAATGTTAAAACCAAGGTTGGGCCTTGCTGGAGGAGTTTTATTCAAGGCGAACTGTCAAGGGGGCCCCATAAATCACCCAACCGTGTAAGGAACGCAAAATCAAGGAACATAACACCAGTATGACGGAAACTAGGGCGGCAAGAGTGGAACAAAACACCAGGCATAAGGCCGAGCCTTCCACCCTTTACCAAGTATATAGATGCATTAATTAAAATAAGATATATTGTGATATCCGAACAATATCCATGTTCCAACATGGAACCAACTTCAACTTCACCTGCAAGTAGCAACGCTATAAGAGGGGCTGAGCAAAAGCGGTAACATAGCCAAACAACGGTTTGCTAGGAAAGGTGGGTTAGAGGCTTGACATGGCAATATGGGAGGCATGATATGGCAAGTGGTAGGTAGCGCGGCATAGCAATAGAGCGAAACAACTAGCAAGCAAAGATAGAAGTGATATCGAGGGTATGGTCATCTTGCTTGAGATCCCGCAAGGAAGAAGAATGAGTCCATGAAGAAGACAAACGGACGTAGTCGAACGAATCCTCACAACTCCGGAACAAAACCGAAGCTAACGAGAGAAGCAACCCGGAAAGAAACAAACAACATAGTAAACAACCACCACATACACATGGCATGATGCACAATCAAGTTTGATGCATGTCCGATTTAAAGAGGCATGGCATGGCAAAGTGCAACAAACAACTCTACAAGTTAAGTGGAGCTCAATATGCAACGAGTTGCATATTGGCAAAACACCACATCATTTATTTAGTTCTCTCCCGTTTATGTACTCAACAATATTAAATGTTGTTAAACATGGCAATAGGTGAAGCATATGAAATCTACCTATCTAGGCAAGTTTAAATGGGGCCGGAACAACAAACAACAATTCCGGAAAATCCTCATGTGCATATTTTAGATTTGGTACTGTTCTGCCCTAAACACAATTTTAATGTTGTTAAACAGCAAAATAAAGTGCACCATGTTAAACTAGGCATTTTTATACCCCATTTACATATAAAGTTTAATTAAATCCGAGCTACGATTATTTAGTTATGAAATAAATCATTTTAACATGGCATTTAGCAAATTAAATGCAAGCAGCAAGTTTAAACATTTTAACATGGACGAAAGCAGCATATTACGAAACTAGATGAAATTCTGAGCATTTTTCATATATAATGTTTTTACAAATGATTCATGGTTAATTAGTTATTAAATGCATGAACAGCAAGGGGTAATCTATAAATATGTAGTTTTTTTTTCTGGTAATAGCGAAATTCGTTCATAGCAGAAAAAATATACCGTCGGGCAGAATCTGCACTTGGGCCAACAGTGGAAGGGGACGCAGTGGTGGCTCACCATGGGCTGAGGCCCAGCTGGTGGAGAGGCAGCAAGCTGAGGGGCGGCGCGAGCGAGCTGGGCCTTGGCTGGACCGAACGAGGAGGTGGAG
Source organism: Aegilops tauschii subsp. strangulata (assembly GCF_002575655.3). Classification (NCBI taxonomy): domain Eukaryota; kingdom Viridiplantae; phylum Streptophyta; class Magnoliopsida; order Poales; family Poaceae; genus Aegilops; species Aegilops tauschii. The sequence continues at coordinate 383,454,234 of NC_053035.3, forward strand.
GGGGCGCGGTCAATGCTCGAGGACGAGCGTTCGCTCGATGCAGGATGCGGCTCGAAGCAGAGGAGGACGCAGGCGGGTGACGAAGCAGATGGACTTGGCGTGGCTGGCGAGGCAGGAGCGTGCGATGACGAAGCAGAAGGGGATGACGGGGAAGCGGTCTTGGCACGACAGGAGGAGGCCGAGTGCGGTTCGCCTGGGTGCAGAGGAGCGTGGGTGGAGGCCATGGTCTCCCAGCGACCTAGGAAGGAGCGGGCAGCAAAGTCTCGTCTCTTCTCGGACGAAGCAAAGGTGCGGCACGACGGGGCTTGAGTGCCTGATGCGGCAGTGGAAGATCGGGGTGCGCGGAGCATGGATCCATCCATCCCCGGCACGAAACGACGACGACGGAGCTTGATGCAGCGGCCATGGTGGTCTTCTGTGAGCGAAAACAGAGAGAGGGAGGGGGAGATCATGAGAAAGAGAGGTAGAGAAGCAGGAGGGGGAAAAGAGCGGGGCTGTCGGGGCACTCATCTCCGGCGATGTTCCGGTCGCCGGTGTCGTCCGGCCGACGAGGCGGGGTCGAGGGTGATGGGGAGCTGCGGGAGGAGCTCGAGCAGAAGCAGGGGATCAAACCCCTCTCGATCTAGATCGAGGAGGGAGCGGGAGGCGCGGCTGTGGCTTGCGGTGGAGATCGAGCAGAGGAGGCATGGCCTCGCGCTCGAAGAGGGAGGAGGGCGAGGGGATCTGGAGGTTGTAGGTGGCGAGCGATGGTTGGGGAGGGATGGATCCCGAGGGGGATTTGGTGAGTGGGGCTTGTGGCGGCGGCGCGATGGGACAAGGGAGAGGATTTTTAGGGTTTGCCAAAATGGACTAGGGGTGGACAAATATATACATCATGGATTAGGTTAGGGGCTACCTCGTCCCTCCGATCGCAAACGGACGATCGAGAATAAATAGGTAGGGAGTCCAAATAACAAAATAGAGATATTTTAGGGATGTTGAGGGATGATCCGGACACATCGGTAACGACAACCTGGGTCGGGTTCGGGACAAATTTCGGACGCGCGCGAGGGGTGGTCTGAGAGGGGTCGACAAAGACAAAGTGTCTGACAAAAGGCCCCGGAGAAGACAAGAGAGAAAACGAGGATCAACGTTGCAAGTGTGTTGGTCTCGAAACGGTCAACGAAAGCTAGGGGGACGCGGCAACTATGCGCGGATGCAAGTTTTATGAAAACATGCGGATGCAATGCGATGATGAATGCAACAAACAAATAATACACACCACGATAACGAAAAAAACATGGAAGCCGTCTGGAGCGTCGGTCTTGGGGCGTTACAACACTCCACCACTACAAGAGGATCTCGTCCCGAGATCTAAGGACGGCACCGGAAAAATAACGGAAGAGGAAGAGAAGAGGTAAAGCTAAGTTGCTTCTTTGACAAACGAGTGAAATCACGAACCTTGAGAGATTGAACGAACGAAAAGAGAGAATACAAGGGAGATTAACGAGATTGAAAACACTCCGTTATCAAAGAGGAACAACGAACATTGCGAGAACCTTTGTAGGTTGAAGAATATGAAACAAGAGCTTAACGGATACAAAGGAATATGAAAGCACACCGGTAGAAAGAAACAAGGAACACCATGTGAACCTTGGAGTTTGCAAAGCTATGAATGACGAGAACAATGGACGAGAAGTACATGCAAGCACTCCGGTTGAAACGAGATGTACAAGGAACGATAAGGATCAATTACGATAACGCTCCGGTTGGAAAATGGAAGGGGTAGAATATGAACTTGGCAAAATGAAAGCACTTGGATGAGACTCCGGTTAAAATAGGAATGGTAGACACAACACTCCGGTTAAATGGATAAGTAAGAAAAGAACACGATCCTCACAATTCGAGATGATGAGCGAAGAGAGCAACATCACCATGCCTCCGGAAGAAATAATAGAAGATAGAACATTGGAATAAAAGAATGGAGATGAAAATGCCAACTTCTGCCACAAATGCGCTTGGAAAACACCCTTCCATGGAGGTAAGAACGGAGTAGTTGGAAAACCAACAACAAAACGAACAAGCTTGTAGTGGGCTTATGGAAAACTTCTCAAGATAGTGGCAAAATTCTGCCACTACGGAAACAACTAATATAATTGATAACACCAACGAGATGAAAAAACTTCTTTCACCAAGAGGATAGGAGAAAACTTGGATCATTGATAAGCACCATAATAACAACATCCTTAGGGAAAGCTTTAGGTGAAATATAACCCAAGATAACTCCAACGAAAAGATTGATTGGTTGAAAAGATCTCTTGAGCGAAGATAAAATGATGGATTTAAATATGTCACTCTTGAAAACTTTGTGAATCATGAACCCGAAGGGAAATTATCCAGAATGACATAGCACCACCTCAAAAGATAAGGTAGAAAGAATTGCACTTCGGAATGCGAGATGAAGAATGCTTGAACTCCTCCAAACAAAACATGTGTTAAGCACCCTGTTTATTTTAGAGTATAGCTTGGCGGATCATAACTTCGAGAGAAATCTTGAAGAACAATTGAAGAATGAAAAGAATCCTTGACGAACCACCATGTAGATCCTCCATGAAGAACTCCGGTAAACAAAAGGATGATAGAAAGAAAGAGAAGTTGACAACACAAGGTGAAGCCTTGTGATGATTTAGATGGAGCTTCGCGATGAGATAAAGCGAAAAACTTGGAACTCCGGAAAAGAAAAGATGAAGCGTCTCGAACCGAGAAATGTGACATGATGAACAACTCCGGAAAGAAGAAACTAGATCACTTGGATGAAACCATAATAAGAATTGCGTTATGCATATCCTTCACCAATTTAGATTGATGTCAAGCAACGGATTTTGCATACTACTTATTCTCGTCGAAAGGATTAAGAGAGATATAGCACAAACTTGGGAAGGTCTTCATCGAACCACCGGTAGGATTGAAACAACGAATAAAATGATATGATAATGAAGGAAGAGAAATCTTGAACGAACCACCGTAAGAATTGAAAATGAACGTAGCAAACGCACAATTCACCGGGAAGAATTGGAAAACGAATAAAGATACTTGAGGGGAACTTGGATACAAGAGAACAAAGAGATCATGAGTTGACTAGAGTATACTTGAATGATGCACCGGAAGAATAAGGAGATGAACGAAGAGACATCAATTTAGAATAATTGGAGAATGAGGCTGAAAACTTAGAACGAAGAAATCTTCTGAAATGATGGCCTTCGGAGAATCAAACTGAAAAGACTCATGAATTGCTCTGGATGGGTGAAAAGAATACTCGCAGTCGAAAACAATTATGAGAGTGGCATGAAGCTAGAACCATGAATCTTCAAGAGAGTGGACCAAGATTTTAGGAGAAATCTCTACCTTGATCTTGAAATGTTGAGAATGACGATGAGAAACACCACCATGAATTGTTGAGATACTCCGGGATGAAAATTAGAAAGGTTGAACCAACGATGAAAAGAATTTGAAAGATCTTGGAGAAAGACATATGACTGATGATAACCCATTCTTACATCAAACTTTGCAATGAATTTGAGAATAACTCCGAAAAGAATTAGAAGAGTCAGGTAAGATCCTGGGAAAAGACCTCTGGGTTAGGGCCCACTCAAAAGATACACCGTTGGAAAGATTGCTTGAAAGAGAGATTACACCGGTTGAATTAAATGGCTTGAATGAGATAACAACCTCAAAATCCCTTGAACGGATTGAGAATGGAAAGCACGAATCTTCTGAGATATGTTCAACACTCCGGAACAAATGAATAGTGAGAGCTGAATGATTAAGAGATACACCGGCATGAGAAAAACATTTGAAACAAGGAAAGGAATGTTTCCAACATTGAAGGCTTGAATTTAGTCCACCAGAGAAGAAAAAGAATGAAGAATGATAAACTTGAAGAACATCTTCATGAGAACCACCGGGTAAGAAAATTGAATGAAAAGAATGAAGGGACTTCACATGAATAAAATGGATACTTGGTTAAGACATCTGATTCCTTGAAGGAAAAGGGTGGGAGGGCGGGAAAAACAAAGACAACTTGGGTCGGATGAAACAAACACCGTTGAATTAGAATTGATCTTGCGAATGTTGAAAATGATCGGATCCACTTGAAAAAGAGCACGTCGGTTGGAAAGAATTGGCATGACAATCTCGATGATCAAGAAGGATTGGTATCCACATAGGAATATGAGAACACCAGTTAGAAAAAGGTATGGAATCAACACTTGACTTCGAAGCAACTCGAATACCACAACTTAAAACAAAAAAAAGGATTGGCTTGCAGAATAAGCCGGAAACAAACATATGATAGATCCCATATCGTATCATGTGTGTGTTGAAAGATATCCTACGAGATACTTGAATTCCCACTTATAAACTCCCAAAACTTTCTGGTTATGCAATCTGGTGTTGGGGATACAGGGGACACAATATATCTCACCCAAACTAACAATACCTAGATCCAGCTGTATCCATCCTTCAACAGATAACCAAGAAACCTTCGGAAATCATTTACCTCAACCTTCGAAAAGCATCCGTTATACGAGTTATGGCAATACTCCCGAACTCCTGCCCCAGTACTGGGTGGCGTCGAGGTGATCTCACCAACAACTGCGTAAAAGAGATTTTCGATGTCGGCGAAACTCAGGTATTCCAGAACTACAACGATAAAATTGTGACGACAACACCTCGGAGCTCAACTCCCCGGGACACTGCCACAACCCCTAAATGTCAGGAGGCACCAAGAACAATGTTCTCGTCACAAAACAATCGGAACAATTCCAAGATACCCGCGTGATCCTAAAAAAATTTAGTGAAATTTGAGGAGAGAAAAGTCAAAACTTCTATGTCAGGAGGCCTCACCAGAGCGACGAAGGGACTGAGGAGTAAAAAGAATCCTACTCTCCGATATATATAATCCTAAGACTCAAAACATTTTTGTTCTAGACTCAACAACGCCAGCGATTCGATCAAGCAGGGGGCTCCTAAGTCGGGGATGGCTCTGATACCAACTTGTAACGCCCACGATGCGGCTATATCTCCCACGTGTCGAGGCACGACTTTGAGGCATAACCGCATTGTAGGTTTTGTCGCAAGAAGGGTCATCTTCACACAATCCCATGTAATGAACAAGAATGGGATAAAGAGTTGGCTTACAATCGCCACTTCACACAATACATAAATAAATCATACATCAATCAGAGTACACATATAGGTCCGACTACGGAACCAAAAGAAAAGAAGACAACCCCAAATGCTAGATCCCCGATCGTCCCAACTGGGCTCCACTACTGATCATCAGGAAACGAAACATAGTAATGACCAAGGTCCTCGTCGAACTCCCACTTGAGCTCGGTTGCATCACCTGCACTGGTATCGTCGACACCTGCAACTGTTTTGGAAGTATCTGTGAGTCACGAGGACTCAGCAATCTCACACCCATGAGATCAAGACTATTTAAGCTTAAGGGTAGGAAAGGGGTATTGAGGTGGAGCTGCAGCAAGCACTAGCATGTATGGTGGCTAACATACGCAACTAAGAGCGAGAAGAGGAGCAACGCAACGGTCGCGAAGCTAGGAATGATCAAGAAGTGATCCTGAAACTACTTATGTTCATTCATAACCCAAACCGTGTTCACTTCCCGGACTCCGCCGAAAAGAGACCATCACGGCTACACACACGGTTGATGTATTTTAATTAAGTCAAGTGTCGAGTTCTCTACAACCGGATATTAACAAATTCCCATCTGCCACATAACCGCGGGCACGGCTTTCGAAAGATAATACCCTGCAGGGGTGTCCCAACTTAGCCCATTATAAGCTCTCACGGTCAACGAAGGATATTCCTTCTCCTAGGAAGACCCGATCAGTCTCGGAATCCCGGTTTACAAGACATTTCGACAATGGGAAAACAAGACCAGCAAGACCACCCGCTGTGCCGACAAATCCCGATAGGAGCTGCACATATCTCGTTCTCAGGGCACACCGGATAAGCTAAGCGTACAGGTACCGACGTAACCCAAGTTGCCAAGGGATGGCCCCGCACGGTGCTCTAGTTTGCACCAACACTCGGAGGAGCACTAGCCCGGGGGGGTTAAAATAAAGATGACCCTTGAGTCTGCAGAACCCAAGGGAAAAAGGCTTAGGTAGCAAATGTTAAAACCAAGGTTGGGCCTTGCTGGAGGAGTTTTATTCAAGGCGAACTGTTAAGGGGGTCCCATAAATCACCCAACCGCGTAAGGAACACAAAATCAAGGAACATAACACCGGTATGACGGAAACTAGGGCGGCAAGAGTGGAACAAAACACCAGGCATAAGGCCGAGCCTTCCACCCTTTACCAAGTATATAGATGCATTAATTAAAATAAGATATATTGTGATATCCCAACAATATCCATGTTCCAACATGGAACCAACTTCAACTTCACCTGCAACTAGCAACACGATAAGAGGGGCTGAGCAAAAGCGGTAACATAGCCAAACAACGGTTTGCTAGGAAAGGTGGGTTAGAGGCTTTACATGGCAATATGGGAGGCATGATATGGCAAGTGGTAGGTAGCGCGGCATAGCAATAGAGCGAAACAACTAGCAAGCAAAGATAGAAGTGATATCGAGGGTATGGTCATCTTGCCTGAGATCTCGCAAGGAAGAAGAACGAGTCCATGAAGAAGACAAACAGACGTAGTCGAACGAATACTCACAACTCCGGAACGAAACCGAAGCTAACGAGAGAAGCAACCCGGAAAGAAACAAACAACATAGTAAACAACCACCACATACACATGGCATGATGCACAATCAAGCATGATGCATGTCCGATTTAAAGAGGCATGGCATGGCAAAGTGCAACAAACAACTGTACAAGTTAAGTGGAGCTCAATATGCAACGAGTTGCATATTGGCAAAACACCACATCAATTATTTAGTTCTCTCCCGTTTATGTACCCAACAATATTAAATGTTGTTAAACATGGCAATAGGTGAAGCATATGAAATCTACCTATCTAGGCAAGTTTAAATGGGGCCGGAACAACAAACAACAATTCCGGAAAATCCTCATGTGCATATTTTAGATTTGGTACTGTTCTGCTCTAAACACAATTTTAATGTTGTTAAACAGCAAAATAAAGTGCAACATGTTAAACTAGGCATTTTTCTACCCCATTTACGTATAAAGTTTAATTAAATCCGAGCTACGGCTATTTAGTTATGAAATAAATCATTTTAACATGGCATTTAGCAAATTAAATGCAAGCAGCAAGTTTAAACATTTTAACATGGATGAAAGCAGCATATTATGAAACTAGATGAAATTCTGAGCATTTTTCATGTATAATGTTTTTACAAATGATGCATGGTTAATTAGTTATTAAATGCATGAACAACAAGGGGTAATCTATAAATATGTAGTTTTTTTTCTGGAAATAGCGAAACTCGTTCATAGCAGAAAAAATATACATCGGGCGGAATCTGCACTTGGGCCAACAGTGGAAGGGGGCGCAACAGTGGCTCACCATGGGCTGATGCCCAGCTGGTGGAGCGGCAGCAGGCCGAGGGGCGGCGCGAGCGAGCTCGGCCTTGGCTGGACCGAACGAGGAGGTGGAGGGGGCGCGGTCAACGCTCATGGACGAGCGTTCGCTCGATGCAGGATGCAGCTCAAAGCAGAGGAGGACGCAGGCGGGTGACGAAGAAGAGGGACTTGGCGCGGCTGGCGAGGCAGGAGCATGCGATGACGAAGCAGAAGGAGACGACGGGGAAGCGGTCTTGGCGCGGCAGGAGGAGGCCGAGTGCGGTTCGCCTGGGTGCAGAGGAGCGTGGGTGGAGGCCATGGTCTCCTAGCGACCTAGGAAGGAGTGGGCAGCGAAGTCTCGTATCTTCTCGGACGAAGCAGAGGTGCGGCACGACGGGGCTTGAGCGCCTGATGCGGCGGTGGAAGATCCGGGTGCGCGGAGCATGGATCCATCCATCCCCGGCACGAAACGACGACGACGGAGCTTGATGCAGCGGCCATGGTGGTCTTCTATGAGCGAAAACAGAAGGAGGGAGGGGGAGATCGTGAGAAAGAGAGGTAGAGAAGCAGGAAGGGGAAAAGAGCGAGGCTGTCGGGGCACTCATCTCCGGCGATGTTTCGGTCGCCGGTGTTGACCGGCCGACGAGGCAGGGTCGAGGGTGATGGGGAGCTGCGGGAGGAGCTTGGGCAGAGGCAGGGGATCGAACCCCTCTCGATCTAGATCGAGGAGGGAGCGGGAGGCGCGGCTGCAGCTTGCGGTGGAGATCGAGCAGAGGAGGCATGGCCTCGCGCTCGAAGAGGGAGGAGGGCGAGGGGATCTGGAGGTTGTAGGTGGCGAGCGATGGTTGGGGAGGGATGGAGCCCGAGGGGGATTTGGTGAGTGGGGCTAGTGGCGGCGGCGCGATGGGACAAGGGAGAGGATTTTTAGGGTTTGCCAAAATGGACTAGGGGTGGACGAATATATACATCACGGATTAGGTTAGGGGCTTCCTCGTCCCTCCGATCGCAAACGCATGATCGAGAATAAATAGGTAGGGAGTCCAAATAACAAAATGGAGATATTTTAGGGATGTTGGGGGATGATCCGGACCCATCGGTAACGACAACCCGGGTCGGGTTCGGGACAAATTTCGGACGCGTGCGAGGGGTGGTCTCAGAGGGGTCGACAAAGACAAAGTGTCTGACAAAAGGCCCCGGAGAAGACAAGAGAGAAAACGAGGAGCAACGTTGCAAGTGTGGTTGGTCTCGAAACGGTCAACGAAAGCAAGGGGGGACGCGGCAACTATGAGCGGATGCAAGTTTTATGAAAACATGCGGATGCAATGCGATGATGAATGCAACAAACAAATAATACACACAATGATAACAAAAAAACATGGAAGCCGTCAGGAGCGTCGGTCTTGGGGCGTTACACCGGGTGTACCGAGGGAACTCGCTGAGCACACTCTTAATATTGATCCAAATTTTAAGCCCCTCAAGCAATTCCTTCATCATTTTAACGAGGAGAGACGGAAGGCCATTGGTGAAGAAGTGGCCCGGCTCTTGGCGGCGGGGTTTATCGTTGAAGTTTTTCATCCTGAGTGGTTGGCTAACCCGGTGTTGGTACTTAAGAAGAATGGTACTTGGCGAATGTGTGTGGATTACACGGACTTAAACAAGGCTTGTCCGGCTGATCCATTTGCTCCCCCTCGTATTGATCAAATCATTGATGCTACGGCGGGTTGTGAGCGTTTCAGTTTTTTGGATGCTTATTCTGGTTATCATCAGATCAAGATGGCAGTTAAGGACCAGGAGAAGACAACTTTCATAACTCCGTTTGGAGCCTTCTACTATGTATCTATGCCTTTCGGGCTCAAGAGTGCCCAGGCGACTTACCAGTGGTGTGTGCAGAATTGCCTTCACAATCAGATCGGGCGTAATGTTCATGCTTACGTAGATGACATTGTGGTGAAATCTTGGAAGAAGGAGACCCTGATTGATGATTTGAAGGAGACATTTGACAATCTCCGGGTTTATCAAATGATGCTTAACCCGACCAAGTGTGTTTTTGGTGTACCGGCGGGTAAGCTTTTGGGTTTTTGGTTTCGAACCGAGGTATCGAAGCTAACCCGGAAAAAATCAAGGTTATTACTTCCCTGGTTAAGCCAAAGTGTGTTAATGACGTCCAACGCTTGGCGGGTCGGATAGCGGCTTTGAGCCGGTTCATAAGCCGCCTAGGAGAAAAGGCTATCCCTCTATACCAGATGATGAAGAAGACATACAATTTCGTCTGGAGTGATGCTACTGATGAGTCATTTGAGGTGCTTAAGAAGCAACTGGCTGAGCCGCTGGTTCTTGCCGCTCCTATTGATCAGGAGCCCTTGTTGTTATATGTGGCTGCCAATGGCTGGGCTGTCAGTGTGGCCATTGTGGTGGAAAGAAAAGAGGCAGGCAAGGAGTATCCGGTTCAACGGCCGGTTTACTACATCAGCGAGGTACTTATTGAGTCCAAGCAGAGGTATCCGCATTGGCAGAAGCTTGTATATGGGGTCTTCATGGCAAGTCGAAAGCTTAAGCAATATTTTCTGGGTCATCCCATTACTGTGGTTAGTTCTGCTCCTTTAGGGGATATCATCCAAAATAGAGAAGCCACAGGTCGGGTAGCCAAGTGGGCCATTGAGCTTGGACCTCATGGTTTAAAGTATGTGCTTCGTACGGCCATCAAGTCACAAGCACTCGTGGATTTTATCAATGATTGGACAGAGTTGCAGATGCCTGACGAAAAGCCGGATAACACATATTGGACTATTCACTTTGATGGATCCAGACAGTTGGAAGGCTCGGGGGCTGGAGTTGTCTTGACTTCCCCATGAGGTGATAAATTTTCTTATGTTCTCCGGTTAATGTTCCCTTGTACTAGCAATGCAGCTGAGTATGAGGCCTTGCTCCACGGTCTTCGGATGGCTAAGGAGATGAACTTAAGCTGGGTGAGATGCTTCGGCGACTCAGATCTGGTAGCTCAGCAAGTTTCCGGCACTTGGGATTCTAAGGATCCACTCATGGCAGCTTATTGATAACCCACAAGTATAGGGGATCGCAACAATTTTCGAGGGTAGAGTATTCAACCCAAATTTCTTGATTCGACACAAGGGGAGCCAAAGAATATTCTCAAGTATTAGCAATTGAGTTGTCCATTCAACCACACTTGGAAAACTTAATATCTGCAGCAAAGTATTTCGTAGCAAAGTAGTATGGAAGTAGCCGTAACAGTGGCAAAAGTAACACTAGTAGTTTTGTAGTAAATGTAACAGTGGCAACGGTAAAGTAACGAAGCGAAGATCAATATGTGAAAAGCTCGTAGGCATTGGATCAGTGATGGATAATTATGTCGGATGTGATTCCTCATGCAACAGTTATAACATAGGGTGACACAGAACTAGCTCCAGTTCATCAATGTAATGTAGGCATGTATTCCGAATATAGTCATACGTGCTTATGGAAAAGAACTTGCACGACAACTTCTGTCCTACCCTCCCGTGGCAGCAGGGTCCTATTGGAAACTAAGGGATATTAAGGCCTCCTTTTAATAGAGTACCGGACCAAAGCATTAACACTTAGTGAATACATGAACTTCTCAAACTACGGTCATCACCGGGAGTGGTCCCGATTATTGTCACTTCGGGGTTGCCGGATCATAACACATAGTAGGTGACTAATGACTTGCAAGATAGGATCAAGAACTCACATATATTCATGAAAACATAATAGGTTTAGCTCTGAAATCATGGCACTCGGGCCCTAGTGACAAGCATTCAGCATAGCAAAGTCATAGCAACATCAATCTCAGAACATAATGGATACTAGGGATCAAACCCTAACAAAACTAACTCGATTACATGATAAATCTCATCCAACCCATCACCGTCTAGCAAGCCTACGATGGAATTACTCACGCACGGCGGTGAGCATCATGAAATCGGTGATGGAGGAAGGCTGATGATGACAACGGCGACGGATTCCCCTCTCCGGAGCCCCGAACGGACTCCAGATCAGCCCTCCCGAGAGAGATTAGGGCTCGGAGGCGGCTCCGTATCGTAAAACGCGATGAATCCTTCTCTCTGATTTTTTTCTCCCCGAATGTGAATATATAGAGTTGGAGTTGAGGCCGGTCGAGCCTCAGGGGGCCCATGAGACAGGGGGGCGCGCCCAGGGGGTAGGCATGCCCCCCATCCTCGTGGACAGGGTGTGGGCCCCCTGGTCTTGATTATTTTGCCAGTACTTTTTATAAATTCCAAAAATATTCTCCGTGATGTTTCAGGTCATTGCGAGAACTTTTATTTCTGCACATAAATAACACCATGGCAATTCTGCTGAAAACAGCGTCAGTCCGGGTTAGTTCCATTCAAATCATGCAAGTTAGAGTCCAAAACAAGGGCAAAAGTGTTTGGAAAAGTAGATATGGTGGAGACGTATCAACTCCCCCAAGCTTAAACCTTTTCTTGTCCTCAAGCAATTTAGTTGACAAACTGAAAGTGATAAAGAAAAACTTTTACAAACTCTGTTTGCTCTTGTTGTTGTAAATATGTAAAGCCAGCATTCAAGTTTTCAGCAAAGATTATGAACTAACCATATTCATAATAACACTTAGGTCTCATGTTTACTCATATCAATGGCATAATCAACTAGCGAGCAATAATAATAAATCTCGGATGACAACACTTTCTCAAAACAATCATAATATGATATAACAAGATGGTATCTCACTAGCCCTTTCTGAGACCGCAAAACATAAATGTAGAGCACCTCTAAAGATCAAGGACTAACTAATCATTGTAATTCATGGTAAAAGAGATCCAGTCATACTCAATGTAAATTAATAGTAATGGATGCAAATGACAGTGGTGCTCTCCACCTGGTGCGTTTTAATAAGAGAATGATGACTCAGCATAAAAGTAAATAGATAGGCCCTTCGTAGAGGGAAGCAGGGATTTGTAGAGGTGCCAGAGCTCGACTTTTGAAATACAGATAAATAATATTTTGAGCGGCATACTTTCATTGTCAACATAACAACCGAGAGATCTCGATATCTTCCATGCTACACACATTATAGGCGGTTCCCAAGCAGAATGGTAAAGTTTATACTCCCCCACCACCAACAAGCATCAATCCATGGCTTGCCCGAAACAACGGGTGCCTCGAACTAAGAACAGTCTTGGGCGAGTTTTGTTTGCAATTATTTGGATTTGCTTTAAGCATGGGACTGGGCATCTCGGTGACCAGCCATTTTCTCATGAATGAGGAGCGTAGTCCACTCCTCTTCAGAATAACCCGCCTAGCATGGAAGATACAGACAGCCCTAGTTGATACATGAGCTATTCGAGCATACAAAACAGAATTTCATTTGAAGGTTTAGAGTTTGGCACATACAAATTTACTTGGAACGGCAGGTAGATACCGCATATAGGAAGGTATGGTGGACTCATATGGAATAACTTTGGGGTTTATGGGAGTGGATGCACAAGCAGTATTCCCGCTTAGTACAAGCGAAGGCTAGAAAGAGACTGGCAAGCGACAAACTAGAGAGCGACAACAGTCATGAACATGCATTAAAATTAATCAACACTGAGTGCAAGCATGAGTAGGATATAATTCACCATGAACAGAAATATCGTGGAGGCTATGCTGATTTTGTTTCAACTACATGCGTGAACATGTGCCAAGTCAAGCCACTCGAATCGTTCAAAGGAGGATACCACCCTATCATACCACATCACAACTATTTTAATAGCATGTTGGCATGCAAGGTAAACCATTATAAACTCCTAGCTAATTAAGCATGGCATAAGCAACTATAATCTCTAATTGTCATTGCAAACATGTTTCATTCATAATAGGCTGAATTAGGAATGATGAACTAATCATATTTACAAAAACAAGAGAGGTCAAGTTCATACCAGCTTCTCTCATCTCAATCAGTCCATCATATATCGTCATTATTGCCTTTCACTTGCACGACCGAACGGTGTGGATAATAATAATAGTGCACGTGCATTGGACTAAGCTGGAATCTGCAAGCATTGAATTCAATGGAGAAGACGAGGTAATATGGGCTCTTGGTTAAATCAACAATAATGCATAAGAGCCACTTCACATTTTCATCATGGTCTTCTCCTCTCGACCCCCAAAGAAAAGAAATAAAATAAAACTATTTACACGGGAAAGCACCCAACAAGCAAAAGAAGAATGAGAAATCTTTTTGAGTTTTTTTTAATTACTACTACTAAAGGCATGGAAAGTAAACTAGCCAAAAGCTACAACTAATTTTTTTGGTTTTTCTTAAGGTTTTTCAACACACACAAGAAGAAGGCTTTAGAAAAGAAAATAAACTAGCATGGATAGTACAATGAAAAAGTATGAGCACCGACAACTAGAATGAGTGTGTGAACATGAATGTAATGTCGGTGAGAAATACGTACTCCCCCAAGCTTAGGCTTTTGGCCTAAGTTGGTCTATGCCCATGGATGGCCTCGCGGATATCCGAAGTTGTAACTGGGGTCGTACTGAGATGCAGCAGCTACTGCCTCAAGAGCTGCAGCTTGGAGGCGAGATGTCTTCGTCCTCCTCTCGTACTCGTTCACCTCCACCCTGGTTATAACATATCTCCTTTCTGCCCGAAAGTCAAAGAAAGTAGGAGCAGGGAGAGTAATATGGACAGCACGACGTCTGTCAAAGATTAGTCGGTACTGGAGAGATTGTTCATTCCTCTCAACAAACTGATGACGAACCATAGCATTAAAATCCAGATAAGCAGGAGGCAACTCCATATCATTTTCACGAATGGGTACCTCAAGAAAATTAGCTAAACGGGTTGCATAAATCGCACCAAACAAATCTCCGCTAATACTGTTATGATGCAACCTTCGTGCAACAATAGCTCCCAAGTTATATTGTTTATCTCCTAATACAGCACTCTTGAGAACACTAAGATCGGGAACGCACATGTGACATGCCTCGTCCTTACCGTTAATGCATCTACCTATAAAGAGAGCAAAATAATGTATGGCAGGAAAATGAATGCTCCCTATGGTAGCTTGCGTGATTTCCCTAGATTCCCCCACAGTTATACTAGTAAGAAAGTCTTTATATTCATATTTGCGAGGTTCACTAGCATTACCCCATGGTGGGAGTTTACAAGCAGTATTAAAATCCTCTAAATCCATGGTATAAGATTTATCATAAAGATCAAACAAGACCATGTGAGAATTGCGAGTTGATGTAAATTTAAACATTCTCACAAAGGAGTCAGTTAGGTAGTAATGTTGGGGGCACTTATTTGACACGTAGCCCTCGAGTTCAGCATTACGCACATACGCGTCAAATTCCTCTTTAATGCCTGCTCGGACCATAAAATCTTCTGACGGCCATTCACAAGGCCGCACTTGAGCTTCTCTTGGTAGTTCATAGTCCGGCTCACCTATCGCGAGCCTTGGTGCTTGCTTCCTTGAAGAACCACCTTGGTACATTTTCCTAAACATATTTCTTCCTCTGAAAAATTTCTGAAATTTTTAGTAACTCAAAATAAAAGTGAACCAAACTCAACAAAATTGATAGCAACTACTCCCACAAGTGCCTAGAGACTATATCATGCATTAGAACTACTTGGGACCAAAAACATTTGACATGCAAGCTCAAGAACAGGGTCACCTAAGCAGAAAAAATTTGCAATTAATAAAGCAATAGAACAAAAACTAATTGGACCACTTGAGGAGTCACATACCGAAGAACAATCCCCCAAAGTAGTTTTTTGAATGAAGCTTTGAGCAAGGAGATCGAAAATCGCAGCAAAACGAGTTAGAACACGAGTTTGAGTTGTGTGGTGATTTTTTCTGGAGGAAGGCGAAGTGTGTGGGTGCTGGAATAAGTGGAGGGAGGCCACGTGCGGCCCACGAGGCTGGAGGGCGCGCCCAGGGGGGCGCTCCCTGGACCCTCGTGGCCAGGTGGTGGCTCCCCCTGATGTGTTCTCAGTGCCAGATATTCTTAAATATTCTACAAAAAATCAGATTTCAATTTCAGGGCATTTGGAGAACTTTTATTTTCGAGGTATTTTTTTTATTGCACGGATAATTCAAAAAACAGACAGAAAATACTGTTTTTGCTTTATTTAATCTAAATAACAGAAAGTAAAAGGAGGGTACAGAGAGTTGTGCTTTCTAACTTCATCCATCTCATGCTCATCAAAAGGAATCCATTAACAAGGTTGATCAAGTCTTGTTAACAAACTCATTCTGAATCACATGAAACTGGAGAATTTTCTAATAGCACTAGGTTACCTCAACGGGGATATGCACACCCCCGATAATAAGAATATCATATTTCTTCTTGACAGTAGGAAGAGGAAATTCAAAACCTCCAATAGTAATTGTTGAAGTTTTTCCAATAGAATTGATACTGTGGACTTGAGGTTGTTTCCTCGGAAAGTGTACCGTATGCTCATTACCATTAACATGAAAAGTGACATTGCCTTTGTTGCAATCAATAACAGCCCCTGTGGTATTCAAAAAGGTTCTACCAAGAATAATAGACATACTATCGTCCTCGGGAATATCAAGAATAACAAAGTCCGTTAAAATAGTAACGTTTGCAACCACAACAGGCACATACTCACAAATACTAACAGGTATAGCAGTTGATTTATCGGCCATTTGCAAAGATATTTCAGTAGGTGTCAACTTATTCAAATCAAGTCTACGATATAAAGAGAGAGGCATAACACTAACACCGGCTCCAAGATCACATAAAGCAGTTTTAACATAGTTTCTTTTAATGGAGCATGGTATAGTTGGTACTCCTGGATCTCCTAGTTTCTTTGGTATTCCACCTTTAAAACTATAATTAGCAAGCATGGTGGAAATTTCAGCTTCTGGTATCTTTCTTTTATTTGTAACAATATCTTTCATGTACTTAGCATACAGATTCATTTTAAGCATATCAGTCAAACGCATACGAAGAAAGATAGGTCTAATCATTTCAGCAAGGCGCTCAAAATCCTCATCATCCTTTTTCTTGGATGGTTTAGGAGGAAAAGGCATGGGTTTCTGAACCCATGGTTCTCTTTCTTTACCATGCTTCCTAGCAACAAAGTCTCTCTCATCACAAGGTTGATTCTTTGATTGTGGGTTATCAAGATCAACTGCAGGTTCAATCTCTACATCATTGTTATTGCTAGGTTGAGCATCATCATGAACATCATCATTAACATTATCACTAGGTTCATGTTCATCACCAGATTGTGTTTCAGCATCAGAAATAGAAATATCATTGGGATTCTCAGTTATGTCAACAATAGGTTCACTAGAAAATGCAAAGTCCTATCATTTTTCTTTTTCTTCTTTTTAGAAGGACTAGGTGCATCAACATTAGTTCTCTGAGAATCTTGCTCAACTCTCTTAGGGTGGCCCTCAGGATACAAAGGTTCCTGAGTCATTTTACCCCCTCTAGTCATAACTCTAACAACATTATCATTTTTCTTGTTATTTAATTCATTGAGCAAATCATTTTGAGCTTTAAGCACTTGGTCTACTTGAGTGGTGATCATAGAAGCATGTTTACTAATAAGTTTAAGTTCACCCTTAACTCTAGACATATAATCAATCAAGTGTTCAGTTAAGCATTGCGTTTCAATTGTCTACCAACATAAGCATTTAAGTTTTCTTGTTTAACCATAAAGTCATCAAACTCATCCAAGCATTGGCTAGCAAACTTAGTAGACGGGATTTCAGCTTTATCATATCTATAGAGAGAATTTACCCTTACTACCTGTGTTGGGTTATCAAGACCATGTATTTCTTCAATAGGTGGTAAATTCTTAACATCTTCAGCTTTAATACCCTTTTCTTTCATAGATTTCTTTGCCTCTCGCATATCTTCAGGACTGAGAAATAGAATACCCCTTTTCTTCGGAGTTGGCTTAGGAATTGGTTCAGGAAGCGTCCAATTATTCTCATTAGTCAACATATTATTCAATAGCAATTCAGCTTGATCAACAGTTCTTTCCCTGAAAACACAGCCAGCACAATTATCCAGGTGGTCTCTGGAGGCATCAGTTAGTCCATTATAAAAGATATCAAGTATTTCATTTTTCTTGAGAGGATGATCAGGCAAAGCATTAAGTAATTGGAGAAGCCTCCCCCAAGCTTGTGGGAGACTCTCTTCTTCAATTTGCACAAAATTATATATTTCCCTTAAAGCAACTAGTTTCTTATGAGCGGGGAAATATTTAGCAGAGAAATAATAAATCATATCCTGGGGACTACGCACACAACCAGGATCAAGAGAAAAAAAACCATGTTTTAGCATCACCCTTTAATGAAAACGGCAATAACTTGAGGATATAGTAGTAACGAATTTTTTCCTCATGAGTGAATAGGGTGGCTATATCATTTAATTTAGTAAGATGTGCCACAACAGTTTTAGTTTCATAGCCATAAAAAGGATCAGATTCAACCAAAGTAATTATCTCAGGATCGACAGAGAAAATCTCTAGCAGTTTCTTCATCCATAACATAACCCTCAGGCATAACAGGCAATTCATATCTAGGGGAGAATCTTCATCATCACTTTCATCTATATTATCAGTTTCAATAGTTTCATTCTCTCTAACCCTAGCAAGTTGTTCATCAAGAAATTCACCTAATGGCACAATATTATCAAGCATTGAAATAGTTTCATCATAAGTATCATGCATAGCAGAAGTGGCATCATCAATAACATGCGACCTATCAGAATCAATAGCAAGTGTAGGTGTCGCAAATTTACTCATAACAGAAGGTGAATCAAGTGCAAAGCTAGATGGCAGTTCCTTACCTCCCCTCGTAGTTGAGTGATAAATCTTGGTTTTTTCGTCTTTCAAGTTCCTCATACTGATCAGCAGATATAAATCCCAAGTGACTCAAAGAATAGAGCTATCCTCCCCGGCAACAGCGCCAGAAAATAGTCTTGATAACCCACAAGTATAGGGGATTGCAACAGTTTTCGAGGGTAGAGTATTCAACCCAAATTTATTGATTCAACACAAGGGGAGCCAAAGAATATTCTCAAGTATTAGCAGTTGAGTTGTCAATTCAACCACACCTGGAAAACTTAATATCTGCAGCAAAGTATTTAGTAGCAAAGTAGTATGGAAGTAGCAGTAACAGTGGCAAAAGTAAGAGTAGCAGTTTTGTAGTAATTGTAACAGTGGCAACGGTAAAGTAACGAAGCGAAGATCAATATGTGAAAAGCTCGTAGGCATTGGATCAGTGATGGATAATTATGTCGGATGCGATTCCTCATGCAACAGTTATAACATAGGGTGACACAGTACTAGCTCCAGTTCGTCAATGTAATGTAGGCATGTATTCCGAATATAGTCATACGTGCTTATGGAAAAGAACTTGCACGACATCTTTTTTCCTACCCTCCTGTGGCAGCGGGGTCCTATTGGAAACTAAGGGATATTAAGGGATCCTTTTAATAGAGTACCGCACCAAAGTATTAACACTTAGTGAATACATGAACTTCTCAAACTACGATCATCACTGGGAGTGGTCCCGATTATTGTCACTTCGGGGTTGCCGGATCATAACACATAGTAGGTGAAAATCACTTAAATACGTGTGAGCGATGGCACTCCCACCTCCCACTGCGCCGCTGACCTCACCACCGGCGATCTCCATCATCCTCCACTAATTTTTGGATCCCTTCCGATCATCCTCTCCGACGTCTCTTCTGGATCAAGGCAATACCCATCTCCTATGGGTTCGTCCGGTGGATCTACCCTTGGCTTGGATTTCTCCAATGGTAGGGCTTTTTCTGATGAGGTTTTCAGATCCACTGGTAAAACGATCCATCCAATGGGACGAAGGAGGGCTTTCACATTGATTGTGTCCTTTAGCCGCCATGCGTTCCGGTTGTCGGAGGATTCGGTGGCGGCGGCTTTGGAGGCTGCAATTGGTGGATCGGCAATCGATCTACGGGTTCTTCACGTCAAAGACAAGGTTTTCTCTTTCCAAGTCTCATGCAAGCAAGTTGATTTTATTATTATGGATCTGCGTTCATTTGCTTGCGATCTGTTCAAATGTTATTTCAATCTTTGGGGCAATGGAGGGCCTAATTGGGTTCGGGAACTTAAGATCTAGCGTAAGGAATGTGATGCTGAGTGGATTCTGATTAGTCCTACTAAACGTAGATCTTCTTTGGGTCTTTTGGCCATGCATAAGCCTCTGGTTAGATCTTCTCTTAAGTCAGCTACCACTGTTCGGAAGAAATTGTCTTTTGCCACGTTTGAACAGTGTTCTTCTTGCAAAGGTTATAGATATCCTGCTTCTCAAAATTGCATTGATACTATTATGGATGGGGGTGATGATCTATCTGCTCATGAGAGTGTTGTTATTAGACAAGCGCCCCCCCTTGACTTGCATTGGACGGTGGCTCGGCCACCTATCGTGTTTGGTACTGTTCAACCGTTGCCGGAGTTGCACCGGTCGACCACGTCACCCACACTTGATCTGGTAACTGTGGATCCATGGCCTGTGGTTTCTGGTAATCTTTCTGCACAATTTGCAGAAGCGGGAATTTCTCCAGTTCAAAATGGTAGCTTGGAATCTAGCCCATCATCTTTGGAAGCACACCATTCTAGCCCAGTGTCTCCAGAATTATCTGTTGGGCCAATCTCTGGTTCTGTGGTTAATGGGCCTGCCTCGTCGCAGAATACCCCAGTTTCTAAGATGTTGGATGCATCTACTGACCCAAGCCCACCAACCCCTCTACAGGAAATACCCACCACGCAAGAAGCAGCACAACAGTTTGATGCCATGGTCAATGACATGGTGGACCGGGTTTTAACTTGTACCCTCTGTTCTCTCAGGGGCCACCTTGCAGCCTCTTGTGGAATGCGAGCGGTCTGCTCAGCTTTCTCACGCATGGGTCACTTTAGCAGGGATTGTAATGATTTCGCACGCACTAATGGATTGGCTTGGAGACCAATTTCTCTGCAACAAAGCACGAGTATTTCGGAAAACCCTGCCGGTCAGGGGAATGGTGCCGGAGTTATTGGGATAGCTTGCCCAGTCACATCGTCGCCGCACACATTGCACCAATCCCCCCTCCTCCTCCCAACTAAAACCCCATCCCCTCCCTGAAGCGACCGGTTATGGCGAACTATGAGCTTGATCCATAGTGTTTCGTTCTGGCAGGCCATCACATCATCGATGGTGGAGACAGGCGGCTTCCTCGCACCTTCATCACGCCTGTGGCTCGTCCTCCTCGCCGCCATGAGGATTACATGGTCGCCGAGGTTATGACTGCTCCGGAGGGACCGCTTGGGCCGGTCAGGGAAGAGATTGTTTAGTTCCTTCAGAACAGAGGTACTCTGGTTCGCTCCGCTCAGCCTTGGTTTCATGGGGTAGGGTTAGTCCAAGTCAGGGATCCATCTGTCAGATATACGTTGATTTAGCATGCCCCATTTCCTCTGGGTAATGATCGTTTTGTTAGATTTATGAAACATGATGAGGGAGAGAATTTTAAGGGGATTCATGGGTTCCGAAAGGGTTGGCTTATGTTCATTGGTATTCCTCTTGATTATCGCAATACGGAGTTCAAATCATAGGCGGTTGGCACCTTTGGGAAATTTCAGTCGTGGGATAGTGAAGATCCATATTTGGTTCGGACTCTAGTGGAGGCAAGTTTCCCTGACACGCCATTGGTGCCACGTGATGTGGTCTTTGGTGACTATGCAGAATGGGGAGGAGCTCAGGTTTCGTGGACTGCTGCTTGCTATGTGCTGGGTGCTGACTTCCCTGATCAGATGCCAAATGATGAAGATACAATGCCGCTGGATGGAAATCCGCACCCATTGCCTGGAAATCTGCTGCAAGATAATTTGATGTTTGTTCTTCCGCTCTACCCGATGCTGGGGTGGAACAATGCGCCTATAGCACCTCCATTGCCTCAGGAAAATAACAATGGTGATGCTGGATGGGGAAATGCAAACTGGGGGGATAATGAGGATGAGCTTAAGCAGCCGCCACAACCTGTGGTGCCAGCGCAGGACCAGGTCTCCATTGTCATTGATCAGCCGGAGGGCTCTGGGTCAGTGGAATAGCATGCGGAGATTCAGTTTGAGGAGCAAAATCAGTTGCAGCCGGAGCAGCAGTTACAGGACAATGTGCAGCGGGCTGTTGAGGAAAATCCTTTGGCAATTGTTCCATATCAACCTCCTGTCATTCAGCAACATCAGATATTCATTGGCATGGCAAGGATTGTGGCTGGGCCACCGCTTCCTCCAGAGATGATCTGGAAGAGATCATTTGAAAATCTGCTACCTGAATTTGCTGTCAAGGAGGTGCCTAGACCTATCTTCTTCAAGCCACTTGGGACAGAGACATACTCCAAGCGCACATGGACAATTGCCTTTGATGATTCACAGAGGATGTCTTCTTTGGTGTCAAGCTTGCCCAGTAGCCTTGTTATAAGGAAGCCGATTGTGGCTAAACGCCCAGTTGCCAGAGCTCTTTTTGGAAGTTCATCTGACGAGGTTCTCAGTGCTAATGATAATGTAGTGTCTGATTTTGATGGGTCTGGAGAGATGCACCCTGAAGATGTTGTGTCTGGCAGCCTGGAGGAGAACTCCTCCTCTTCTGCGGTTTTTTCTTCTGTGCAGGTCAATGACAAGAAACAGATAAGAAGAAGGAAGATCGTAGCTCCTTTAGTGGATACTTCTGTACGGAGATGTACAAGAAGCGCGACAAAACTAGATGGGTTTTGTCGGGTGGTAGGTGCGACATATGCCAACGGGTGGCTTATCATTGTGGGAGCCAGTAAGCCATCACTGGTGCCTCGAAACGGGATAAGGCGAAGACATGCACGCCGGCGAATCTTACCCAAGTTCGGGGATCTCCGTGGAGATAACACCCCTAATCCTGCTCTGCGGGGTCTCCGCATGATCACTAGACCAATACAAGTAGCTACAAGAGGCTCCTTGAGCTGTTTGGCTAGAGGAAGAAGAAGGGCAAGGCTAGCTCTCCTTTTCTCTCTACGTGGTGTCTAAAACTCTAAGTGATCAACCCTTTGCATGGGTGCCCTGGAGGGTTTATATAGGCCTACCCCCAGGGATACAATGGTAATCCGGCTGGGCGTGGGTCCCAGCCGTCAGTGTCTGTGTTCGCCGGCTTCTCTGCCGCCGCTGGGGCCCGCCGACTGGTGGGTCCCCCCGGCTGCTGGCCTCTTGGCCGACAAACCGGCCCCACCGCTTGGGGGTCTTGTCGGTGGCTGGTTACTGTAGCCTCGCCTCTGATGACGAGGGCTTTGTCGAGCTAAGCATGGCCACAGTGCTGCCGCCTTGCGGGCTCTCACTGTAGCCTTACCTCGTCTTGTCTCCTTAATGATGCACATACTTCGAGGGAGGGAGGTAGCCGGCTATTAGGAGCCGGCTACGCCCCAGGCCGACTGGGGGAGGCTTGGCCGCCTTCGAGCGTCTCTCTGGCTGAAGGGGCCCGCCGCCCGCGGGCCGTACTGGCGCCTGTCGTGGGTGGTGTCATGGTCAACATGGCAACAGTGCCACGCCGGACGGGGGATGGCCGACCCGTACGGCGCACTGTGGCCACGCGTGCTCCGGGATTCGGGGGGTGGCAGGCTGTACTGTAGCCACGTCCCTTCTCATCACCGTTATGTGGGTGCAGCCCCTGAGGGTGTGGCTTGGCCGGCTTCTGGGAGTCGGCCTTCTTCGTGGCCGGCTTCTGGGAGTCGGTCCTCTCGGGGACGGCTTCCTGGAGTCGGCCATGCGCTTGGGATGCTTGAAAGCTCGATCAGCCTGATAATTTTTCAGAGAGCCGGGGGGAGTCGGTTAGGCTACCCGTGGCCATTTACTCCGACAGTAGTCCTCGAAGCTGGTTGTGCTTCGATGCTGAGAGGAGGACGAGAAGCTCGGTCAGCTTCCTATCTTGAAGAGCCAGCAGCTAGGAGCCGGCTTCGGTTGGGTGCGCCGTCTTGGTGAGGTTTTTTGAAGTCTAAAGGCGGGAGCCAGCTGGTGCGCACGCCGGGTTGCGGGCCCGGCCGCTGGCCGCCCGCGCGCCACGTGGTACCCTCCGGCTGAAAAAAGCCTGCCAGCCCACGCGCGCGACGGGACGCCGCCGTAGGCCGGGGCCCACCACTCCCGTGCCTGGGCCCAGGTGCGGATTTTCTATGGCCCAAAGCGGGCCGCTCGCTTTCCGACGGCAGTTTCTGCACGTCGTTAGGGCACTATAATCGCGGGACGTGGGGGAGTGGGCACAGTTAATCCCACGTTCCCCCCACGCCTCGCCTCCTCGGCTTCGCTGCACGAGGCTATAAGTAGGGGGAGGAGGGGGAGCGGCAGACGCTCGCACGCTCACCCTCGCTCCGCCATCTTCTTCTTCCTTCTCTTCATTGCAGTAGCCTCTCGCCGCCGCGCCGTCCCACTAATCTTCACACTACCCCGCAGCTTCGCCGTCGCGGGGTCGTGGTTTCACCACCGCCGCACCCTTTCTTGTCAGCTTCTTGCCGTCATGCAGCACGGCAGAGACTAGGACGGCTCCAACGTCCATGCGGACCACATCGACTTCCTCTGCAAGACGCGGCGGTTGCTCGGCAAGGACCAGGTGCAGGTCCGTCTCGCGCCGGAGAAGGAGATCACGCCGGCGCCGGAGGAAGGCGAGCGGGTACTCTTCTGCTCGCATTTCTGGCGCGGCCTCGGCCTGCCGGCTAGCGCCTTCTTTCGCTCCTTCCTTGAATTCTACCAGCTCCAGCCGCACCACCTCACTCCAAACACGGTGGTGCTGCTGTCTGCTTTCGTCACTCTGTGCGAGGGCTTTCTTGGCGTTCTTCCCACCCTCGAGCTCTGGGGGGAATTCTTCCAATCCAAGCTCGGCACCCGGATGCAGGGCGTGCCGGCTCAGAGTGGCGCCTTCATCGTGATGCGGAGGTCGAGAGCCGACAACCCCTTCCCTGTCATCACGCTGATCCAGTCGGTGAAGCTCTGGCAGAAATCGTACTTCTATGTGAAGAACGTCGCCCCGCAAGGCGACTATGTCAACTTGCCGGCTTACGTAGTCGGCCCGCCGGTTGGGAGGCGGCCCCAGTGGTCCTATCGGGCTAGGACGCTGACGGAGGCTGGAGCCGCCGCCGCCGCCCGACTCCGGGTAATGATCCAGTCAGAGGGCCTGACTGGGTCCGACCTGCTGGCCGCCTTCGTGGTGCGCCGAGTGCTCCCGCTTCAAAGCCGCCCTCATTTGATCTGTCAAATGAGCGGCCAACTCGACGCGAGTCGGATGTGCACCAAGGAGATGCCTCATGACGAGGTAGCTCACATGGTGAATTATCTCGCTAACTGCAAGCTCTCCGAGGACTGGCAGTTTGGCAAGGAGCCATACTCCCGTGCCAATCCTCCGCCTATGGTATGCTTTCTATATCTTCTCTTCTTCAGTTTTGTCACCAAGTTTTTCTTGGCCGACTCTGACCAGTCGGCTCGTCTTGGCAGAATCCTCTCCTTCGACCGGCGGCCGGGTCAGCGGGGGTGGATCGCCAATTTCTCCCCGACCGGGCGGCGCATGACTTGGACGACCCCGACTTGGGGGCGGCCGCCATGGATGACAACACCGAGGCGGGAGGCGGCGAAGCAGTCGGTGAAGCAGGCGGCTCCGGGCTTGGAGCCAGCTTCGACGACTGGCCAGATGACGACGAGGCGGAAATCGTCCTGCGCCGCCAGCCGGCGTCTGATCAAGGCGCGGGCTCATCTGCTGCGCCGGCTGCCCGAGGCGGCGCGCAGAAGCGCCGGGCCACGTTGGGCTTGATCGGCAGTCGACCGAAGAAGCCCAAGGGCGGGGCGGCGGCGACCAGGCGGGAAGAGGCGGCCGTGAAGGCGGCCCGCTTCCGCAAGGTGGTGAAGCAGCCGCAAAAAGTTTCAGCGTAAGTGTTGATTCTCTCGCGTATTCCTTCATCTTTTCTTGTCGATTTCTGAATCTTTGTCTTCTCTTATCAAACAGGGTTCCGCTCTCTCTTGAGCGGGTTGCTGCCGCCTCCGTGGTTGGATCGCCCGGAGGGTCCGGGAGCACCCGCCGCGTGGACCCCCGTGCCGAGCTTCAAGCGGCGACGGAGAGGAACGCGTGGGAGGCGCGGGAGGCGGAGGAGCTAAAGGCGGCCGCCGCCAAGGCGGCGCAGGAGGTGGCGGAGGAGTCGGCGAAAGCACAAGCCGACACAGCGGCCAAGGCTCGGGCGGAGGCTGCAGCCGCAACGGCAGCGGCGGGAGCCTTGCTCGTCACCCCTCTGCGCGCCGTGCCGCCCGAGGTCCCGGTGCCCCCACCGGAGGAAGCCGGTGGCAACCTGCCGGGGATGGAGAGGGAGGAGGATGACGTCGTCGTCCAGGAGAGGGAGGCGGCACCGCCATCGCCGACTGATGCGGCCCAAGGCAGCCGGCCCAACGCGCCACCCGCGCAACCGGCTGGAGGCGAGCCGGCTGCGAGGACAGACCTGGCGGTCCGGTCACCATCGCGCCAGCGCGCGGGGAAGACAACTTCAGCGCCAGACCCGCAGAAGGCTGCGGGCTCCAGCTCGTCGGCCCAGGATCTGGAGACGGCCAGCGCCAGCTCGGGGTGGATGCCAGGTGGTGGGACGGCCGTGGTGAACGTGGCGGCGCAGGAAGTCCGGACCCGGCTTCAGTCCTAGGCCGCCATGCTGAGGCAGTACAATGAAGAGTTCCTCGTGACACGGGCGGCCATTCGGGTGAGTCTTCCCGTTTTTTGTATCTTGATCTTGCTTTCTTCCGTGGGGGCGCGTCAGCGCACCCATTGGGTGTAATCCCCGAGTTCCGAGTCGGCTGCTGAGCAGGCGGCTTGGAACTTCTTGGTAGACTTTGTTTGCTATCTTGTTCTTATTCGCTTCTCTGTCCGACTTGCAGGACTACCACAACCTCCGTGCGGCTGCCTTCAACTCCTAGGCTCGGGAGCTGACCCAGAAGACCGCTGATTTAACGAAGAGCCGGGGTAAGTGCTTCCTTTTTTATCTCACGTGGGGGCGCATCAGCACACCCACTGGGTGTAGTCCCTGAGATTCGGGCCGACTGCTGAGCAATCAGGCCGGATCTTTCCTGGCGACTTCTTTCTTATTGCTTTTTTCTTCTTTGTCGTATCTGCAGCGGCCAACGCCAAACTGAGGGAGCAGCTGGGTGGGACCCAGGCCGCCCTTCACGCTAAGGAAGCCGAGTTCGACGCCTTGGCTCAGGAGCGTGACCGCCTGGTCAAGAAGCTGGCCGACCAGGAGGAGAGCCACAAGGCAGCCCTGAAGGCGGTGCAGGACAGCGAGGCCGCCCTCCAAGCCGAGTACGAGACCGAGGCGGTGAGCTGGGCTGAGGCGAGGCAGTCGTTGATCAACAGCTACGGCTAGATCGAAGACTTGGTTGACGGTAAGTCGCCTTCTTCTTTGTTCCTTGCTTGCCGCTTACCATTTGGTTCATTCTCTAAATTTGTATTTTTCTCTTCCTTTCTTGCTTGTGCAGAGTACTTCCCTGGTTACTCTACTGCCGCCAACCAGGTCATCGAAGCCCACCGCGAGGCGCAAAGGCAGGCTGGCGCTGAGATCGCGCCGAACACTCGCCAGTCGCTTGAGGAACAGCTCCTGGCGATCCAAGCCCACCTCCAGCCGGCTCACCGCATGCTCCGCCGGGTTCAGCGTGTTGGGGCGCAAGTGTTGGCCGCTCTCTCGCCCGGCGAGGTGATTCCCCGTACCCCCAGTCGGACTGCCGACTGGCTTGAGGTAGCGGTTGGCCGCTTCGAGGCCTGGAAGGCTTCTGCAGCTCAGTCAGGCGCCAGGCGGGCGCTGGAGTTCGTCAAAGCCTGGTACCCTGAGCTGAGCTTGGACCAGCTGGCCACCTAGCAGCAGGAGGCCGACACGGAGCTGGAGCCGGCGCGGCCGGCTATCATCCAGCGTGCCTCGGCGATCACCGACTACACCGACACCAGCGCCTTTGCTACTGAGGTGGATGATAATGGCGTTGCTCAGCCGGAGGAGTGGTTCGGGCTGAACCCGGCGGATGGTGAGGACTCGGCGGAGGAGATCGACTCCAGCGACGAGGGCAAGGAGGAGGAGGAGGAGGACGGTGAAGACGCCGTGCCAGACGGTGGAGCGACCGCTCAACCTCAACTTGATCACGCCTGCAGCAACAAGGCGCGTGCGAGCGCGCCGCCTGCAGCCGTTGATGATCAAGCCGAGACTCGCCAGCCAGCCACTCCTCCAGCCGGCACTGCCGTCTCCACCGACCAGCCCGGCTCGCCTGCTGCGCCCTTGGCCTGATCTGCCGCCTTTGCTTTCCTATCTATTGCTTTATGAACAATATTTTGTTAAGTTTGCGCAGTTCCACCCACTTGGGGTGTATTTCAAACTATGTTGACTGCCGGCCTGTTGAAGGCCTTTTGTGTAGATATAATCATGCATGTCTTTGGCTTCCCATTGTGCTTGCTTTTCATCCTTTGTCTGTTTCCTTTGCCGCCCTCCCTTGGTTGCCGCCTTCCAAGCTGGACAGCTGCTCTACAGTCTGTGGCTGGAGAAGTGCTTGGCCGGTTGGGAGGGCAAGTACTCTAGCTTTCTTGGATTGTAGCAAAGTGAATGGGAAGCCGGCCAGCCGGCTGTTCTGACTGCCGGTAGGCGTGGTGGTGCGCCGTTTTTCGTGTGGGCATCCTTTCCTGGCTTTGGCTCTTGCCAGTCGGTCAGTCGGTTCTTCAAGCTACGACTTTCAAAAAGAGAGGGCTCGGGTGCTGGCACACTACTTGTCTGACTACAGGTAGAACTTTAATATAACTCAAGGCGGCAAGTCCCCGGGCCGACTGGTCGAACCCGGTGCCGGACAGAAAATCAAATGTAACAATACATTCATAGGTATGATACTCGTCATACATAGATAAAAGAGGGTAGTCCCCGACTACACCTCGGGGGGCCCATTGTCTTGTACTTAATACAAACGGTAGTGTGGTACATACTGCTTTCAACTGTAAAATCTTCTGAGGAGATTGGCGTTCCATGGTCGTTCCGACTCCTTGCCGGAATCATCTCTCTTGCGTGCCTTCGGCTTCTGTGCGTCGATCAGGTAGTAGGAGTCATTGCCTAGGGCCTTGCTGACGATGAAGGGGCCTTCCCAAGGGGCCGAGAGCTTGTGCTGGCCGGCTGTTCGCTGGATCAGCCGGAGCACAAGATCGCCTTCTTGGAAGGATCTTGGCTTGACCTTCCAGTTGTGGTAACGGCGCAAACCCTGCTGGTAGATGGCGGACCGGCTGAGTGCTAACAGCCGGCCCTCTTCCAGCAGGTCGACGCCGTCTTCTCGTGCTTCCTTGGCCTCCGCCTCCGCGTACATGGTGACTCGAGGCGAGTCGAACTCGATGTTAGTTGGGATGACTGCCTCGACACCATATAAAAGGAAGAAAGGGGTGAAGCCGGTTGACTTGTTCGGGGTAGTACGCAGACTCCAGAGGACAGCCGGCAGCTCATCGAGCCAGCAGTCGGCCGAACGCTCCAGTGGTACGACCAGTCGGGGCTTGATGCCGGAGAGGATGAGGCCGTTTGCTCGCTCGACTTGGCCGTTTGACTGCGGGTGGGCAACGGATGCTAAGTCCAGTCGGATGCCCTGTGTCACGCAGAAACGTGCCAGTGCTCCCTTGGCAAAATTCGTGCCATTGTCGGTGATGATGCTGTGTGGTATACCATACCGGGTGGTGATGTCTGCGAGGAATGTCACGGCAGTCGGCCCATTCAGCTTCTTGATTGGCTTCGCTTTAATCCACTTGGTGAATTTGTCTATGGTGACAAGCAGATGTGTCATGCCGCCGCGCACCGTCTTGAATGGGCCCACCATGTCCAGCCCCCAGACGGCAAAGGGCGAGGTGAGGGGGATGGTCTTGAGTGCAGAAGTCGGCAGGTGTTGCTTGGAGCTGAAGACTTGGCACCCTTTGCAGTGTTTGACTAATTCCTTGGCGTCCTCCAAAGCAGTCGGCCAGAAGAAACCATGGCGGAAAGCTTTGGCGACAAGTGACCTTGAGGCCGCGTGGTGGCCGCATTCGCCTTGGTGGATGTCCTTGAGGATTGCTATGCCCTTCTCTAGCTCGACGCAGAGCTGGAAGACTCCAGTGACGCTACGCTTAACAAGTTCTCTGTTTATTATTGTGTATGCTCCGGCTCAGCGTTGAATTTGTCTTGCCGAGATCTCATCAGTCGGCAGCTCTCTGTTTACTAGGAAGTTGAGGATGGGTTGGGCCCATGATGGAGCTGCGACTTCTTCTATCGCCAATACGGCTACTGCGACCAGGGTGGGTGGGTTGGGTGCTGAAGAGTTGGAGTCGGCCACCGCCTGTTGTGTCGCTGCAGTCCCCGGGCCGACTGCTGCAGTCCCCGGGCCGGGTTCTGAAGTCCCCGAGCCGGGTGCGACTACGGAAGTCCTCGGGCCGCCTGTCGAAGTCCCCAAGCCGCCTGCTGGGTTCCCCAAGTCGGATCCGACTGCATCAGGGGCAGGCGGTACGAAGATGGAGTCTGATTCTAGAGACAGCTTGACAGACGGTTTGAGGAGGCGTTGAAGAGAGACGCCGGCTGGTATAGCTTGTCGGGTGGAGCCCATCCGTGCCAGGGCATCTGCTTGGTCGTTGTCGGCCCGTGGCACGTGGAGGAACTCGCACCCTTCAAAGTATCCGCTGATTTGCTGGACGAGGAATCGGTAGCTCGCCATGTTTGCTTCCTTGGCGTCCCAGTCGCCGGATGATTGTTGGACTACCAGATCCGAGTCGCCATAGCACAGGATCCAGCGTATGCCGAGCTCTTTGGCTAGCCAGCCCGTGTATGAGCGCCTCGTACTCGGCCACATTGTTGGAGGCGGCAAAATGGATTTGCAATGTGTATCTGAGTTTGTCGCCCTTGGGAGAGGTGAGGACGATGCCGGCTCCCAAGCCGGTGCGCATCTTGGATCCATCGAAGTGCATCCGCCAATGAGTGGAGTCGGGAGCCGGCGGTAGGTACTGGGTCTCGGCCCAGTCGACAAGGAAGTCGACCAATGCTTGGGACTTGATGGCGGTGCGGGGCTGGTAGAAGATCGTGCAAGGAGCCAGCGCAATGGCCCACTTAGCTACCCGGCCGGTCTAAGTCAATGACGATTCTCAATGGGGAGTTGCACCATCGCAGTGTCACATGGGCGTTTCAACGTTGCGTCTCTCTTGAAGAAGGCTGTGAGATTCTGCGAGAGATTCACGAAGGAGATTGTGGTCATCATGTCGGCTCTAAATGTCTTGTAGCCAAGGCTTTTTGTCATGGGTTTTATTGGTTGACGGCTCATGTTGATGCTGAGGATTTGGTTAGCAAATGTGACGGTTGTCAGAAGTTTTCACGACGAGCTCATGTCCCGGCTCAAGAGTTGAGGATGATTCCAATTACTTGGTCGTTTGCGACCTGGGGGCTTGATATGGTTGGGCCTTTCAAGAGGTCCAAAGATAAGAAGACCCACCTTTTGGTGGCGGTTGACAAGTTTACTAAGTGGGTTGAAGCAGAGCCGGTTAGCAAGTGTGATGCAGCAACGGTGATTCAATTCATCAAGAAGGTGATCTTCCGTTTTGGCTTTCCACACAGCATTATAACGGATAATGGTACTAATCTGTCTAAGGGTGCTATGAAGGAATTTTGTCAACGAGAGCATATTCAACTTGATGTTTCCTCCGTGGCTCACCCCCAGTCCAATGGTCAAGCGGAACGAGCTAATCAAGAAATTCTGCGAGGCATCAAGCCCCGGCTTATGGTTCCTTTGCAAAGAACATCAGGTTGGTGGGTGGAGGAGTGTTGTGGAGCATCAATACAACCCCCAACAGATCTACGGGTTACCCACCTTTCTCCATGGTTTATGGAGTAGAAGTGGTTCTCCCTAGTGACATCCGTCACAATTCACCCCGTGTGACGGCTTATCTTGAAGCTAATAATGAAATAGCACGTCAGGATGCACTTGACCTGTTGGATGAGGAGCGTGACCTCGCGGCGGCTCGTTCAGCAATTTATCAACAAGATCTACATCGTTATCACAGCCCCGGGTCAAAACCAGAACCTTTCAAGAAGGCGACTTGGTGCTCCGGCTTATCCAGGATCAAACTGATATGCATAAATTATCCCCACCTTGGGAAGGACCTTTTGTGGTTGATGTCTACTACACAACCTTCTTCTTGTAGACGTTGTTGGGCCTCCAAGTGCAGAGGTTTGTAGGACAGTAGCAAATTTCCCTCAAGTGGATGACCTAAGGTTTATCAATCCGTGGGAGGCGTAGGTTGAAGATGGTCTCTCTCAAACAACCCTGCAACCAAATAACAAAGAGTCTCTTGTGTCCACAACACACACAATACAATGGTAAATTGTATAGGTGCACTAGTTCGGCGAAGAGATGGTCACTAGTAGAAAAAGGGGCTTTTGGCCCGGTTGGTAAGGGCCTTTAGTCCCGGTTTTTGAACCGGGACTAAAGGGTCATTACTAATGCCTCCCGGTTCTTACACGAACCGGGACTAAAGGCCGCGGCCACGTGGAGCTCCACCTTTAGTCCCGGTTGGTGTTACCAACCGGGACTAAAGGAAATTTTATGATTTTTTTTTTTGAAATTTTTTTTAAAAAAAAAAATTTGAAATTTTTTTTATTTTTTTTATTTTCAAATTTCTGAATTATTGTAACCTCTAATCACCACCCCTCATCACTGCTCAATTTATCCTCTAATCTCTAATCACCCCTCATCATTCCAAATCATCTAACTTCCCGGACGGTCTCCCATCCTCTCACTACTCCAGCCTGAGCACGCTTAACTTCCGGGTTCTATTCTCCCTCATTTCCAAGTCTGCACTTGTTGTTTTCCTGACAATAGTAAGATGTCAATCCTATTAACCCTCAGGAATTTAGCTTGAGCATGAAGTGACACATTTCACTGTTTGAGTTTGAAACTATTGTTTTAAAAAACAATAATTATTTAGTAACACTAATATTTCTGGAATAATTAGTTTGACCATTGTTTGACCACTGTTTGACCATAGTTTGACCAGATTTGACCAAAATTCAAAAAAACTGAAATAATTATTTAGTAACACTAATATTCTAGAATAATTAGTTTGACCATTGTTTGACCATAGTTTGACCATAGTTTGACCAGATTTGACCACATTTTTTCCAAATATAAACTTGAAACTATATTTTTTTCTGTTACTAGTAAGTTTCCCACTAGTAAGTTTGAAATTTTTTGAATTTTTTTGCCTCTCTAGATCTTAAAAGCCCCGTAACTTTTTTCTGTTAGGTTTTTGAGGATTTTGAAAATGTTTAACGGGGTTCCCCCGGTTAAAATCGGATGTAACTTTCCGAGTAGATGATTTTTCATATAAAAAACTTTTTAATCCGAGTTCGTATGCAAAAGTTATGCCCATTTTACAAATTCCAGAGAGATTTTGCAAATAAAGTCGAAATTCATATTTGTAAATTTTCCCAACAACTAGACCACATATCACATGGGAAACTTATTTTATTTTAATTTTTTTGACATTTCCATCATTTTCTTTTGTTTTTTCTAAAACTGAAAAGGCGGTCCACGGGGGGGGGGGGTGTTAGAGTTTGAAAATGGGAACTTTAGTACCGGTTCGTGCCATGAACCGGTACTAATGCCTCAAAGCCCATTAGTACCGGTTGGTGGCACCAACCGGGACTAAAGGTCTAACTTTTAGTCCCGGTTGGTGCCACCAACCGGAACTAATGGTCATCGCACCCTTTAGTCCCGGTTCGTGGCACCAACCGGGACTAAAGGGCCCAGGTGAACCGGGACTAATGCCTTAGCCACACGAACCGGGACCAATGCTCACATTAGTCCCGGTTCGTGACTGAACCAGGACTAATGTGAATATTGCTCTGTGACGAAAGCCCTGTTTTGTACTAGTGGGTGATACAAGTGCAATATGGATGATAGATATGAGTATTTGTAATCTGAAAATATAAAAACAACAAGGTAGCAAGCGATAAAAGTGAGCGTAAACGATATTGCAATGCTAGGAAACAAGGCCTAGGGTTCATAATTTCACTAGTGCAAGTTCTCTCAACAATAATAACATAAGTGGATCATATAACTATCCCTCAACATGCAACAAAGAGTCACTCAAAAGTCACTAATAGCAGAGAACAAACGAAGAGATTATTGTAGGGTATGAAACCACCTCAAAGTTATTCTTTCTGATCAATCTATTCAAGAGTCCATAGTAAAATAACACGAAGCTATTCTTTCCGTTCGATCTATCATAGAGTTCATATTAGAATAACAACTTAAGATACAAATCAACCAAAACCCTAATGTCACCTAGATACTCCAATGTCACCTCAAGGATCTGTGGGTATGATTATACGATATGCATCACACAATCTCAAATTCATCTATTCAACCAACACAAAGAACTTCAAAGACTACCCCAAAGGTTCTACCAGAGAGTCAAGACAAAAACGTGTGCCAACCCCTATGCATAAGTTCACAAGGTTACGGAACTCGCAAGTTGATCACCAAAACATACATCAAGTAGATCACGTGAATATCCCATTGTCACCATAGATAAGCACATGCAAGACATACATCAAGTGTTCTCAAATCCTTCAAGACTCAATCTGATAAGATAACTTTGAAGGGAAAACTCAATCCATTACAAGAGAGTAGAGGGGGACAAACATCATAAGATCCAACTATAATAGCAAAGCTCGCGCTACATCAAGATTGTGCCGAATCAACAACACGAGAGAGAGAGAGAGAGAGAGAGAGAGAGAGAGATCAAACACATACCTACTGGTACATACCCTCAGCCCCGAGGGTGAACTACTCCCTCCTCGTCATGGAGAGCGCCGGGATGATGAAGATGGCCACCGGTGAGGGATCCCCCCCTCCGACAGGGTGCCGGAACAGGGTCCCGATTGTTTTTTGGTGGCTACAGAGGCTTGCAGCGGCGGAACTCCCGATCTAGGTTATGTTCTGGGGGTTTCTGTACATATAAGAGGTTTTGGCATAAGGAACAAGTCAGGGGGGCCTCCGAGGCGGCCACGAGGTAGGGGGCACGCCCAGGGGGTAGGGCGTGCCCCCCACCCTCGTGGGTCCTCGGGACTCTTCTGGCCCATCTCCGGTGCTCCGTGGGCTTCTTCTGGTCCAAAAACAATCTCCGTGAAATTTCAGGTCAATTGGACTCCGTTTGGTTTTCCTTTTCTGCAAAACTCAAAAACAAGGAAAAAATAGAAACTGGAGCTGGGCTCCAGGTTAGTAGGTTAGTCCCAAAAATCATATAAAATATCATGTAAATGCATATAAAACATCCTAGATGGATAATATAATAGCATGGAACAATAAAAAATTATAGATACGTTGGAGACGTATCAGCATCCCCAAGCTTAATTCCTGCTCGTCCTCGAGTAGGTAAATGATAAAAACAGAATTTTTTATGTGGAATGCTACCTAACATATTTATCAATGTAATCTTCATTATTGTGACAAGAATATTCAGATCCATAAGATTCAAAACAAAAGTTTAATATTGACATGAAAACAATAATACTTCAAGCATACTAACAAAGCAATCATGTCTTCTCAAAATAACATGGCCAAAGCAAGCTATCCCTACAAAATCATATAGTCTGGCTATGCTCTATCTTCATCACACAAAATATTTAAATCATGCACAACCCTGATGACAAGCCAAGCAATTGTTTCATACTTTTGATGTTC
The DNA here is from genome assembly GCF_002575655.3 of Aegilops tauschii subsp. strangulata. Lineage (NCBI taxonomy): Eukaryota > Viridiplantae > Streptophyta > Magnoliopsida > Poales > Poaceae > Aegilops > Aegilops tauschii. The sequence goes on from NC_053035.3 coordinate 383,489,519, forward strand.
TCAAACTTATTCAATCTTCACACAATACATGAGCATGAGCCATGGACATAGCACTATAGGTGGAATAGAATGGTTGTTGTGGAGAAGACAAAACAGAGGAGATAGTCTCACATCAACTAGGCTTATCAACGGGCTATGGAGATGCCCATCAATAGATATAAATGTGAGTGAGTAGGGATTGCCATGCAACAGATGCACTAGAGCTATAAGTGTATGAAAGCTCAAAAAGAAACTAAGTGGGTGTGCATCCAACTCGCTTGCTCACGAAGACCTACGGCATTTTGCGGAAGCCCGTCATTGGAATATACAAGCCAAGTTCTATAATGTAAAATTCCCACTAGTATAAGAAAGTGACAACATAGGAGACTCTCTATCATGAAGATCATGGTGCTACTTTTAAGCACAAGTGTGGTAAAAGGATAGTAGCATTGCCCCTTCTCTCTTTTTCTCTCATTTTTTTGTTTTTGTTTTTTTGTTTTTTTGGGGCCTTCTCTTTTTTTTTCCTTTTTTTGGCCTTTTTTCGTCCGGAGTCTCATCCCGACTTGTGGGGGAATCATAGTATCCATCATCCTTTCCTCACTGGGACAATGCTCTAATAATGATGATCATCACACTTTCATTTACTTACAACTCAAGAATTACAACTCGATACTAGAACAAAGTATGACTCTATATGAGTGCCTCCGGTGGTTTACCGGGATGGGCAATGAATCAAGAGTGACATGTATGATAAATTATGCATGGTGGCTTTGCCACAAATACGATGTCAACTACATGATCATGCAAGGCAATATAACAATGATGAAGCGTGTCATAATAAATGAAACGGTGGAAAGTTAAATGGCAATATATCTCGGAATGGCTATGGAAATGCCATAATAGGTAGGTATGGTGGCTGTTTTGAGGAAGGTATATGGTGGGTGTATGGTACCGGCGAAAGTTGCGCAGCACAAGAGAGGCTAGCAATGGTGGAATGGTGAGAGTGCGTATAATCCATGGAGTCAACATTAGTCATAAAGAACTCACATACTTATTGCAAAAATCTATTAGTTATTGAAACAAAGTACTATGCGCATGCTCCTAGGGGGATAGATTGGTAGGAAAAGACCATCGCTCGTCCCCGACCGCCACTCATAAGGAAGACAATCAAAAAATAAATCATGCTCCGACTTCATCACATAACGGTTCACCATACGTGCATGCTACGGGAATCAAAAACTTTAACACAAGTATCTCTCAAATTCACAACTACTCCACTAGCATGACTCTAATATCACCATCTTCATATCTCAAAACAATCATAAAGAATCAAACTTCTCTTAGTATTCAATGCACTTATTATGAATTTTTTATTATATCCCTCTTGGATGCCTATCATATTAGGACTAAATTTCATAACCCAAGCAAATTACCATGCTGTTTAAGACTCTCAAAATAATATAAGTGAAGCATGAGAGTTCATCTATTTCTTCAAAATAAAACCACCGTCGTGCTCTAAAAACATATAAGTGAAGCACTAGAGCAAATGACAAACTACTCCGAAAGATATAAGTGAAGATTAATGAGTAGTTGAGTAATTATGTAACTATGTGAAGACTCTCTAACATTTAAGAATTTCAGATCTTAGGATATTATTCAAATATCAGTCAAAACTAAATAAAATAAAATGACGCTCCAAGCAAAACACATATCATGTGGTGAATAAAAATATAGCTCCAAGTAAAGTTACCAATGAACGAAGACGAAAGAGGGGATGCCATCCGGGGCATCCCCAATCTTAGGCTCTTGGTTGTCCTTGAATATTATCTTGGGGTTCCTTGGGCATCCCCAAGCTTAGGCTCTTTCCACTCCTTATTCCATAGTCCATCGAATCTTTACCCAAAACTTGAAAACTTCACAACACAAAATTCAACAGAAAACTCGTAAGCTCCGTTAGTATAAGAAAATAAATCACCACTTGGGTACTGTTGTGAACTCATTATAAATTCATATTGGTGTAATATATACTGTATTCCAACTTCTCTATGGTTCATACCCTCCGATACTACTCATAGATTCATCAAAATAAGCAAACAACACATAGAAAACAGAATCTGTCAAAAACAGAACAGTCTGTAGTGATCTATATCAAACGTATACTTCTGGAACTCCAACAATTCTGAAATAAATTGGTGGACCTGGGGAATTTTTCTATTAATCATCTGCAAAAAGAATCAACTTAAAAGCACTCTTCTGTAAAACATGACAGCTAAACTCGTGAGCGCGAAGTTTCTGTTTTTTACAGCAAGATCACCTTAACTTCCACCCAAGTCTTCCCAAAGGTTCTACTTGGCACTTTATTGAAAAAAAGCTATAAAACATGATTAATACAGTGCTTAATCATGTGAAAACACAAAAACAGTAGGGTTAAATATTGGGTTGTCTCCCAACAAGCGCTTTTCTTTAATGCCTTTCTAGCTAGGCATGATGATTTCAATGATGCTCGTATAAAAGATAAGAATTGAAACATAAAGAGAGCATCATGAAACACACGGCAAGCGCATTTAAGTCTAACCCACTTCCTATGCATAGGGATTTTGTGAGCAAACAATTTATGGGAACAAGAATCAACTAGCATAGGAAGGCAAAACAAGCATAACTTCAAGATTTTAAGCACATAGAGAGGAAACTTGATATTATTGCAATTCCTACAAGCATATGTTACTCCCTCATAATAATTTTCAGTAGCAACATGAATGAATTCAACAATATAACCAGCACATAAAGCATTCTTTTCATGATCTACTTGCATATAAATTTTACTACTCTCCGCATAAGCAAATTTATTCTCATCAATAGTAGTGGGAGCAAACTCAACAAAATAACTATCATGTGAAGTATAATCCAATTGAAAATTAAAATCATGATGACAAGTTTCATGGTTATCTTTATTCTTTATAGCATACGTGTCATCACAATAATCATCATAAATAGGAGGCATGCTTTCATCATAACAAATTTTCTCATCAAAACTTGGGGGACTAAACATATCATCTTCATCAAACATAGCATCCCCAAGCTTGTGGCTTTGCATATCATTAGCATCATGTGTATTCAAAGAATTCATACTAACAACATTGCAATCATGATCATCATTCACATATGTTATGCCAAGCATTCTATGTAATTCTTCTTCTGGTACTCGTGCACAATTTTCCTTCCCATCATTTTCACGAAAGACATTAAAAAGATGAAGCATATGAGGCACCCTTAATTCCATTTTTTTGTAGTTTTCTTTTATAGACTAAACTCGTGATAAAACAAGAAACTAAAATATTCGATTGCAGGATCTAAAGATATACCTTCAAGCACTCACCTCCTCGGCAACGGCGCCAGAAAAGAGCTTGATGTCTACTACACAACCTTCTTATTGTAGACATTGTTGGGCCTCCAAGTGCAGAGGTTTGTAGGACAGTAGCAAATTTCCCTCAAGTGGATGACCTAAGGTTTATCAATCCATGGGAGGCATAGGTTGAAGATGGTCTCTCTCAAACAACCCTGCAACCAAATAACAAAGAGTCTCTTATGTCCCCAACACACCCAATACAATGGTAAATTGTATAGGTGCACTAGTTCGGCGAAGTGATGGTGATACAAGTGCAATATGGATGATAGATATGAGTATTTGTACTATGAAAATATAAAAACAGCAAGGTAGCAAGTGATAAAAGTGAGCGTAAACGATATTGCAATGCTAGGAAACAAGGCCTAGGGTTCATACTTTCACTAGTGCAAGTTCTCTCAACAATAATAACATAACTGGATCATATAACTATCCCTCAACATGCAACAAAGAGTCACTCAAAAGTCACTAATAGCGGAGAATAAACGAAGAGATTATTGTAGGGCACGAAACCACCTCAAAGTTATTCTTTCTGATCAATCTATTCACGAGTCCGTAGTAAAATAACACGAAGCTATTCTTTCCGTTCAATATATCATAGAGTTCGTATTAGAATAACACCTTAAGATACAAATCAGCCAAAACCCTAATGTCACATAGATACTCCAATGTCACCTCAAGTATCCGTGGGTATGATTATACGATATGCATCACACAATCTCAAATTCATATATTCAACCAACACAACGAACTTCAAAGAGTGCCCCAAAGTTTCTACTGGAGAGTCAAGACAAAAACGTGTGCCAACCCCTATCCATAAGTTCACAAGGTTACGGAACTCGCAAGTTGATCACCAAAACATACATCAAGTAGATCACGTGAATATCCCATTGTCACCACAGATAAGCACATGCAAGACATACATCAAGTGTTCTCAAATCCTTAAAGACTCAATCCGATCAGATAACTTCGAAGGGAAAACTCAATCCATTACAAGAGAGTAGAGGGGGAGAAACATCAAAAGATCCAACTATAATAGCAAAGCTCGCGATCCATTAAGATCGTACCGAATCAAGAACACGAGAGAGAGAGAGAGAGAGAGAGAGATCAAACACATAGCTACTGGTACATACCCTCAGCCCCGAGGGTGAACTACTCCCTCCTCGTCATGGAGAGCACCGGGATGATGAAGATGGCCACCGGTGAGGGATCCCCCCTCCGGCAGGGTGCCAGAACAGGGTCCCGATTGGTTTTTGGTGGCTACAGAGGCTTGCGGCGGCGGAACTCCCGATCTAGGTTATGTTCTGGGGGTTCTGTATATATAAGAGGTTTTGGCGTCAGGAACAAGTCAGGGGGGTCACCGAGGCGGCCACGAGGTAGGGGGCGCGCCCAGGGGGGTAGGGCACGCCCCCACCCTCGTGGGTGCCTTGGGACTGTTCTGGCCCATCTCTGGTGCTCCGTGAAATTTCTGGTCAATTGGACTCCGTTTGGTTTTTCCTTTTCTGTGAAACTCAAAAACAAGGAAAACCGGGAACTGGCACTGGGCTCTGGGTTAATAGGTTAGTCCCAAAAATCATATAAAATATCATGTAAATGCATATAAAACATCCTATATGGATAATATAATAGCATGGAACAATAAAAAATTATAGATACGTTGGAGACGTATCAGTGGTCAGCAAGAATCTGCATAATGGGTCATACTATCTTATCGACGTTCGAGACCACAAGGACTCACGCAGATCGGAGGAGGAGACCCGTCGGCCGTGGAATATTGCTCATCTTCGGCCCTACTATACTTGAGCCACCGGCTCTCATGATGTACATAGTTTGATGATGTATATATTATAAACAGTATAATAAAGTCGGCATCCCTCATAATTCAGGGCCTCTGTCGTTTCACTTCTTCGAACCTGAGTCTTTATCACCATCTTACATGTTCACTTAAGAGGCTTGACGCCCAAATAACAGGGATCAAAGAGAGTTGGATGCACAGCACAGCTCAAACATAGGTCCCCGACGAGCACAACTCGTAAATATGTCACTTGGGGGCTTCCTGTTCAAACATAGGTGTATTCACCAAAGAGAACATAGCATTACTACCCTCTTGACCAGATTATCTTGTTCAAACATAGGTGTATTCACCAAAGAGGACATAACCTTTCCGGGTCATCCTACCTGTATACCAGCTGCTTCTTCATCAGGTAATCCTGATTGACCCGCCGAACTCTTAGCAATCAATCTTTTATGGTGTATTCACCAAAGATCCTGAGCTTGTTAAGGTTAAAATGCCGGTTTGTCATGTGAGAGCACGGCTTACAGATAGTGATGATAGATCCAGGCTTATAAGCCGCCTTCCTTGAAACTTGGATAAATCGGCCTGTGATGCACGATGCTACTCCGACCGCGTACCCCTGATAAGTCTATCTTTAAATAAGACCTGAACTTATCTGGGTTCAAATGTCGATTGGGTCATGTGAGAGCTGGCTCACGGAAAGCGTGCCATCTGGCTAGTTTCATTGAAGAAGAAACTTTGGCTTGGCGGCTTGCAAAAGCCTCGAATTTTTTTATTTCTTATTTTTTCCTTCGTGTAATCTCTTTTTTCTTGCCATATGGTTTTTACAAATCGGGCCAAGCTGCCCTATTTATGTCTCATATTTGAAGCATCTTTGGGTCTTTGCAACCTGCCAGGATGGCAGACTCTAAGTCGCTAGAGGTTAATAATCTTATGTTTAGAGTTATAGCTCTAAAAACTCTAACTGCATGGAGCTCATAAGCCGGCAGTCTAAGCACACACCGCCGGTATGATTCTTTGTTTAATAATTGTGTCAACATTGTGTTTAGACCGGCCCTGGTTATGGACTATCCGTCCCCAGTGGTTTCAATTGGGTATCATGAACCGCCCGGCGGTAAACCGCCAGGGCACCTGTGATCTATTTTTGTGTAGGGTAATGATCAATCTGATCTGCATAAATCAACGCTATCATAAGCATAAAGTGATAGTTTCTTAAACTGGCAGATCAACAATATTGCGCAAGACAGAAACATGCACGATGGCACGGCAGATCAAAGTTTGACTAGCCTATTACATGACTCCGTGAGCCAAACAAGATCAAGTGTTTTCAAATGATCAAATATATAAACCGCCAGGTGGTTCACTCTTCTTGGCCTTGCTGACTTGAGGCCTCTGGATCATCCTTTTCTGGTTCTTCGTCATCTTCTGCTGTGTGGAAATTTGGTGATGACCAATCGATGACACGTAAAGCTTGAAATTCAGCCTCATCATCTATAAGTTCAGACGACTCAATTTTAGGGGCAAAAGTATGCTTACAGATTGGGGGGATTAGATCCATCACTTTATAAGCCGGCGTCATCATCTTCTGATTCTCCATGCTGTAAGCTGGATGGTATTTTGACAGGTCCGTTTCATTGGCAATCAGACTGGCCAGTGGACGTACCTCTTTCACACAGGCAGCAAAGTCCTTTTGATCAAATGAAGTGTCGTCTTCTTTCAAGCTTGGATATCTAGTAGCTACCTCAAACGGGTCTAGCTCTGGTAGCCATGCCTTGGCCCGGCTCAAACCTGTCACGGCACCGACTCTTGCAGATGACCGCTTCATCTCGTCAATCCTAGCGGGCAGAATAGAGAGTTTTTTCAAGACATCACTTAAGAGAGTAGGTGCTTGGTTATTCGGAGAAATTGTGGCCAGCGCTAAGTTCCAGTATATAACGGTTCAACAAGTGTGTAAACAGCCTTGAGCTTCACAAGCATATCTTTGTTAAGATTACTGCTCCTGGGACCTGAGTATTATTCATAGATGGGTTAGAGGCGGTTTACATTATCAAGGAAAAGTCAATTTTTATGTTAGCAAGGCGACTCACCAAAAATAGCAGAAACCATCCGGGATACACAGTGTTTTAAACCGGTGAGCTCAGTTGTCACCTCTTGAAGAGTTGTTTCCGCTTTTTCAGCTCGCTGTGTCAAAGCAGTTTTCTCTTCAGCCCAGGCGTTTCTTTCAGCTTCAAAGCTGGTTTTTAGTTTTTTCGTTTCAGCCACGCTAAACTGGAATTTCGAATCGGCTTTCCGGGTCTCGGATTCTTGATGCTCCAGCCGGGTCTTTGCATTAGCTAATTGTGATTGCAGTTCATCAGTGGTGTCCTGTACTAGCAGAGTTACAAACACATTCATATCCGGGTTACAGGAATATAAGTCCCAAGCGTTTTGCAAGCAACAACACATGGCACTTGGGGGCTAATGCCTGCCAAAAATTTCTTCATACGGCGGCTCATGCGAATAAGTCCCAAGCACTTTTCAAGAAATAGTACTTGGCACTTGGGGGCTAATGCATATTGCTTGCGTTTCTTTAGTACTTTATGATGACCCGGTGGTGCCGTAAACAATCACAGCCGGTTCATGGGGACTACACAGGTAAGTTCTCCTTTATAAAACAATGGTGAACAGGTCTGGCTCATTCATGCTAATTAAACCGGCCCTTGGGGACTACGGATGCAATCTTGATTGTTTCAAACTCAGTTCAACTCTAATGGTGAAAGCCGGCCTCGGAAGGATTCTACTAAGGATGCTCATGGTTATTCTAAGTCTACAGCATATTCAGTTTTATCATATCCAGTAGACTTAGGGGCTGGTAGGATGTACATAACTTTTTGATGCATCTGCTTCACCATATCAATTTCAAGATTGCGACTGGTGTGTATTTGGTTGAGGTAGTCAGAGAGTAGTTCGCTACCACTCAATTGAGAATAGTGGGCGACATCAAATCTCACTTTTCGCCTTTCAACGACCTCTTGTTTGGCGGAGTGCTTAGCCAAAACAGTTGGATGTCCTGGTTCTTTAAAGCCGATGCCAGTGATCATCACATCTTCACTCTGCTCTTCTGACGGATTTGATGACTCGGTGTTCAAAGGGTTGATATTTGTCTAGTCATGAGAGAGATCAGAAATTTCTGGCGGAGTATCATGGGCAGGTTCTTCTGGTTGTTTTCCAGAAGTGTCTGATGCTGGGACTTGCTGTTCCGGTTCAAAGACTGTAGGATCCTCAACCGGCTTGATCACCTTTGCCTTCTTACTAGGCTTTGCTTGAACACTGCACGAGTTATGACACGTCAGTACAAATTTAAGAACATAAGGAGGTAGAGGATAAAAGAAATTGTTATTACCCAGGGGCAGTCTTGAAAGCCGGCAACTGGGTCTGTGATGAGTCACCGGAGGAAGAGCGAGAAGCCTCCTGGTAGTTTGAATCGGAAGAATTAAGTGGCTAGCGAATGAGACCCGCCAGTGGGTAAAAAGAGTTTAAGTTCGGAAGGACCTCATTTCGGCATTTCCGCGGAACTGGAGTATTCGGTAAACCAGAAGATAATTCTTCACCTCCGCTTCTCCGAGTCTGTCGCTGACTCTCGTGCTGCTGTTGCTTCAAAAGAAAGTGAGGATCCAAATGAGCTAAGGGGTGTGAAAACCTTACTTTCTGGGCTACTCGTCGAATTTTCTGTCTTGGCAAAGGTGTTGAGCCAGAGGAAATAATAGTTACCTCTTCTTCAACTGCTTGGCTGGCCCCCATGTCATCCTGATAATAATCAGTGTCAATAAGATAGTTGAAAAAGGAGCCAAGGGAGTCATGGGCTACCTCTGACTCAGAGTTGTCATTCAGTTCAAACATATCAGAAGCGCTTGTTTTCTTCTTAGGTTTCTTGGTGGTTTTCTTGGCAGCCCTGGCCTTTTTGGCAGCTTCATTGTCATATTTCTTTTTTCCAGAAATCAGAGTCAGCCTGTGGAAGTCATCAAAGTTGAGTTAATGAAGTATTTAAATGATGAGGTACAGATAAGTAAGTTGGAGACTCACATCCGGTGGCGGGTTAAGTTTGCAGAAAGGGTTCAGACCCACTTTGTTGTAGTCTTCCGGATCTTCAATTAGAAGGTACTTTATCATCTCATTGGTAGCTTCGTCAGTTAAACGCACGGAGCTTTGGCGCAATGGATCCTTTGTACCACCCGTGTAAGTACACATTAAGCCGGGCCAGCGGCTCAAGGGTATCATTCACCACGAAACCCAGCACCGAACCAAGTCAATGCCAGTTAACCCATTTCCCAGCAGAGCCTTGACCTTGGCAATAGTGGGGGAAAGCTTTTTACGTTCAACAGCAGTAAGCTTTTCAGGAAGATGATGCTTTGGGTCAAGACGTTGGACACGATAACCCGGCAATGGATTTTCATCAGCCGGAGGGGTGTCTTTCCAGTAAAACCATGTCTGGTTCCAATCCTTGGGGTGACTCGGCAAGCAAGCGTAGGGGAAGTTGGCATCTCTTCTTCCTTGAATTGAGATTCCGGCAACTTCCAAGCTGGGTCCGTTCGTAAACTCGTTTTGGCGGTTTAAATAAAAATATTCCCTAAAGAGTTCGACACTGGGCTCCTCTTGAAGGAATACTTCGCAGAAGACTTGAAACTTGCAGAGGTTTGACACGGAATTGGATCTGATGTCTTGAGGATGGAGTTGAAAGAAGTGCAGAACGTCTCGAAAATTTTTAGAACCGGGCGGTGAGACGCCCCGATTCATGTGATCAGTAAAAACAATGACTTCGTCATCCTTTGGCTGAGGTCTTTCTTCGCCTTGATCAGGGGCGATAATGCATGACATTCTTTGTTGGCAAGTACCCGATTTTGACAAAGTCTTTGAGTGTGTTCTCAGTGACAATGGAGGGAACCCAGTTACAAGAAGTGACTGTCTTTGGAGACATTGTGAAGAGGCCTAGAGGAAAGAAAAAAATTGTCGGTTCAAATTGATTCATTAAACCAGAAATAAAAGCTACAGTATATATTCAGAATGGCGGCTTAAATGGGGCCTAATGATATATGGATAATTATAACTGGTGATATAAGCCGCTGTGACAGCAATGGTACTCAACATCTATCAAAGAACAAAAGTGTTGGGACAAACAGGTTTCACAGATTGGAGCTATAAGTTTGGATCTGCAGCAGTTCAGAGAAATGAAATAAATCTGAACCTAAGGTGGTGGCAGCAGAAAAGTGGGGATGCCCAGATGAGATCTGTTGCAATGAGGATATATTCTGATATTAAAAAACAAGTGCTAAAACTGCTACCGCACAAGATCTGTGTTGTTTTCAGATCCAAACAATGCAATCTAGGAAAGAGAAGGAGGAACGGTGATGAACGCCAACGTACAAGGAAACCCTAAGGCAGATCTATTAAGAGGAAAGGTGAATGCTTACTGACACTGATGAACAGCGGAAGGGCGCCGCGGCTTTCTGGTTCGTTCAGGGTGATGCAGATGCCGGAGTTGAAGCAGTGGACGAAGATCGACAGCGGTAGAGCTCGGGCGCACTAGAGCGTTGCGAGGAAGAAGATGAAGACGAGAAGGCAAAGGGGGAGAGTGAAAAGAGGACCCGTGGCCCTATTTATAAGGCTGGAAGGATAAGTGGCATGTACGGGAATCGAGGAGACAAAAATGGATATGTGAAGGTGTGAGCGCCTCAATTTTCAGAGGTTCATTAAAAGAGAAGATTTATTAAGATTTGGGCCATATGTAATAACAGGTGACGTCACGGCGGGTTGCCACAATCTCAGGAGATGACATCATGGCGGGTTACAGTATCTCACATGAGGATGAAGAAGGATTTTTTCTAAGTATTGAAGATTGACATGAACAATTTCAAATCAACATGGGGCCTAATGTTGGGGATATGACTATTGGATATGACCCGCCCAGGAGGGGCCAGGTTATCCCAATGACGGTGCATGTAAACAAAGCCCGTGAATATGTTGAAGATGGCGGTTCACGAAGTAGACTTGCTAAAGGGCCCAAAACCCAAAGGCGGTTTAAAGCCCGTAAGTGTAAACCGCCATGCATATATGACTTGTATTATAAGGCATGTAAGATAATTCACCGGGCCGGACACATTTGTATGAGCCGGCCGGGACTCTGAAAGCCACGAGGTGTCAACCCGTGTATATAAGGGGACGACCCGGCAACAGCTTAGGGCAAGAAAGGACAGACGAAAGCCAGGCTAAGCGTATTCGCTCCCTGGTAATCGAAACCCTAGCAATACCACCTCAAACTGGATTAGGCTTTTACCTTCACCACAAGGGGCCGAACCAGTATAAACTCCTCGTGTCCTTTGTCCCGTTTTAACCCCTTTAAGCTAACCTCGTCGCGATGGCTCCACAACTAAGTCCTTCCATTAGGACATCTGCCATGACAATTCCACGACACTTGCCGATCATCGGGTAAGTCAACCAAAGTCCACACTTTGTTCTCATACATGGATCCCATCTCAAATTTCATACCCTCAAGCCATTTCGAGGAATCTGGGCTCATCATCGCTTCCTCATAGTTCGTAGGTTCATCATGGTCAAGTAACATGACCTCCAGAACTGGATTACCGTACCACTCTGGTGCGGATCTTACTCTGGTTGACCTACGAGGTTCAGTAGTAACTTTATCTGAAGTTACATGATCATCATCATTAGCTTCTACACTGATTGGTGTAGTAGTCACAGGAACTGATTTCTGTGATGAACTACTTTCCAATAAGGGAGCAGGTACAGTTACCTCATCAAGTTCTACTTTCCTCCCACTCACTTCTTTCGAGAGAAACTCCTTCTCTAGAAAGGATCCATTCTTAGCAACGAATGTCTTGCCTTCGGATCTGTGATAGAAGGTGTACCCAACAGTCTCCTTTGGGTATCCTATAAAGACACATTTCTCCGATTTGGGTTCGAGCTTATCAGGTTGAAGCTTTTTCACATAAGCATCGCAGCCCCAAACTTTAAGAAATAACAACTTGGGTTTCTTGCAAAACCACAGTTCATATGGTGTCGTCTCAACGGATTTAGATGGTGCCCTATTTAACATGAATGCAGCCGTTTCTAAAGCATAACCCCAAAACGATAGTGGTAAATCAGTAAGAGACATCATAGATCGCACCATATCTAGTAAAAGTACGATTATGATGTTCGGACACACCATTACGCTGTGGTGTTCTGGTTGGCGTGAGTTGCGAAACTATTCCGCATTGTTTCAAATGAAGACCAAACTCGTAACTCAAATATTCTCCTCCACGATCAGATCGCAGAAACTTTATTTTCTTGTTACAATGATTTTCCACTTCACTCTTAAATTCTTTGAACTTTTCAAATGTTTCAGACTTATGTTTCATCAAGTAGATATACCCATATCTGCTCAAATCATCTGTGAAAGTCAGAAAATGACGATACCCGCCGCGAGCCTCAATGTTCATTGGACCACATACATCAGTATGTATGATTTCCAATAAATCTGTTGCTCGCTCCATTGTTCCGGAGAACGGATTTTTAGTCATCTTGCCTATGAGGCATGGTTCGCAAGTACCAAGTGATTCATAATCAAGTGATTCCAAAAGTCCATCAGAATGGAGTTTCTTCATGCGCTTTACACCAATATGACCCAAAACGACAGTGCCACAAATAAGTTACACTATCATTATTAAACTTATATCTTTTTGGCTTCAATACTATGAATATGTGTATCACTACTATAGAGATTCAACAAAAATAGACCACTCATCAGGGGTACATGACCATAAAAGATATTACTCATATAAATAGAACAACCATAATTCTCTGATTTAAATGAATAACCGTCTCGCATCAAACAAGATCCAGATATAATGTTCATGCTTAACTCTGGCACCAAATAACAATTATTCAGGTCTAAAACTAATTCCGAAGGTAGATGTAGAGGTAGCATGCCGACTGCGATCACATCGACTTTGGAACCATTTCCTATGCGCATCGTCACCTTGTCCTTAGCCAATCTTCGCTTAATCCGTAGCCCCTATTTCGAGTTGCAAATATGAGCAACAGAACCAGTATCAAATACCTAGGCGCTACTGCGAGCATTAGTTAAGTACACATCAATAACATGTATATCAAATATACCTTTCACTTTGCCATCCTTCTTATCCGGCAAATACTTGGGGCAGTTCCGCTTCCAGTGACCAGTCTGCTTGCAGTAGAAGCACTCAGTCTCAGGCTTAGGTCCAGACTTGGGCTTCTTCACTTGAGCGGCAACTTGCTTGCCGTTCTTTTTGAAGTTCCCCTTCTTCCCTTTACCCTTTTTCTTGAAGCTGGTGGTCTTGTTGACCATCAATACTTGATGCTCCTTCTTGATTTCTACCTCCGCAGCCTTTAGCATTGCGAAGAGCTCGGGAATTGTCTTATCCATCCCTTGCATATTATAGTTCATCACGAAGCTCTTGTAGCTTGGTGGCAGTGATTGAAGAACTCTCTCAATGACACTATCATCAGGAAGATTAACTCCCAGCTGAGTCAAGTGGTTGTGGTACCCAGACATTCTGAGTATATGTTCACTGACAGAACTATTCTCTTCCATTTTATAGCTGTAGAACTTATTGGAGACTTCATATCTCTCAATCCGGGCATTTCCTTGAAATATTAACTTCAACTCCTGGAACATCTCATATGCTCCATGACGTTCAAAATGACGTTGAAGTCCCGGTTCTAAGCCCGTACAACATGGCACACAGAACTACCGAGTATTCATCAGCTTTGCTTTGCCAGACGTTCTTAACGTCATCAGTAGCATCTGCAGCAGGCCTGGCACCTAGCGGTGCCTCCAGGACATAATTCTTCTGTGCAGCAATGAGGATAATCCTGAAGTTACGGACCCAGTTCATGTAGTTGCTACCATCATCTTTCAACTTAGCTTTCTCTAGGAATGCATTAAAATTCAAAGGAACAGTAGCACGGGCCATTGATCTACAACAACATAGACATGCAAAATACTATTGATACGTCTCCAACGTATCTATAATTTTTGATTGTTCCATACTATTATATTATCTGTTTTGGATGTTTAATGGGCTTTATTATGCTCTTTTATATTATTTTTGGGACTAACCTATTAACCGAAAGCCCAGTGCAAATTGCTGTTTTTTGCCTATTTAAGTGTTTCGCAGAAAAGAAATATCAAACGGACTGAAACCTTCGCGAGGATCATTTTTGGAACAAACGCAATCCAGGAGACTTGGAGTGGAAGTCAAGAAAGCAGCGAGGAAGCCATGAGGCAGGAGGGCGCGCCCCAAGGGGGTGGGCGCCCCCCCATCCTCGTGGGCCCCTCACAGCTCCACCGACCTACTTCTTTCGCCTATATATACTCTTATACCCTGAAAACATCCGGGGGGCCATGAAACCACTTTTCCACCGCCGCAACCTTCTGTACCCGTGAGATCCCATCTTGGGGCCTTTTTCGGCGCTTCGCCGGAGGGTGAATCGATCATGGAGGGCTTCTAAATCAACACCATAGCCTCTCCGATGATGTGTGAGTAGTTTACCACAGACCTTCGGGTCCATAGTTATTAGCTAGATGGCTTCTTCTCTCTCTTTGGATCTCAATACATCGAGGATAAAAAGATGGGGTTTATATCATATTGCTTGAGTTTATCCCTCTACATCATGTCATCTTGCCTAATGCGTTACTCTGTTCTTATGAACTTAATACTCTAGATGCATGCTGGATAGCGGTCGATGTGTGGAGTAATAGTAGTAGATGCAGAATCATTTCGGCCTACTTGACACGGACGTGATGCCTATGTTCATGATCATGCCTAGATATTCTCATAACTATGCGCTTTTCTATCAATTGCTCGGCAGTAATTTGTTCACCCACCGTAATATATGCTATCTTGAGAGAAGCCACTAGTGAAACCTATGGCCCCCGGGTCTACTTTACATCATATAAGTTTCCGATCTACAATTTTAGTTTACTATTTATTTCGCAATCTTCATTTTCCAATCTATACAATAAAAATACCAAAAATATTTATCTTATTATCTTTATCAGATCTCACTTTTGCAAGTGGCCGTGAAGGGATTGACAACCCCTTTATCGCGTTGGTTGCAAGGTTCTTGATTGTTTGTGCAGGTACTAGGCGACTTGCGTGTAACCTCCTACTGGATTGATACCTTGGTTCTCAAAAAATGAGGGAAATACTTACGCTACTTTGCTGCATCACCCTTTCCTCTTCAAGGGAAAACCAACGCATGCTCAAGAGGTAGCAACTATCAGGTACTAAGTTCATGATAAATTAAAGTTCAATTAATCATATTACTTGAGAACTCCCACTTAGATAGACATCTCTCTAATCATCTAAGTGATCACGTGATCCAAATCAACTAAACCATGTCCGATCATCACGTGAGATGGAGTAGTTTTCAATGGTGAACATCACTATGTTGATCATATCTACTATATGATTCACGCTCGACCTTTCGGTCTCAGTGTTCCGAGGCCATATTTGCATATGCTAGGCTCGTCAAGTTTAACCTGAGTATTCTGCATGTGCAAAACTAGCTTGCACCCGTTGTATGTGAACGTAGAGCTTATCACACCCGATCATCGCGTGGTGTCTCGGCACGACGAACTTTCGCAATGGTGCATACTCAGGGAGAACACTTGTACGTTGAAATTTAGTGAGAGATCATCTTATAATGCTACCACCGAACTAAGCAAAATAAGATGCATAAAGGATAAACATCACATGCAATCAATATAAGTGATATGATATGGCCATCATCATCTTGTGCCTTTAATCTCCATCTCCAAAGCATCGTCATGATCACCATCGTCACCGGCGCGACACCTTGATCTCCATCATAGCATCGTTGTCATCTTGCCAACTATTGCTTCTATGACTATCGCTACCGCTTAGTGATAAAGTAAAAACAATTACAGGGCGATTGCATTGCATACAATAAAGCGACAACCATGTGGCTCCTGCCAGTTGCCGATAACTTTGTTACAAAACATGATCATCTCATACAATAAAATTTAGCATCATGTCTTGACCATATCACATCACAACATTCCCTCCAAAAAAAGTTAGACGTCCTCTACTTTGTTGTTGCAACTTTTACGTGGCTGCTACAGGCTGAGCAAGAACCGTTCTTACCTACGCATGAAAACCACAATGATATTTTGTCAAGTGTGCTGCTTTAACCTTCAACAAGGACCGGGCGTAGTCACAGTCGATTCAACTAAACTTGGAGAAACCGACACCCGCCAGCCACCTGTGTGCAAAGCACGTCGGTAGAACCAGTCTCGCATAAGCATACGCGTAATGTCGGTCCGGGCCGCTTCACCCAACAATACCGCCGAATCAAAGTATGACATGATGGTAAGCAGTATGACTATTATCGCCCACAACTCTTTGTGTTCTACTCGTGCATATAACATCTACGCATAGACCTGGCTCGGATACCACTGTTGGGGAACGCAGTAATTTCAAAAAAATTCCTACGCACATGCAAGATCCATCTTGGTGATGCATAGCAATGAGAGGGGAGAGTGTAGTCCACGTACCCTCGTAGACCGAAAGCGGAAGCGTTATGACAACGTGGTTGATGTAGTCGTACGTCTTCACGATCCGACCGATCCTAGCACCGAAAGTACGGCACCTCCGCGATCTGCACACGTTCAGCTTGGTGACGTCCCACGAACTCTAGATCCAGCTGAGGCCGAGGGAGAGTTTCTTTAGCACGACGACGTCATGACGGTGATGATGAAGTTACCGACGCAGGGCTTCGCCTAAGCACTACAATGATATGACCGAGGTGGAAATCTGTGGAGGGGAGCACCGCACACAGCTAAGACAGCTGTCAACTTGTGTGTCCGAGGGTCCCCCCCCCACGTATATAAAGGAGGGAGGGGGAGGCCGGCCGGCCCTCCTTGGCGCGCCCCCAAGAGGGGAATCCTACTAGGACTCCATGTCCTAGTAGGTTTCCACCAAAAGGGAGAGAGGGGAAAGGAAGGAGAGGGAGAGGGGAAAGGAAAAGGGGGGCGCCGCCCCCCCTTCCTAGTCTAATTCAGACTCAAGGGGGAGGGGGAGTGTGGCCTGCCCTGGCCGCCCCTTTTTCTCTCCACTAAGGCCCATCGAGGCCCATTAGTTCCCCCGGGGGTTCCGATAACCCTCCAGCACTCCGGTTTTATCCGAAACTTCTCCGGAACACTTCCGGTGTTCGAACATATCCGTCCAATATATCAATCTTTATGTCTCGACCTTTTCGAGACTCCTCGTCATGTCCGTGATCACATTCGGGACTCCGAACTACCTTCGGTACATCAAAACACATAAACTCATAATACCGATCGTCATCGAACGTTAAGCGTGCGGACCCTACGGGTTCAAGAACTATGTAGACATGACCGAGACTCATCTCCGGTCAATAACCAATAGCGGAACCTGGATGCTCATATTGGTTCCTACATATTCTACGAAGATCTTTATCGGTCAAACTGCATAACAACATACCTTGTTCCCTTTGTCATCGGTATGTTACTTGCCCGAGATTCGATCGTCAGTATCTCAATACCTAGTTCAATATCGTTACCGGCGAGTCTCTTTACTCGTTCCGTAATGCATCATCCCGCAACTAACTCATTAGTCACATTGCTTGCAAGGCTTATAGTGATGTACATTACCGAGAGGGCCCAGAGATACCTCTCCGACAATCGGAGTGACAAATCCTAATCTCGATCTATGCCAACTCAACAAACACCATCAGAGACACCTGTAGAGCATCTTTATAATCACCCAGTTACGTTGTGACGTTTGATAGCACACTAAGTGTTCCTCCGGTATTCGAGAGTTGCATAATCTCATAGTCATAGGAACATGTATAAGTCATGAAGAAAGCAATAGCAACAAACCAAACGATAATCGTGCTAAGCTAACGGATGGGTCAAGTCAATCACATCATTCTCTAATGATGTATTCCCGTTAATCAAATGACAACTCATGTCTATGGCTAGGAAACTTAACAATCTTTGATTCAATGAGCTAGTCAAGTAGAAGCATACTAGTGACACTCTGCTTGTCTATGTATTCACACATGTACTAAGTTTCCGGTTAATACAAGTCTAGCATGAATGATAAACATTTATCATGATATAAGGAAATATAAATAATAACTTTATTATTGCCTCTAGGGCATATTTCCTTCAGCCGCCCCACCCCCCCAATTCGGATTGGGCTTGGGGGGCGGGCGCCTCCACCTGGCCGCCTCCTCCTCTCTTCCACTAAAGCCCATGAAGTCCCGTTAACCCCCCCCCCCCCCCCCGGGGGGGGGGGGGGGTTCTGGTAACCCCCCATTACTCCGGAAAATGCCCGAACCTATCCAAAACTTTTCCGGTGTCCAAACATAACCTTCCAATATATCAATCTTTATGTCTCGACCATTTCCAGACTCCTCATCATGTCCATGATCACATCCGGGACTCCGAACAGCCTTCGATACATCAAAACACATAAACTCATAATACCGATCGTCATCGAACGTTAAGCGTGTGGACCCTACGGGTTCGAGAACTATGTAGACATGACCGAGACTCATCTCCGGTCAATAACCAATGGCGGAACATGGATGCTCATATTGGATCCCATATATTCTACGAAGATCTTTATTGGTCAAACCGCATAACAACATACGTTGTTCCCTTTGTCATCGGTATGTTACTTGCCCGAGATTTGATCGTCGGTATCACTATACCTAGTACAATCTCATTACCGGAAAGTCTCTTTACTCGTTCCGTAGTGCATCAACCTGCAACTAACTCATTAGTCACATTGCTTGCAAGGCTTATAGTGGTGTGCATTACCGAGAGGGCCCAGAGATACCTCTCCGACAATCGGAGTGACAAATCCTAATCGATCTATGCCAACTCAACAAATACCATCAGAGACACCTGTAGAGCATCTTTATAATCAGCTAGTTACGTTGTGACATTTGATAGCACACTAAGTGTTCCTCTGGTGCTAATCTCATAGTCAGAGGAACATGTATAAGTCATGATGAAAGCAATAGCAACAAACTAAATGATCATAGTGCTAAGCTAACGGATGGGTCTTGTCCATCACATCATTCTCTAATGATGTGACCCCGTTCATCAAATGACAACACATGTCTATGGTTTGGAAACATAGCCATCTTTGATAAACAAGCTAGTCAAGTAGAGGCATACTAGGCACACTGTGTTTGTCTATGTATTCACACATGTACTAAGTTTCCGGTTAATAAAATTCTAGCATGAATAATAAAAATTTATCATGATATAAGGAAATGTAAATAACAACTTTATTATTGCCTCTAGGGCACATTTCCTTCAATATCATGGACATTTGGACTTTTATGTGATTCAAAGCAATAGTCTAGTTTTGACATGATAATTTAAATACTCAAGCATATCAACAAGCAACCATGTCTTTCAAAATATCAACGCTAAAATAAGTTATCCATAGCCCATCATGCTCAACAATTGATCCATTCATGAAACACACTCGCATATTAGTTACACCCAATACTTTAGTGCGATCATATTGCCTCCTAGTTGGTGCTTTTGTAAGAGAAGATGGGGACTCAAATTCAAAATAAAAATTACATAAAGTAAAGAAGAAAGGCCCTTCGCATAGGGAAGTAGGGATTTGTAGAGGTGCCTGTCGGTGTCAAAACCGGCGGATCTCGGGTAGGGGGTCCCGAACTGTGCGTCTAAGGCGGATGGTAACAGGAGGCGGGGGACACAATGTTTACCCAGGTTCGAGCCTTTCGATGGAGGTAATACCCTACTTCCTGCTTGATTGATCTTGATGATATGATTATTACAAGAGTTGATCTACCACGAGATCGTAGAGGCTAAACCCTAGAAGCTAGCCTATGATTATGATTGTTGTCGTCCTACGGACTAAACCCTCCGGTTTATATAGACACCGGATGGGGCTAGGGTTACACAGAGTCGGTTACAAGGGAGGAGATCTACATATCCGAATATCCAAGCTTGCCTTCCACGCAAAGGAGATTCCCACCCGGACACGGGACGAAGTCTTCAATCTTGTATCTTCATAGTCCAACAGTCCGGCCAAAGTATATAGTCCGGCTATCCGAGGACCCCCTAATCAAGGACTCCCTCAGTAGCCCCTGAACCAGGCTTCAATGACGATGAGTACGACGCGCAGATTGTCTTCGGCATTGCAAGGCGGGTTCCTCCTCCGAATACTCCATAGAAGATTTTGAACACAAGGATCGTGTCCAGCTCTGCAAAACAAATCCCACATACCACCGTAGAGAGTATATTATTCCACCAATCTAATCTGCTGACGACTTTTCATAATGTGACGTCCTGCCGTGGCCCGATCATTACGAACCGTTTTCCCTGCCTGCCACTGCACGTGTTGCGAGGCGATTTTATCGGCACGTCTTGTCGAAGCAGAGATCGTGTTCCCCTTATCACGGGATTCTCATCAATACGGGTGGGGGTAAGCCAATCGTGCTTGTTAGTATGACTCCTTGATTTTAGGCAAGTTCCAAACGGCCACGCGGGGGGCGCTTGATATTTGCCCCTTTTATAAAGGGGCCAAGGCTTGTCCTTTTCTTATCGCACTCGATCCTTCCCTTCCCCCCACCTCGAGTTCCAACACCCAAGGCTCAGGCTAAGTGCTCCGGACCTTCAATCATGTCCGGATCCAACCTTCAAGGCCGGTGGATGGCCTCCTCCGTCACAGAGGTGGACATCAAGAAGCTAAGAGAAACCAGGTATCTGACCGCCGAAATATCGCATAGGCTGCCTGCTCAAGGGCAGGTCATCCCCACTCCCGAACCCAACGAGAGTGTCGTATTTGTTTCCCACTTCCTCCGAGGGCTAGGCTTTAGTCTTGATCCCTTTGTTAGAGGGCTTATGTTCTATTACGGGCTTGATTTCCACGATCTAGCTCTGGATTCCATCCTTCACATCTCGTCGTTTATCGTCGTGTGTGAGGCCTTCCTCCGCATCACCCCACACTTCGGCTTATGGCTCAAGACCTTCAATGTGAAGCTGAAGATGATCAGTGGGCGACACGCAGAATGCGGAGGTGCCATAATAAGCAAAGGCGCCGATGCTCCATGGCCAAAGGGTTCCTTCCCGGAGATGTCCAACTTATGGCAGCGGGAGTGGTTTTACATCACAGCTCCCCGAAGTACTAAGTGGGTAGCTGCCCCCGCCTTCTGTTCGGGACCCCCGCCACAACTAGCGTCATGGGTCAACAAGGGGTTGGACTGGGGGCCGGTTAATGACGTGCCGACATTGCAAAGTCACATCCGAGATCTCCTCAAGAGAGATGTCAGTCTTGTCAAGGTAATGCAAGTTATGCTAGTTTGTCGGGTCCTGCCATGCCAACGTCGATCTCTCCGTATGTGGGAGTTCAACCCGGAAGGACCGCAAACTATTCAGCAATTCTTCGGCGTGACGCTTGAAGAGATGTATGGATTGTTCTTCGGATCACGAATAAAGTGTCCGGACACCACCGAGGATGCAGGTCTCAACTGCAATCGTCCAAATACCCACGTAAGTAATCCTGCGGCCGAACATGCTGTCTTTTTATTTGTCACAACATCATTCTGAAAAAATCGCTCTTGGCCAGGACTGGGTAAAAAAGGCAAAGATGATCAGGTGTTCGGCCCCCCTTCCCGAAGGCTCACCGGATCCTGTACTAGCCAGGATGCTTGAGCACGCACCTTATCAAGTGCCCTCAGGGGAAGATAAAGGGAGGAATAAAGAAGCCGAAAGCGGGCCTCACGCATTACTCATCCAAACCGGGGGAATTAGCGTCTCCGCGAAGGAGGATACTCGGGGAGAAGAATCTAGAATCCCCTCTCCCCAAGGAAGGAAAAGGACCGCCTCTGAAGAATTGGAAACGAGGGTTTCTCAACGAGGGAAGAAACCTTCGCCAGGGGGCCCTGCCACGGAGGGCATCCTTACCGCACAGTGCCCGCAAGGGGATCAGCCCTCCACCGAGCTGTAAGTGAACAATAGTACTTTTGGTAAGTATATCATGCTTCATCTCCGAGCACAATAACCGAGTCGTATGTCTTGTAGTACGGATCGTAGCCCTTCTCGACAGAGTTCGTCTTCGGGGGATCTTCTTCCGGAGATGATGGAGAGCGAAACGCCTCCCCCTGTCTCCCCGCCTCATGGGGCGGACGACCCTGAGGTGTCGTCACGGAGGACTTCTCCTGATCCGCCAAGGCCAAAAGGTAACCCTTCGGCCACCCAAAGTCCGGAGTATTCGGCTCCTAAGGAGAGCAACAGAAAGAGTCCTGGACTGTCCGGTGCACAACCGGACGCACTGATGGGTCTTCTGGAGCAAGCGGCTATCTTAGAGGCGCATCGTACTTTAATGGGTACGGTGGTTGAGAGGATTTCATCCGCCAAAAGTGGGTTGCATGAAGCTTTTACGAGCCTGCTAAGAGGCTTTGAGGTACGCAAAGTAACATATATATTTTTTGACGGTACCGCACACGCTAGGTGTGCTCTATACAGATAGTAGCCCCTGAGACTCTGGTTGCTGTCCAAAGGCGGCAAACAGAGGATCATAGTCCCAGGTAATGATCACGCTGCTTACATGTGCAGGCGGCTGAGGGTCCGGTGGCTAGCCGGACTGCTGATTTGCCGAACTGAAGCGGCAGCTTGACGCGGCAGATGCCGACATCGCGCTTGTGAACAAGCGGCTTGACGAGGCACAGGGTATGTATTTTCGGGTGGTCAACAAATATTAATAGGAGCATGATGCTAGTATCTATAATATATTGTGACTGCAGATGGAGCTGCCATCGTGGAGACCCTTCGGGCGGAACTTGCCCGAGCCAAGGAACAAGCCAGGAGAAGTGATGCGGCCGCCCTAAAGGCGGTCGAAGAGTTAAGAGTCGAACAGGCTGCTCATCGCCAGAGCGAAGATAAAATAGCCAAGATGACTGTTGAGCTGAAAGATGCCACCGGCCGATATGAGCTTCTTGAAAAGGAAAGCCAAGCGAAAGCGGCTGACCTGAAGAAAGCCATGGAAGCAGCCAAGGAAACCCGCTCTAAAATCAGAACGGTGAAGGAGGAGCTCCGTCAAGCCAGAGATATCGCGACTGGGAAGCCCTTTTTGTTGTGGACGAAGTTCGGAGATCCGAAGTATGCCCCTCTGGATCAATTATGAAGTGATGCAGACGCGTAGTTGGACTTGGCAATGAGTGCTACTGATGTGACTGAGTTTTTCAAAGATCAGAAAGATCATGAAGTGGAAAGGTTGTTCTGGTCGCAGTTCAGTGCTCCAACGCGTCCGCTGCTGTTAAATGAACAAATGGCCGAGTGGGTCGAGCTCCATAGGTTATCCGGACTTGCCATGAGGTCTGTCGTCGATCATCTTTGGCCGAAGGGACCAAGGCCGAATAGTTATTTTGGTTTAGTGCAACGATTCCTTGGTGTTGTGCCGCATATCGATGCTGTAAAGAGGTCGGCGTGCATAGAGGGTGCGCGGATGGCTCTTGCCCGTGTTAAGACATACTGGGCAGAGATGGAGGCCACTGCTATTGCAACCCGAGGTCCGGCCATAGGCCAGGTCCCAGCTGAGCACTATTTCGAAGAAGTCCTAGAAGGCGCTCGTTTAATAGAGGCTCAGTGCTCGAAGAGTATCATGTTCGAGTGATATGTGTCCCAACTGTAGAAACAATGCTATTTGGATTATAAAGGCTGTGTTTATACTTTTGCCTGAAAGTATTATGATGCCTCCTGTGCGGCCGTTTATGTATGTAGATAACCTGAAAGTTTGCAGTCGTCAGCTTCAGCCCCCACGCACATAATGCGGGGGTGTTCGGAAAAGCGCGTATTCACACTTGATCCAACGTCTTGGTCCATTAAGGAGGTGATAGCGTGGCGAACAAGGCAATCGGACTATATAGCTTTAACACTTTCACCTAGCCATAGGAGTTTGACGGCGGGGCTACTATATAGCCCCTGGTACTTCCGCGCTCATCCGAATAAGGTGCGCGTACATACATGACTGGGAAACCGGCCCTTCGTTAATGCGGAGGAATCGCGAAGATTCCGCTGAGTCATCGAGTGGTTGACTAGTCTCGCGCTTTATCATGACAGTCAGTTTTCAGCTTTCTCTACTGAGGTGCTCATCCAGATGAACCAGGGCACAATCGCAGTAGTTCTCCCGGTGCCACGTTAGCCGATAGAGCGGAACATAAGGTAGCAAAACACGGGATCCGGGCAAACCCAACTATTGACCAAAGACATGATTCGGAGCTGATGCATATAAGGCCAAACTCGCGACGCCGAACACTCCCTAAGGTATTCGGACTTTACAACATATACTGGGCTGAGTAACGCCCTCGATAATGAGCCCTGAATTTCCAGGTACGTGCATTAGTCTGACGTGACGAAATGCCAATAACGCCAGCATCCCTCTCGGTTGTGTTGAGTATCCGGAGGGTGTGAAGCAACAAGAGACAGTACAAAAGGTTTACACAGGGTCTTAATCTAAAAAGAAACCTTTGATCGGGGCCCTGCTGCACGTCTGCGCCTGTGTCTCCGTTGTGTCGTATCCTGGAAGGGTGTAGCACAATGATCATCTGTAAAGGAGAAAAACCCAGGTGAAAGTCTTCGTGCGAAAAATTGGTTATTCTTAATGAACCATTAAAATGCAATCTAAATAGGGTCAAGCCGAACTGTAGCCCTTTTTACATGCGAGAAGCCCCTAGCACCACCTATGGGCGTATATCCATCGACCCAGTCTCAGGTTTATCTGAGCTGTTACAGCTAGTGGTGCGCCGGACTCGTCTAACCGTGTCCGCGGTCTTGATGACCGATCATTTATTCTGGTTGGAGAGGTCGTTCAGTGTCGGCTGCTAGAGCTGCCACACATTCCTCCGTACGTAAGGAGCGCTCTGTGTGTTCCGCTAACTATGATGATGCCACGTGGACCGGGCATCTTAAGCTTAAGATAAGCGTAATGCGGTACTGCATTAAAACGAGCGAAGGTCATTCTTCCGAGTAGTGCGTGATAGCCGCTTCGGAATGGGGCGATGTTGAAGGTTAATTCTTCGCTTAAGAAGTTGTCGGGAGAACCGAATACAACCTCTAATACTAGAGAGCCCGTGCAGCGGGCC
The DNA here is from genome assembly GCF_002575655.3 of Aegilops tauschii subsp. strangulata. Classification (NCBI taxonomy): domain Eukaryota; kingdom Viridiplantae; phylum Streptophyta; class Magnoliopsida; order Poales; family Poaceae; genus Aegilops; species Aegilops tauschii. The sequence goes on from NC_053035.3 coordinate 383,514,895, forward strand.
TCTGGGCCTGGTATTACTCCTTTAAAGGTAGTATTGCTTTGGCTGATTCTTGTCGGGTCTATCCCCATTTTGCGGATGGTGTCCTGATATATCAGATTAAGACTACTCCCGCCGTCCATAAGGACTCGGGTGAGATGGTACCCGTCAATTATTGGGTCTAGCACCAAGGCAGCCAATCCTCCATGCCGGATACTAGTCGGGTGATCCCTGTGATCAAAAGTGATCGGGCAGGCCGACCAAGGGCTGAACTTGGGGGTGACGGGCTCCACGGCGTATACGTCTCGGAGTGCGCATTCACGCCTCCTCTTCGGTATGTGAGTTGCGCAAATCATGTTCACTGTTTTGACATCTGGTGGGAATTTTTCCTGTCCCCCAGTGTTCGGCTAGCGAGGCTCATCCTCGTCTTCACTTGGTGTCTCCCTCCCCTTGTGTTCGGCGTTTAGCTTGCCGGCCTGCTTGAAGACCCAACATTCTCTGTTGGTGTGATTTGCGGTTTTGTCGGAGGTGCCATGAATCTGACATAATCTGTCTAGAATCTTGTTTAGGTTGGACGGTCCATCTCTGCTGCCTTTAAATGGCTTTTTCCGTTGACCGGGTCGAGAGCCCCTGAATCCGGCGTTTACCGTCGTGTTGTTTGGGTTGTCCTCATTGTTTCGATGCTTGCTTTTATTGCGTCGCTGTTTCCCGTTGCCATCCCTGACTTCAGATGTGCCTGGGTTGCTGGTGCTGCTACGGGCCAGCCAACTGTCTTCGCCCGCGCAAAAGCGGGTCATAAGGCTTTTTGGGGCTGCCATTGTCCTCGGTTTTTCCTGGCCGAGGTGTCTGGCGAGCCATTCGTCCCGGACACTGTGTTTGAAAGCCGCTAAGGCTTCGGCATCCGGGCAGTCGACGATTTGATTCTTCTTAGTGAGAAATCTGTTCCAAAGCTTTGGGGCTGACTCTCCGGGCTGTTGAATTATATGACTTAAATCGTCTGCATCCGGAGGTTGGACATAGGTCCCTTGAAAATTAGCCCTAAAAGCGTCCTCAAGCACTTCCCAACTTCCAATTGAGTTTTCGGGGAGGCTTTTTAACTAGTGTCGAGCTGGTCCTTTCAACTTGAGGGGCAGGTATTTGATGGCGTGGAGATCATCTCCGCGAGCCATGTGGATGTGAAGGATAAAGTCCTCAATCCAGACCCCAGGGTCTGTCGTTCTGTCGTATGCCTCTATGTTCATGGGTTTGAATCCCTCTGGAAATTCATGACCCAGCACCTCGTCGGTGAAGCATAGGGGCTGCGCGGCACCCCTGTATTTGGATGTGTCATGGCATTCTGACGGTTGTAGTGTTCGGTTTTGATTCCGAGCTGTTATTCGATCAGTATAGTCGTTTGAGCGGCCATGGTTCTGTGCCGGAGCGCGCTTCCTAGATCCATAGATGGACCTGGCCAAACCGGCTTTTTTGTGCAGGTCTTCACGTAAATCGTGCGCGACATCGTTAGCCGCCCTGTCGCGGCCACGGGGTGGTCGATCCGGCTGATCGGCCGTTTTATTTTTCGGCTGAATGGGTTCTAAAGCCTCGTCGTCGAATTCAGGCAGCAGCTTGCGCTTTGGAAAGCTCTTTGTGTGGCGACTGCCACCATACTTTTCTTCAGTGTCAAGCACTTTGTTCCATCTGTTGTTGAGCGTATTCTGCGCGGCCTTAAGCCTTTGCTTCTGCTTTTTCAGGCTCCTCGCGGTGGCAATAAGCCTTCTATGGAGGTTCTCTTGTTCCAAGTGCCTTTCCGAGATGATGTGTGCATCGTCGTCCGGACTGTTCTCCTCTCTGGAGACAGGTTGATGAGCTTTACCCTCGTTGTCGCCGTGATCGGACAGCAGTTCTGTACTATGTTCGCCGTCCGCTGGCTCATCCTGCTCCATTGTTGGGTCCATGTGGTCGTTGTTTCCTTTGGAGTCGACCGGGGTATTATTATTTCTTGCGCTGTTATCGCTGTTTTTGCTAAGGCGGGATTTAGAGCGACGCCTACGTCATTGCTTTGGTTGCTTCTCGAGGGGATTATCCTTCGCTACATCCTTCCGTTCCTCGTCGTTGTTTTCTTTGGGTGTATCCACCATGTATATATCGTATGATGAAGTGGCTGTCCAGCGCCCTGTGGGCGGTGGTTCCTGTTCCTCTCCTGCATCGTCGTCCATACCGTCGATGTCTTCGGTGTCGAAATCAAGCATGTCGGTTAAGTCGTCGACAGTGGCTATTAAGTGGGTGGTGGGTGGGGAACGAATTTCTTCGTCATCCGCTTCCCACTCGACCTGGACATAGTTCGGCCGAGGGTCTCCTGACAAGGAGAGTGACCTCAATGAATCTAGCACGTCGCCCAGGGGCGAGTGTTGAAAGATATCCGCAGAGGTAAACTCCATGACTGGTGCCCAATCAGATTCGATAGACACGGACGCAGGCGGTTCGGAGCCTGTGGCCGGGGACGAATCCAAGGGTCCGGCAACACAGGTCTCATAGGAGGTGAAGTCAGTATTCGGCTCTATCACCACTGAGTGTGCGGCCTCCGTGGCGGGGTCCATCCACCCGTCCTCGGACGGCATGATCTACTCCGGACTGAGGGCCGGAGTAGCCACAGGTGTGATCTCCCGAACACCGTCCGACGGCAGAGCTAAGTCATGCTCGTCGTGGCTGTGCGGCGCACCTGACATGGGCTCGAATCCGTCGAAGATCAAGTCTCCGCGGATGTCGGCAGTATAGTTTAAGCTTCCAAACCTGACCTGATGGCCAGGGGCGTAGCTCTCGATCTGCTCCAGGTGGCCAAGCGAGTTGGCCCGCAGTACGAAGCCGCCGAATACGAAAATCTGTCCGGGGAGAAAAACCTCACCCTGGATCGCATCGTTGCCGATGATCGAAGGAGCCATCAAGCCTTTATGTGACGGCACAGTGGAACTCTCAATGAAAGCACCAATGTCGGTGTCAAAACCGGCGGATCTCGGGTAGGGGGTCCCGAACTGTGCGTCTAAGGCGGATGGTAACAGGAGGCGGGGGACACAATGTTTACCCAGGTTCGGGCCCTCTCGATGGTGGTAATACCCTACTTCCTGCTTGATTGATCTTGATGATATGAGTATTACAAGAGTTGATCTACCACGAGATCGTAGAGGCTAAACCCTAGAAGCTAGCCTATGATTATGATTGCTGTCGTCCTACGGACTAAACCCTCCGGTTTATATAGACACCGGAGGGGGCTAGGGTTACACAGAGTCAGTTACAAGGGAGGAGATCTACATATCCGAATTGCCAACCTTGCCTTCCACGCAAAGGAGAGTCCCACCCGGACACGGGATGAAGTCTTCAATCTTGTATCTTCATAGTCCAACAGTCCGGCCAAAGTATATAGTCCGGCTGTCCGAGGACCCCCTAATCCAGGACTCCCTCAGTGCCAGAGCTCAAAGCGAAAAACTTAGAGATAAAAACATTTTGGGAGGTGTATCCATCCCATCAACGAAAATGACTTAGAGTTCCCAACACTTTCCATGCTAGATATATCATAGACGGTTCCCAAATAGAAAATAAAGTTTATTCTTGTTTCAACCATACTTTCACTTTCCATGGCTAGACATATCCACGATTGCCCTCCATACCAACACTTTCAAAGGAATTTATTATTTGACAACATAAAGTAAATTCATTTTTCATTTCGGGACTGGGCATCCCTAATACATTTACCTTACTCTCATGCAATGACAAGTTAATAAACACTCATCGTGAGAATAATAGATCTAGCATGGAAAATATTAGCCACCCCTCACCGCTCCGCGAGCGAAACGAACACACAAAAGAAAAGTTTATTTTGAAAAATTAGAGATGGCACATGCAAATTTTCTTAGAATGGCAAAAGAATACCGCATATAGGTAGATATAGTGGACACATGTGGCAAAACTGGTTTAAAGGCTTTTGGATGCACAAGTAGAGATCATACTTAGTGCAAAACGAAGGCTGGCAAAAGATTGAGAAGAGACCAACCAAGAAACGGATAATCTCATAAGCAAGCATTAAACATAAATAACACCAAATAATGCACCACAAGTCGGATATAATTTCATTGCATGACAATTGGCGTTCGTGCTTGCATAGGGAATCACAAACCTTAACACCAATATTCTTACTAAAGCATAATTACTCATCAACATAACTCATATATCACATCATCATATCTCAAAACTATTACTAAGAATCAAGTTTATTTTGTCCAATGATCTCATGAAAGTTTTTATTATATCCTTCTTGGATATCTATCACTTTGGGACTAATTTTCATGTGTTGCTTTTCATAAGCTCAAACAAATATAAGTGAAGATCATGAGCATAATTTTTCTTTCTTTCTCTCAAAATAATTTAAGTGAAGCAAGAGAGAATTTATTGAAAATTTTACTAACTCTCAAATAAATCTAAGTGAAGCAAGAGAGCATTTCTTCAAAAATAATAAAGCACATTGTGCTAAAAAAGATATAAGTGAAGCACTGGAGCAAGTAAAGAGAGCAATTCTAACAAGTCATGACATAATTTTGGCTCTCCCAAATAGGTGTGTCCAGTAAGGTATCAAGACTTAAAACACAAAATAAAACAAGCAAAGACTCATATCATACAAGACGCTCCAAGCAAAACACATAGTATGTGACGAATAAAAATATAGCTTCGAGTAAAATACCGATGGTCGTTAGAAGAAAGAGGGGATGCCACTCGGGGGCATCCCCAAGCTTAGTTGGTTGCTCATTTTGGATAATAGCTTGGGATGCCGGGGAATACCCAAGCTTAGGCTCTTCTATCCTTTATTCCTTCATCCATCGTAAGATAACCCAAAACTTGAAAACTTCAATCACACAAAACTCAACAAAACCTTCGTGAGATCCGTTAGTAAAAGAAAGCAAATCACTACTATAAGTACTGTACCAAACCCATTCATATTTTGTTTTTGCATTATATCTACTGTATTCCAACTTTTCTATGGCAAAAACTCATCAAAGAAAACCATAGAGCCATCAAAATAAGCACACAATGCAAAGAAAACAGAATCTGTCAAAACAGAACAGTCTGTAACAATCTGACTATTCGAAAACTTCTGGAACTCCAAAAGTTCTGAAAAACTAGGACGACCTGGGTAATTTGTATATTAATCTTCTGCAAAAAGAATCAGGGCAAAATCACTCTCTGGTAAAAAATCAGAATTGTTTTCGTGAGCGCAAAAGTTTCTGTTTTTTTCAGCAAGATGAAACAACTTTCACCCAAGAAGATCCTATCGGTTCTACTTGGCACAAACACTAACTAAAACACAAAAACCAAAATCATAACAGTAGAATAATTGTGCTAACACTCAATAAAAGAAAGAAAAATCAAAAATAAATTTTATTCATTGGGTTGCCTCCCAACAAGCACTATAGTTTTATGCCCTTAGCTAGGCATAAAGTAAGGATCTAAGTTTTGTCATCTTTGGTTCGAGATCCATATGATGCCGTGTCACAGCCCCAGATCAGCCCTTGTTTGACTTTGCTTGTTCCTCATGTCATCATGTTTTTTTTCAAAGAAACTTGAAATGGGGATGTTGAAACCCTAGCACCAAATGCATTCAACTAGGTTCAAATAAACAATAATTTCAATGAACCCAAATGCCCTTTAGAAATGTTCATGATTTTTGATAAAGGTAAAAAACCTCTGCCAAAAATGATGCACCTATTTCTAGGCCATTCTGGATTTTTTTAATTAAGTCTTATTGTATTTGACTTTTGGGCATTTAAATACTATAAATAATTTAAATGTTCAAATAATGTTGGAACTATTTTTGGGCCACTGAAATAATTCAGCAAGTGTCCATGAATATTTTCAGGATTTTAGGAAATGCCTTGGTATTTTTCCTAAGCTCAAAACAGAGGCAAATAATTAGAAAACAAAAACAAATTAGAAAACAGAAGAGGGAGAGAAAGTTACCTGGACCTACCTACTGTGCAGCCCACCTGGCCGGCCCAGCTGGCGGCCCAGCCCACCAGGCGCTCTCCTGTCGCCTTCCTCCTCGCGCAAGTAGGCGAGGGCGCGTGCCCGACGCGCGCAGCTACACGCCGCGGCCACCTCCTCCCTCCCTGCCTGCCTGGCTCCGCCTCGACGCGTCTGGACGATGCCACGCGACCCCCAGAGCCGTCCGGCTCTCTCTCGCTCTCCCCGTTCTCTGTTCTTCCCGCCCGAACGCCTCCGTCGCCGCCGCTCGCCACCACCGCGGACACCGCCATCCCGGCGACGCCCTGAGATGCCCAAGAGCTCCGCCTAGTATCCCTCTTCCTCCCCACCGAGTCACGCCCCGCCGGAAGCCCTGCAGCGTTGTTCCCGACCTCGTCTTCAACCTCTGGCCGTCGGCGACCTCACCTGGGATTCGCGAGCTCCAGCCCGTCCCCGGCCTCGCCGTTGCCTCTACTCGATCCGCTGTGAGCCCCTGCGTCGAACCCCCCTCCTCTCCGCTCCGTTTGCTCATTGTAGACGCCGCCCCCTTGCTCACCGTAGCACGCCGCCGCGCGAGCTCGACGCCAGCATCACTCCGGTGACCATTTGGTCACGCGCGGTGCCTAACACACTCACCGCACCTCGTAGCGTCTCGCTAGTGCATCCATTCACCCACTAGCACGCTACAGCAGCAAAACCACCGACGCCCGAACTCCGGCCGCCGCATTTGTGCTCGCCGCCGTCGACTTAGACCACCCCAGCTCCTCCCGCTTGGCCTACTAGATGCGCGCGAGCCCCAGCTACGCGTAGGACCAAACCGCGGTCGATTTGGTCGACCGTGGGCAAATCCCGAGCCCCTCCGCCGTACCGGGTTTCACCGGCGACGAGCCGTGGACCAAGTCCGGCGGGTTTGACCCTGCTTGACCGGGGTTTGACTTCCCCCCTGACCCACTGACGTGTGGGGCCAGCCCCTGTTAAAAGTTAGTTTAGTTTAAAACCTAAACTTAATTAGGCACTGAGAGACTGACAGGCAGGTCCCACGGGTCAGGTTTGACCCTGGCCAGCCCGTTGACTCGCTGACGCAGTGATGACGTCAGGCTGACGCAGTATTACATTTTTTGGATTTATTATTATTCAGGAAATTCCAGAAAATAGTATAAACTTCTAAAAATCATATAAAATCAACCGTAGCTCAGAATGAAATAATTTATATATGAAAAATTATCAGAAAAATGCAATCTATCCATCTGTATCATTTTCATGCATGTCAAACTAAGTTATACCTGCTGTATAGGTGAAAACATGATAATGCACTATTTGAATTCATAGTTTGAATTTGAATTTGAACCTTGAGTTCAAATCAACCCAAACCTTTCTGTTGCTAGTTACATTAGGCCAAATCACGTCTTATTGCCATGTCATGATCATGCATCATATTGTGCATTGCATTGATTGTGTTCTTCCTTGTTTGCCGGTGATTGTCCCCTCTCGATAGCCGTGATTCCGACGATGAGTTCGATGACACCGATGAAGAACTATAATATCTTCAGAAGTGCCAGGCAAGCAAAACCCCCTTGTTCATTCCGATACAATTCCGTTCTCTCGCTCCTGCTCTCTTCTACTGCATTAGGACAATCGATTCAACTGTTACATGCTGCAGTAGTTGAACCCCTTTTCCTCTGCATGACCTGTCATTGCCACAGTAAATAGATGAAACCCACTAGCATGAGTAGGAGTTGTTTGAGCCCTGATGTGCCTACTCATTCATGCTTGTTTGTCATGCCTGCTACTGCTTAGAGTTGAGTCGGGTCTGATTCGTCGGGGATGAATTGGAATGGTGATGAACATGTCCTACTGTGTGTGAGCTAAGTGTGTGAACACGATTTGGTAAAGGTAGCGGTGAGAGGCCATGTAGGAGTACATGGTGGGTTGTCTCATTGCAGCCGTCCTCAGGAACTGAGTTCTGTGTTTGTGATCCATGATACAGTTACTACCACGCATTGGGCCCGAAACCAATGGACCCTCTCGGCTTCTTAATCACCCTTGTCCTCTGTCCAGGAGTTGCAAGTAGTTTCTGGTGTTAGTAGTATGCTGGAGGCCGTGGACAGCGCTGACCGAGGGGTGGGCTGTGATGCGGTAGGCACGTGGCACGGTGTACCGGGCGCCCGTTTGGTGTCTCGGGAACCCTGCACACATCGTTCGGGGCCGTATGTGGAAACCTCGGCCGGACTCCCTGCGGATGGAACCTGAATAGGCGATAAACCTGGACTAGAGACTTGAGTGTTTAGGTAGGCTGTGGCCGACTCCCTCGCCAGGCTTCCGCTTGAAGGTTGCCGAGGTACACGACGTGTACATGGTGGTAAGTGGCGAGAGCGTGTGTGACGAAGTACACCCCTGCAGGGTTAACATCATCTATTCGAATAGCCGTGTCCGCGGAAATGGACTTCTGGGTTGCCTATAACAGTTCATAGACAAGTGAAAGTGGATACTCTAAAATGCGCAAGATAAGCGTGAGTGCTATGGATGGCGTTCTCGTAGGTAGACGGGAGCGGGTCCATAGTGGAGTATTGATTTGGTGAATATGTGGACTCATGTGCGCCACCTCAAAAGAGTTGCTTGCAGCGTAGTTCAGGTTAGCCACTGAGTCAAAGCTGGCTTGCTGCAGTTAAACTCCACCACCCCCTTTTGGTACCGATGCATATGTAGATAGTTCTGATGTAAGTCTTGCTGGGTACATTTGTACTCACGTTTGCTTATTTTATGTTTTGCAGAGAGACGTTAGTCTCGCTAGTAGTTCCGTGTGGACTTCGACGTTTAGCTTGATACCTCAGCTACGATCTTGTGCCCTCGGCAGGATCTAGTAAATAGTCAGGCTTCTCAGCTTTTTTTTCATTTGTAGATGTCTATACTCAGACATGTTGAGCTTCCGCATGTGCTTTGACTTGTATGCTCTGAATGTTGGGTCATGAGACCCATGTTTGGAATATCTGGCTCTTCGGGGCCTAATGAATAAATACTCTGAGTCGTAGAGTCTTGTTGTGATGCCATGTTGTATCTGCACATATCGAGCATATTGTGTGCATGATTGAAATGCTTGGTATGTATGGGATCCGACAATCTAGTTGTCTATCCTTAGCAGCCTCTCTTATGGGGAAATGTAGTCTAGTGCCTCCTTGAGCCATAGTAGTCCGCTACAGCCCGGTTCACCGGAGTCCTGCTAGCCCAGCACTACTGCTCTGGACACTTGACTGGCCGGCATGTGTTTCATATCGTTCCTGTGTCTGTCCCTTAGGGGAAATGTCACGCGGTGACATCCGGAGTCCTTCCTAGCCTGCTACAGCCCGGGTTCCCGGAGTCCTGTTAGCCCAGTGCTACAGCCCGGATTCGCACGCTGTTGACCGACACGTTCGGTGTTGATTCATGTATGCCTGTCCCCATACGTTAGTGCCGCTTTGGGTTCATGACTAGCCATGTCGGCCCGGGTTCTCTGTCATATGGATGCTAGCGACATTGTCATATACGTGAGCCAAAAGGCGCAAACGGTCCCGGGCCATGGTAAGGCGACACCCGTGGGAGTACCGTGCGTGAGGCCGCAAAGTGATATGAGGTGTTACAGGCTAGATCGGTGTGACTTGGAATCGGGGTCCCGACATGCCGTCATGATTGATTCATATTGTGGCCTAATTATTGTTCTATGAAAGTGTTCCATGCCCTTCCTCAAAGGAAATTGGAACTTAATATTGCCTTCTTTCATGTCAATCACGACACCGATAGTGCGTAAAAACGGTCTACCAAGAATAATTGGACAAGACGGATTGCAATCAATATCAAGAACAATAAAATATATGGGCACATCATTCCTATTTGCAATAATAAGAACATCATTAATTCTTCACATAGGCCTTTTAATAGTAGAATCCGCCAAGTGCAAATTTAAAGAACATTCTTCAAGATCGGTAAAGCCAAGCACATCACATAAAGATTTTGGAATTGTAGAAACACTAGCACCCAAGTCACACAAAGAAAAACATTCATAATTTTTAATCTTGACTTTGACAGTAGATTCCCACTCATCATGAAATTTTCTAGGAATTGACACTTCTAATTCCAATTTTTCTTCAAAAGCTTTCATCATAGCATCAACAATATGTTTAGTAAAAGCTTTATTTTGTTCATAAGCATGGGGTGAATTTATCATGGGTTGCAACAAATAAATACAATCAATCAAAGAGCAACTATCATAATTAAAGTCTTTGTAATCCAAAAGAGTGGGCACATCACTAGTTAAAGTCTTGACCTCTTCAAACCCACTTCTATCAATTTTCTCAATAAGATTTTCACCCTCCAAAATATTGGGACACCTTCTACCTAAAGTTGACTCTTCTCCAGTCCCTTTTTCATCAATATTAACTTTACTAAACAAGGAATCAATAGAAGAAACACCAATCGTTTTATGATCTTCATCACTTTTGCGAAAGAAATCACTAGAAAACGCTTTTTCTAAAAAATCTCTTTTAGCTCCAAGCATAGCGGTTCTTTTCTTACTTTCATCCATAGAAACATAAAGAGATTTAATTGATTCATCCACTTTAGGCACAAAAAATTTCATCTTGAGATTTTCCACATCATGAGCAATTCTATCAACACTTCTAGACAAATCACCAATCTTACTCAACTTTTCTTTTATGGAAGTGTTGAAAGCTTTTTGCGTGTTGATAAATTCTTTAATATTGTTCTCAAGATCAGAGGTGTTCCTATTATTATTATAAGATTGATTTCCATAGTAATTACCATAATTATTAGAGGAATTACTAGGAAAAAGGCCTAGGATTAAAATTACCTCTATAAGCATTGTAGTTGAAATTATTTCGAGAGATAAAATTCACATCTATGGCATCACTATTTTGCTCAATCAAAGTAGACAGAGGCATATCATTAAAATCAATAAGAGCACTTTTACTAGCACCCAATTTCATAAGAGCATCAATTTTTTCACTTAAAGTAGAAATTTCTTCAACAGAATTAACTTTTTTACTAGTAGTAGCTATTTCGGTGTGCCATTGCGAATAATTTGCCATGATATTATCAAGCAATTTGGTGGCTTCACCCAAAGTAATTTCTATAAAAGTACCACCCGCAGCGGAATCCAAAAGATTACGAGAAACAAAATTCAACCCCTCATAAAAATTTTGTATGATCATCCAAAGATTTAACCCATGAGTTGGGCAATTCCTTAGCATCATTTTCATCCTTTCCCAAGAATGTGCAACATGATCATGTTCCAGTTGCTTGAAATTCATGATCTGGGTTCTAAGGGAAATAATTTTTGTGGGAGGAAAATACTTAGTGATAAAAGCATCTTTGCACTTATTCCAAGAATCGATACTATTGCGAGGCAAAGAAGAGAACCAAATTTTTGCAGAATCATGCAAAGAAAACGGAAATAATTTCATCTTCACCACATCATTGTCCACATCTTTTTATTTTTCATATCACATAATTCCATGAAGGTATTAAGATGGGACGCATACCGGAAAATTGATCTTTCATAACAAGATTCAGCAAAGCAGTATTAATATCACAAGACTCCGCACTAGTGGCGATAGGAGCAATCGGAGTGCCGATAAAATCATTGTTGTTGGTATTTGAGAAATCACATAACTTGGTGTTCTCTTGAGTCATGATGACCACACAACAAGATTGCACTCAAAAAAAGATCCGGCAAGAAAACGGCGAATGAAAAAGAGAGGCGAATAAAATGGAAAATTTTTGTGAAGTGGGGGAGAGGAAAACAAGAGGCAAATGGCAAATAATGTAAATTGCAGGGAGATGAGATTTGTGATTATGAACCTGGTATATGTTGAAGATCCTCCCTGGCAACGGCGCCAGAAATTCCTTTTGATGTCTCTTGAAGCTGCGTCGGTATTTCCCCAAACAGGAAGGGATGATGCAGCACATCAGCGGTAGGTATTTCCCTCAGATATGAAACCAAGGTTATCGAACCAGTAGGAGAACCAAGCAACACAACGTAAACAGCCCTGATAACCCACAAGTATAGGGGATCGCAACAGTTTTCGAGGGTAGAGTATTGAACCCAAATTTTTTGATTCGACACAAGGGGAGCCAAAGAATATTCTCAAGTATTAGCAGTTGAGTTGTCAATTCAACCCCACCTGGATAACTTAATATCTGCAGCAAAGTATTTAGTAGCAAAGTAATATGGAAGTAACGGTAACAGTAGCAAAAGTAATATTTTTGGGTTTTGTAGTGATTGTAACAGTAGCAACGGAAAAGTAAACAAGTGAAGAACAATATGTGAAAAGCTCGTAGGCATTGGATCGGTGATGGTGAATTATGCCGGATGCGGTTCATCATGTAACAATCATAACATAGGGTGACACAGAACTAGCTCCAATTCATCAATGTAATGTAGGCATGTATTCCGAATATAGTCATACGTGCTTATGGAAAAGAACTTGCATGACATCTTTTGTCCTACCTCCCGTGGAAGCGGGGTCCTAATGGAAACTAACGGATATTAAGGCCTCTTTTTAATAGAGTACCGGACCAAAGCATTAACACATAGTGAATACATGAACTCCTCAAACTATGGTCATCACCAGGAGTGGTCCCGATTATTGTCACTTCGGGGTTGCCGGATCATAACACATAGTAGGTGACTATAGACTTGCAAGATAGGATCAAGAACTCACATATATTCATGAAAACATAATAGGTTCAGATCTGAAATCATGGCACTCGGGCCCTAGTGACAAGCATTAAGCATAGCAAAGTCATAGCAACATCAATCTCAGAACATAGTGGATACTAGGGATCAAACCCTAACAAAACTAACTCGATTACATGATAAATCTCATCCAACCCATCACCGTCCAGCAAGCCTACGATGGAATTACTCATGCACGGCGGTGAGCATCATGAAATTGGTGATGGAGGATGGTTGATGATGACGACGGCGACGGATTCCCCTCTCCGGAGCCCCGAACGGACTCCAGATCAGCCCTCCCGAGAGAGTTTAGGGCTTGGCGGCGGCTCCGTATCGTAAAACGCGATGAATCTTTCTCTCTGATATGTTTCTCCCCGAACACGAATATATGGAGTTGGAGTTGAGGTCGGTGGAGCTCCAGGGGGCCCACGAGGCAGGGGGCGCGCCCAGGGGGCAGGCGCGCCCCCCACCCTCGTGGACAGGTGGTCGGCCCCTGGCCTTGATTCTTTCGCCAATATTTTTAATATTTTCCAAAAATAAGTTCCATGGAATTTCAGGTCATTCTGAGAACTTTTGTTTCTGCACATAAATAACACCATGGCAATTCTGCTGAAAACAGCGTCAGTCCGGGTTAGTTCCATTCAAATCATGCAAGTTAGAGTCCAAAACAAGGGCAAAAGTGTTTGGAAAAGTGGATACGACGGAGACGTATCAACTCCCCCAAGCTTAAACCTTTGCTTGTCCTCAAGCAATTCAGTTGATAAACTGAAAGTGATAAAGAAAACTTTTACAAACTCTGTTTGCTCTTGTTGTTGTAAATATGTAAAGCCAACATTCAAGTTTTCAGCAAAGATTATGAACTAACCATATTCACAATAACATTTAGGTCTCATGTTTACTCATATCAATGGCATAATCAACTAGCGAGCAATAATAATAAATCTCGGATGACAACACTTTCTCAAAACAATCATAATATGATATAACAAGATGGTATGTCGCTAGCCCTTTTTGAGACCGCAAAACATAAATGCAGAGCACCTTTAAAGATCAAGAACTGACTAAACATTGTAATTCATGGTAAAAGAGATCCAGTCATACCCAATATAAATTAATAGTAATGGATGCAAATGACAGCAGTGCTCTCCAGCTGGTGCTTTTTAATAAGAGGGTGATGACTCAACATAAAAATAAATAGATAGGCCCTTCACAGAGGGAAGCAGGGATTTGTAGAGGTGCCAGAGCTCGATTTTAAAGCAGAGATAATTAATATTTTGAGCGGCATACTTTCATTGTCAACATAACAACCAAGAGATGGCGATATCTTCCATGCTACACACATTATAGGCGGTTCCCAAACAGAATGGTAAAGTTTATACTCCCCCTCCACCAACAAGCATCAATCCATGGCTTGCTCGAAACAACGAGTTCCTCCAACAATCAACAGTCCCAGGGGGAGTATTGTTTGCAATTATTTTGATTTGATTTGCATAAAGCATGGGACTGGGCATCCCAGTGACCAGCCATTTTCTCGTGAGTGAGGAGCGGAGTCCACTCCTCTTGAGAATAACCCGCCTAACATGGAAGATACGGACAGCCCTAGTTGATACATGAGCTATTCGAGCATACAAAACAGAATTTCATTTGAAGGTTTAGAGTTTGGCACATACAAATTTACTTGGAACGGCAGGTAGATACCGTATATAGGAAGGTATGGTGGACTCATATGGAATAACTTTGGGGCTTAATGGATTGGATGCACAAGCAGTATTCCCGCTTAGTACAAGTGAAGGCTAGCAAAATACTGGGAAGCGAGCAACTAGAGAGCGACAACAGTCATGAACATGCATTAAAATTAATAAACATTGAATGCAAGCATGAGTAGGATATAATCCACCATGAACATAAATATCATGAAGTCTATGTTGATTTGTTTCAACTACATGCGTGAACATGTGCCAAGTCAAGTCACTTGAATCATTCAAAGGAGGATACCACCCTATCATACCACATCACAACCATTTTAATAGCATGTTGGCACGCAAGGTAAACCATTATAAACTCCTAGCTAATTAAGCATGGCATAAGTAACTATAATCTCTAATTGTCATTGCAAACATGTTTATTCATAATAGGCTGAATCAGGAACGATGAACTAATCATATTTACAAAAACAAGAGAGGTCGAGTTCATACCAACTTCTCTCATCTCAATCAATTCATCATATATCGTCGTAATTGCCTTTCACTTGCACGACCGAACGATGTGAATAATAATAGTAGTGCACGTGCATTGGACTAAGCTGGAATCTGCGAGCATTCAATAAACAGGAGAAGACAAGGCAATATGGGCTCTTGGTTAAATCAACAATAATGCATATAAGAGCCACTTCAACAATTTAATCATGGTCTTCACCTATCGACCCCCAAAGAAAAGAAATAAAAACTATTTACACGGGAAAGCTCCCAACAAGCAAAGAAGAACAGGAAATATTTTTGGGTCTTCTTTTTTATTATTACTACTACAACAAGAAAGTAAACTAGCTAAAAGCTACAACTAATTTTTTTTGTTTTTCTTAAGGTTTATTAAACACACAAGAAAAAAGCATAAAAAGAAAATAATCTAGCATGGATATTACAGTGAAAGAGTATGAGCACCGACATCTAGCAATGAGTGTGTAAACATGAATGTAACGTCGGTGAGAGATATGTACTCCCCCAAGCTTAGGCTTTTGGCCTAAGTTGGTCTATTGCCACGGCTGGCCTGGCGGATATCCAAAGTTGTAGTTGGGGTCGTACTGAGATGCAGCAGTCATTGCATCATGGGCTGCAGCTTGGAGGCGAGCTATCTCAGCCCTCCTCTTATACTCATCTGCCTCCTCTCTGGTTATGCAATATCTCCCCTTTGCCTGAAAGTCAAAGAAGGTAGAAGCAGGGAGAGCGATGTGATAGGTGCGTCGTCTGTCAAAGATTAGTCGGTACTGGAGGAACTGATCGTTCCTCTCAACAAAATGATGACGAACCATAGCCTCATAATCCAAATAAGCAGGAGGCAACTCAATATCATCCTCACGTATGGTTATACCAAGAAAATTAGCTATACGGGTTGCATAAATTCCACCAAAGAAATCTCCATTAAATCTATTATGATGCAACCTACGTGCAACAATGGCCCCCAAATTATAAGATTTATCTCCTAACACAGCACTCCTAAGAATACTGAGGTCAGGGACACACATGTGACATGCTTCATCCTTACCATTTATGCACCTACCTATGAAGAGAGCAAAATAATGTATAGCAGGAAAATGAATGCTCCATATGGTAGCTTGTGCTATGTCTCTAGATTCCCCCACAGTTATACTAGCAAGAAAATCTCTGAATTCAGATTTGCGAGGTTCACTAGTACTATCCCATTGTGGAAGTTTGCAAGCAGTGGTAAAAATCCTCTAAGTCCATAGTATAAGAATTTTCATAAAGGTCAAACATGACAGTTTGAGAATTGCGTGAAGATGAAAATTCAAACCTCCTCACAAAGGAACTAGTGAGATAGTGGTACTGACGGCACTTTTCTGCCTCGAAGCTCACAAGATCGGCGTTACGCAAATATGCGTTAAATTCTTCCTTAATTCCTGCTCGATCCATGAAGTCCTCTGAAGGCCATTCACAAAGCCGCACTGGGGCGTCCCTTGGTGGTTCATCATCAGCATCACGCATTGCAAGCCTGGGTCCTTGCTTCCTTGAAGGACCACCTTGGTACATTTTCCTAAACATATTTCTTCCTCTGCAAAATTTCTGAAATTTTTAGTAACTTCAAATAAAAGTGAACCAAGCTCAACAAAATTGATAGCAACTACTCCTACAAGTGCCTAGAGCCTATATCATGCATTAGAACTACTTGGAACCATATAAATTTGACATGCAAGCTCAAGAACATGGTCACCTAGGCAGCACAAATTTGCAATGAATAAAGCACTAGAACAAAAACTAATTGGACCACTGGAGGAGTCGCATACCAAGGAACAATCCCCCCAAAGCAGTTTTGTGAGAGGCGCTTTGAGCAAGGAGATCAAAAATCGCAGCAAAATGAGCTAGAACTCATGCTTGAGCTGGATGGTGATTTTTTGGGAGGAAGAAGAAGTGTGTGGGTGCAAGAATAAGTGGAGGGGAGCCACCGTGGGCCCACGGGGCAGGGGGCGCGCCCCGGGGGTGTGGGCGCGCCCTGGACCCTCGTGGCCAGGTGCTTGCTCCCCTGTTGTGTTCTCAGTGCCAGATATTCTCAAATATTCCAGAAAAAATCATATTAAATTGGCAGGGCATTTGGAGAACTTTTATTTTCGGGGTATTTTTATATTGCACGGATAATTCGGGAAACAGACAGAAAAATACTATTTTTACTTTATTTCAACTAAATAACAGAAAGTAAAAGGAGGGTACAGAAGGTTGTGCTTTCTAATTTCATCCGTCTCATGCTCATCAAAAGGAATCCACTAACAAGGTTGATCAAGTCTTGTTAACAAACTCATTCCGAACAACATGGAACCGGAGAAATTTCGAATAACACTATGTTACCTCAACGGGGATATGCACATCCCCAATAATAAGAATATCATATTTCTTTTTGACAGTAGGAAGAGGAAATTCAAAACCTCCAAAAATAATCGATGGAATTTTTCCAATAGAATTAGTACTGTGGACTTGAGGTTGTTTCCTCGGAAAGTGTACCGTATGCTCATTACCATTAACATGAAAAGTGACATTGGCTTTGTTGCAATGAATAACAGCCCCTGCAGTATTCAAAAAAGGTCTTCCAAGAATAATAGACATACTATCGTCCTCTGGAATATCAAGAATAACAAAGTCCGTTAAAATAGTAACGTTTGCAACTACAACAGGCACATCCTCACAAATACCGACAGGTATAGTAGTTGATTTATCAGCCATTTGCAAAGATATTTCAGTAGGTGTCAACTTATTCAAATCAAGTCTACGATATAAAGAGAGAGGCATAACACTAACACCAGCTCCAAGATCACATAAAGCAGTTTTAACATAGTTTCTTTTAATGGAGCATGGTATAGTTGGTACTCCTGGATCTCCAAGTTTCTTTGGTATTCCACCCTTAAAAGTATAATTAGCAAGCATGGTGGAAATTTCAGCTTCCGGTATCTTTCTTTTATTCGTAACAATTTCTTTCATGGGAACGGCCAGGTCGACAGTCGCAGACCTTGTGCCGCTGGTATCGTCTGTTGAGCGCCAACTCTCTACGGCAGCCTCTTTGCTTGACCTTGGTTCGAAGCTTACTCTGGTGAACTCGGTGGTTACCTCCCTTGCGATCTATGCGATGTGTTCCATCAGGCTCCCACCGAAAATACTAGATCATCTGGATAAACTGTGGCGATACTGTCTCTGGGCAAAGAACACGGATGATGGCTTGAAAGCCGTCTCCATGGCAGCTTGGGATTTAGTTTGCAGGCCCAAGCACAAGGGAGGACTCGGGGTGCTTGACTTGAAGATCCAAAACCAGGGCCTGCTGCTCAAACAACTGCACAAATTCTATAACCGCATGGACATTCCGTGGGTTGATCTTGTTTGGAATACATACTATGACGGCTTGGTCCCGCATGCTTCGGGTCCGTGTGGGTCGTTCTGGTGGAAGGATGTCTTGAACCTGGCGCCAACCTATAGAGCAATCACTTCAGTTGAGGTGGGAGATGGGAGTTCAACCTTGTTTTGGAAAGATGCCTGGCATGGTGATATACTGGCTGATAGTCACCCCCGTCTTTTCTCCTTCGCTAAACACGAAGACATATCTGTCAGAGTGCTCCTGACGTCGCCTACGCTCGGCCAAAACTTTTACTTGCCGCTTTCGGTTCAAGCTAGAGATGAGCTCGATGATCTACAAACCTCCTTGGCTTCGCTGGAGCTCATGGAGGTGAATGATGCCTGGCACCCGGTCTGGGGATCAGAGGAGCTCGCCTCCAGTAAGTTCTATCTGCACTATTTTCAGGACATGGAAGCGGATGATGTGTTTAAATGGATCTGGAAAGCAAAGTGCACCAACAAATGGAAGGTTTTTGCATGGCTGCTGCTTGTGGATAGGCTGAACACTAGGGGGCTGCTCAAGAGGAAACACATGAAGCTGAGGGATGACAACTATGCATGCCTGCTATGTCACCAGCCACCCGAGGAAACGGTGGAACATCTGTTCTTCCACTGTGAGTTCAGTAAAACATGTTGGGGGAAGCTGGGGATCGCGTGGCCAATGCATGGCAACCGGGTGCAACTTTTGCATGCATCTAAAAACACGTGGGTCAAGCCAATGTTCATGGATGTCTTCATCGTAGCCTCCTGGAGCATATGGAAGGAACATAACAATAAACTGTTTAGAAGTGTGGCGCCGACCGTCGATGGGTGGAGCCAGAGATTCAAAATGGACTTTGGCATGATGAGACACAGGATCAAAGAGGCCTTAGTGCCATTTGTTGATCAGGTAGTTCACCTGATCTAGTTTACAAAACAATACCTTTGATGTATAGGGATACTCTAACTCCTCCTGCCCCTATGTAATTTCTATCCCATGTAATCTTGTGTCTTGAGATGTAATACAAAAGTCAGTGGGGGTTGCCCTCACTGTCCCAAGCTTTCAAAAAAAACAATTTCTTTCATATACTTAGCATAAGGATTCATTTTGAGCATATCAGTTAATCGCATACGCAAAATGATAGGTCTAATCATTTCAGCAAAGCGCTCAAAATCCTCATCATCCTTTATCTTGGGTGGTTTGGGAGGAAAAGGCATGGGTTTCTGAACCCATGGTTCTCTTTCTTTACCATGCTTCCTAGCAACAAAGTCTCTCTTATCATAACGTTGATTCTTTAATTGTGGGTTATCAAGATCAACAACAGGTTCAATTTCTACATCATTATCATTACTAGGTTGAGCATCAATATGAACATCATCGTTAATATTATCACTAGGTTCATGTTCATTGCCAGATTGTGTTTCAGCATCAGAAATAGAAATATCATTTGGATTCTCAGGTGGTTCAGCAATAGGTTTACTAGAAGTATGCAAAGTCCTATCATTTTTCTTTTTCTTCTTTTTAGAAGGACTAGCTGCATCAATATTATTTCTCTGAGAATCTTGCTCAATTCTCTTAGGATGGCCTTCAGGATACAAAGGTTCCTGAGTCATTTTACCAGTTCTAGTATCCACTGTAACAGCTTAGTCATTATTCTTACTATTTAATTCATTGAGCAAATCATTTTGAACCTTAAGTACTTGTTCTACTTGAGTGGTAACCATAGAGGCATGTTTACTAATGAGTTTTAGTTCACCTTTAACTCTAGACATATAATCACCCAAGTGCTCAAGCATATCAGAATTGTATTTCAATTGTCTACCAAAATAAGCATTAAAGTTTTCTTGTTTAACAATAAAGTTGTCAAACTCATCTAAGCATTATTTCGCAGACTTATAGTGAGGAATATCACCTTCATCAAATCTACAGAGAGAATTTACCTTTACTACCCGTGTTGAGTTATCAAGAACATGTGTTTCTTCAATAGGTGATGGATTAGGATCATATATTTCTTCAACAGGCGGTAAATTAAGACCATGTATTTCTTCAATAGGAGGTAAATTCTTAACATCCTCAGCTTTAATACCCTTTTCTTTCATAGATTTCTTTGCCTCTTGCATATCTTTAGGACTGAGAAATAGAACACCCCTCTTCTTTGGAGTTGGTTTAGGAAGGCTCAGGAGTTGGCTCAGGAAGTGTCCAATTATTTTCATTTGTCAACATATTATTCAATAGAATTTCAGCTTCATCCGGTGTTCTTTCCCTGAAAACAGAACCAGCACAACTATCCAGGTAGTCTCTAGAAGCATCGGTTAGTCCATTATAAAAGATATCAAGTATTTCATTTTTCTTAAGAGGATGGTTAGGCAAAGCATTAAGTAATTGGAGAAGCCTCCCCCAAGCTTGTGGGAGACTCTCTTCTTCAATTTGCACAAAATTATATATATCCCTTAAAGCAGCTTGTTTCTTATGAGCAGGGAAATATTTAGCAGAGAAGAAATAAATCATATCCTGGGGACTACGCACACAACCAGGATCAAGGGAATTAAACCATATCTTAGCATCACCCTTTAATGATAACGGAAATATTTTAAGGATATAAAAGTAGCGGGTTCTCTCATCATTAGTGAATAGGGTGGCTATATCATTTAATTTAGTAAGATGTGCCACAACAGTTTCAGATTCATAGCCATAAAAAGGATCAGATTCAACCAAAGTAATTATATCAAGATCAATAGAGAATTCATAATCCTTATCAGTAACAAAGATAGGTGAAGTAGCATAAGCAGGATCATATTTCATTCTAGCATTCAGAGTTTTTTGTTTCAGCTTAGCTAATAATTTCTTAAGATCACTTCTATCATTGCAAGCAAGAAAGTCTCTTTTAGTTTCTTCATCCATCGCATAGCCCTCAGGCACAACAGGCAATTCATATTTATTGGGAGAGCCTTCATCATCACTTTCATCAATATTATCAGTTTCAATAATTTCATTCTCTCTAGCCCTAGCAAGTTGTTCATCAAGAAATTCACCAAGTGGCACAGTGGTATCAAGCATAGAAGTAGTTTCGTCATAAGTATCATGCATAGCAGAAGTGGCATCATCAATAACATGCGACATATCAGAATTAATAGTAGAAGCAGGTTTAGGTGTCGCAAGCTTACTCAAAACAGAAGGTGAATCAAGTGCAGAGCTAGATGGCAGTTCCTTACCTCCCCTCGTAGTTGAGGGATAAATTTTTGTTTTCTTGTCTTTCAAGTTCCTCATAGTGACTAGCAGATATAAATCTCAAGTGACTCAAAGAATAGAGCTATGCTCCCTGGCAATGGCGCCAGAAAATAGTCTTGATAACCCACAAGTATAGGGGATCACAACAGTTTTCGAGGGTAGAGTATTCAACCCAAATTTTTGTTGGGGAACGTAGTAATTTCAAAAATTTCCTACGCACACGCAAGATCATGGTGATGCATAGCAACGAGAGGGGAGAGTGTTGTCCACGTACCCTCGTAGACCGAAAGCGGAAGCGTTAACACGACGCGGTTGATGTAGTCGTACGTCTTCACGATCCGACCGATCAAGTACCGAACGCACGGCACCTCCGAGTTCAGCACACGTTCAGCTCGATGACGTCCCTCAAACTCCGATCCAGCCGAGTGTTGAGGGAGAGTTTCGTCAGCAAGACGGCGTGGTGACGATGATGATGTTCTACCGACGCAGGGCTTCGCCTAAGCACCGCTACGATATTATCGAGGTGTAAGATGGTGGAGGGGGCCACCGCACACGGCTAAGAGATCAATAGATCAATTGTTGTCTCTCTGGGGTGCCCCCCTGCCCCGTATATAAAGGAGCAAGGGGGAGGCGGCCGGCCTAGGAGGAGGGCGTGCCAAGGGGGGAGTCCTACTCCCACCGGGAGTAGGACTCCTCCTTTCCTTGTTGGAGTAGGAGAAGGGAAGGGAGAAGGAGAAGGAAGGAAGTGGGCGCCCCCCCTCCCTAGTCCAATTCGGACTAGTCCATGGGGAGGGGTGCGGCCAACCTTTGGGGCCTTTCTCTCCTTTCCCGTATGGCCCATTAAGGCCCAATACGAATTCCCGTAACTCTCCGGTACTCCGAAAAATACCCGAATCACTCGGAACCTTTCCGATGTCCGAATATAGTCGTCCAGTATATCGATCTTTACGTCTCGACCATTTCGAGACTCCTCGTCATGTCCCCGATCACATCCGGGACTCCGAACTCCTTCGGTACATCAAAACTCATAAACTCATAATAAAACTGTCATCGTAACGTTAAGTGTGCGGACCCTACGGGTTCGAGAACTATGTAGACATGACCGAGACACATCTCCGGTCAATAACCAATAGCGGGACCTGGATGTCCATATTGGCTCCCACATATTCTACGAAGATCTTTATCGGTCAAACCGCATAACAACATACGTTGTTCCTTTTGTCATCGGTATGTTACTTGCCCGAGATTCGATCGTCGGTATCTTAATACCTAGTTCAATCTCGTTACCGGCAAGTCTCTTTACTCATTCCATAATACAACATCTCGCAACAAACTCATTAGTTGCAATGCTTGCAAGGCTTAAGTGACGTGCATTACCGAGAGGGCCCAGAGATACCTCTCCGACAATCGGAGTGACAAATCCTAATCTCAAAATACGCCAACCCAACAAGTACCTTTGGAGACACCTGTAGAGCACCTTTATAATCACCCAGTTACGTTGTGACGTTTGGTAGCACACAAAGTGTTCCTCCGTTAAACGGGAGTGCATAATCTCATAGTCATAGGAACATGTATAAGTCATGAAGAAGCAATAGCAACATACTAAACGATCGAGTGCTAAGCTAACGGAATGTGTCAAGTCAATCACATCATTCTCCTAATGATGTGATCCCGTTAATCAAATGACAACTCATGTCTATGGCTAGGAAACATAACCATCTTTGATCAACGAGCTAGTCAAGTAGAGGCATACTAGTGACACTCTGTTTGTCTATGTATTCACACATGTATCATGTTTCCGGTTAATACAATTCTAGCATGAATAATAAACATTTATCATGATATAAGGAAATAAATAATAACTTTATTATTGCCTCTAGGGCATATTTCCTTCAGTCTCCCACTTGCACTAGAGTCAATAATCTAGATTACACAGTAATGATTCTTACACCCATGGAGCCTTGGTGCTGATCATGTTTTGCTCGTGGAAGAGGCTTAGTCAACGGGTCTGCAACATTCAGATCCGTGTGTATCTTGCAAATTTCTATGTCTCCCACCTGGACTAAATCCCGGATGGAATTGAAGCGTCTCTTGATGTGCTTGGTTCTCTTGTGAAATCTGGATTCCTTTGCCAAGGCAATTGCACCAGTATTGTCACAAAAGATTTTCATTGGACCCGATGCACTAGGTATGACACCTAGATCGGATATGAACTCCTTCATCCAGACGCCCTCATTTGCTGCTTCCGAAGTAGCTATGTACTCCGCTTCACATGTAGATCCCGCCACGATGCTTTGTTTAGAACTGCACCAACTGACAGCTCCACTGTTCAATGTAAACACGTATCCGGTTTGCGATTTAGAATCGTCTGGATCAGTGTCAAAGCTTGCATCGACGTAACCATTTACGATGAGCTCTTTGTCACCTCCATAAACGAGAAACATATCCTTAGTCCTTTTCAGGTATTTCAGGATGTTCTTGACCGCTGTCCAGTGATCCATTCCTGGATTACTTTGGTACCTTCCTGCTAGACTCATAGCAAGGCATACATCAGGTCTGGTACACAGCATTGCATACATGATAGAGCCTATGGCTGAAGCATAGGGGACATCTTTCATCTTCTCTCTAT
Source organism: Aegilops tauschii subsp. strangulata (assembly GCF_002575655.3). NCBI lineage: Eukaryota > Viridiplantae > Streptophyta > Magnoliopsida > Poales > Poaceae > Aegilops > Aegilops tauschii. The sequence continues at coordinate 383,539,023 of NC_053035.3, forward strand.
CTTCTGCAGTGGTCAGGCATTGAGTCTCACTCAACTTCACACCTTGTAATACAGGCAAGAAACCTTTCTTTGACTGGTCCATTTTGAACTTCTTCAAAATCTTATCAAGGTATGTGCTTTGTGAAAGTCCAATTAAGCGTCTTGATCTATCTCTATAGATCTTGATGCCCAATATATACGCAGCTTCACCGAGGTCTTTCATTGAAAAACTCTTATTCAAGTATCCCTTTATGCTATCTAGAAATTCTATATCATTTCCAATCAGCAATATGTCATCCACATATAATATCAGAAATGCTACAGAGCTCCCACTCACTTTCTTGTAAATACAGGCTTCTCCAAAAGTCTGTACAAAACCAAATGCTTTGATCACACTATCAAAGCGTTTATTCCAACTCCGAGAGGCTTGCACCAGTCCATAAATGGATCGCTGGAGCTTGCACACTTTGTTAGCTCCCTTTGGATCGACAAAACCTTCTGGTTGCATCATATACAATTCTTCTTCCAGAAATCCATTTAGGAATGCAGTTTTGACATCCATTTGCCAAATTTCATAATCATAAAATGCGGCAATTGCTAACATGATTCGGACAGACTTAAGCATCGCTACGGGTGAGAAGGTCTCATCGTAGTCAATCCCTTGAACTTGTCGAAAACCTTTCGCAACAAGTCGAGCTTTATAGACAGTAACATTACCGTCAGCGTCAGTCTTCTTCTTGAAGATCCATTTATTTTCAATGGCTTGCCGATCATCGGGCAAGTCAACCAAAGTCCATACTTTGTAGGTTCATGGCCTCAAGCCATTTTGCGGAATCTGGGCTCACCATCGCTTCTTCATAGTTTGTAGGTTCGTCATGGTCTAGTAACATAACCTCCAGAACAGGATTACCGTACCACTCTGGTGCGGATCTTATTCTGGTTGACCTACGAGGTTCAGTAATAACTTGATCTGAAGTTTCATGATCATCATCATTAACTTCCTCACTAATTGGTGTAGGCGTCACAGAAACCGGTTTTTCTGTGATGAACTACTTTCCAATAAGGGAGCAGGTATAGTTACCTCATCAAGTTCTACTTCCCTCCCACTCACTTCTTTCGAGAGAAACTCCTTCTCCAGAAAAATTCCGAATTTAGCAACAAAAGTTTTGCCTTCGGATCTGTGATAGAAGGTGTACCCAACAGTTTCCTTTGGGTATCCTATGAAGACACATTTCTCCGATTTGGGTTCGAGCTTATCAGGTTGAAGTTTTTTACATAAGCATCGCAGCCCCAAACTTTAAGAAACGACAACTTTGGTTTCTTGCCAAACCACAGTTCATAAGGCGTCGTCTCAACGGATTTTGATGGTGCCCTATTTAACGTGAATGCAGCCGTCTCTAAAGCATAACCCCAAAACGATAGCGGTAAATCAGTAAGAGACATCATAGATCGCACCATATCCAGTAAAGTACGATTACGACGTTCGGACACACTATTACGCTGTGGTGTTCCGGGTGGCATGAGTTGCGAAACTATTCCGCATTGTTTCAAATGAAGACCAAACTCATAACTCAAATATTCTCCTCCACGATCAGATCGTAGAAATTTTATTTTCTTGTTACGATGATTTTCAACTTCACTCTGAAATTCTTTGAACTTTTCAAATGTTTCAAACTTATGTTTCATTAAGTAGATATATCCATATCTGCTCAAATCATCTGTGAAGGTGAGAAAATAACGATATCCGCCACGAGCCTCAATATTCATCGGACCACATACATCTGTATGTATGATTTCCAACAAATCTGTTGCTCTCTCCATAGTTCCGGAGAACGGTGTTTTAGTCATCTTGCCCATGAGGCACGGTTCGCAAGTACCAATTGATTCATAATCAAGTGGTTCCAAAAGTCCATCAGTATGGAGTTTCTTCATGCGCTTTACACCGATATGACCTAAACGGCAGTGCCACAAATAAGTTGCACTATCATTATCAACTCTGCATCTTTTGGCTTCAATATTATGAATATGTGTATCACTACTATCGAGATTCAACAAAAATAGACCACTCTTCAAGGGTGCATGACCATAAAAGATATTACTCATATAAATAGAACAACCGTTATTCTCTGATTTAAATGAATAACCGTCTCGCATCAAACAAGATCCAGATATAATGTTCATGCTTAACGCTGGCACCAAATAACAATTATTTAGGTCTAAAACTAATCCCGAAGGTAGATGTAGAGGTAGCGTGCCGACCGCGATCACATCGACTTTGGAACCATTTCCCACGCGCATCATCACCTCGTCCTTAGCCAATCTTCGCTTAATCCGTAGCCCCTGTTTCGAGTTGCAAATATTAGCAACAGAACCAGTATCAAATACCCAGGTGCTACTGCGAGCATTAGTAAGGTACACATCAATAACATGTATATCACATATACCTTTGTTCACCTTGCCATCCTTCTTATCCGGCAAATACTTGGGGCAGTTCCGCTTCCAGTGACCAGTCTGCTTGCAGTAGAAGCACTCAGTCTCAGGCTTAGGTCCAGACTTGGGTTTCTTCTCCTGAACAACAACTTGCTTGCTGTTTTTCTTGAAGTTCCCCTTCTTCTTCCCTTTGCCCTTTTTCTTGAAACTAGTGGTCTTATTAACCATCAACACTTGATGCTCCTTTTTTGATTTCTACCTCCGCAGCCTTTAGCATTGCGAAGAGCTCGGGAATCGTCTTATCCATCCCTTGCATGTTATAGTTCATCACGAAGCTCTTGTAGCTTGGTGGCAGTGATTGAAGAATTCTGTCAATGACGCTATCATCCGGAAGATTAACTCCCAGTTGAATCAAGTGATTATTATACCCAGACATTTTGAGTATATGCTCACTGACAGAACTATTCTCTTCCATCTTGCAGCTATAGAACTTATTGGAGACTTCATATCTCTCAGTCCGGGCATTTGCTTGAAATATTAACTTCAACTCCTGGAACATCTCATATGCTCCATGACGTTCAAAACGTCGTTGAAGACCCGGTTCTATGCCGTAAAGCATGGCACACTGAACTATCGAGTAGTCATCAGCTTTGCTCTACCAGACGTTCATAACATCTGGTGTTGCTCCTGCAGCAGGCCTGGCACCCAGCGGTGCTTCCAGGACGTAATTCTTCTGTGTAGCAATGAGGATAATCCTCAAGTTACGGACCCAGTCCGTGTAATTGCTACCATCATCTTTCGACTTTGCTTTCTCAAGGAATGCATTAAAATTCAACGGAACAACAGCACGGGCCATCTATCTACAATTAACATAGACAAGCAAGATACTATCAGGTACTAAGTTCATGATAAATTCAAGTTCAATTAATCATATTACTTAAGAACTCCCACTTAGATAGACATCCCTCTAATCCTCTAAGTGATCACGTGATCCATATCAACTAAACCATGTCCGATCATCACGTGAGATGGAGTAGTTTCAACGGTGAACATCACTATGTTGATCATATCTACTATACGATTCACGCTCGACCTTTCGGTCTCCGTGTTCCGAGGCCATATATGTTATATGCTAGGCTCGTCAAGTTTAACCTGAGTATTCCGCGTGTGCAACTCTTTTGCACCCGTTGTATTTGAACGTAGAGCCTATCACACCCGATCATCACGTGGTGTCTCAGCACGAAGAACTTTCGCAACGGTGCATACTCAGGGAGAACACTTATACTTTGATAATTTAGTGAGGGATCATCTTATAATGCTGCCGTCAATCAAAGCAAGATAAGATGCATAAAAGATAAACATCACATGCAATAAATATAAGTGATATGATATGGCCATCATCATCTTGTGCTTGTGATCTCCATCTCCGAAGCACCGTCATGATCACCATCGTCACCGGCGCGACACCTTGATCTCCATCGTAGCATCATTTTCGTCTCGCCAATCTTATGCTTCTACGACTATCGCTACCGCTTAGTGATAAAGTAAAGCATTACAGGGCGATTGCATTGCATACAATAAAGCGACAATTATATGGCTCCTGCCAGTTGCCGATAACTCGGTTACAAAACATGATCATCTCATACAATAAATTTAGCATCATGCTTTGACCATATCACATCACAACATGCCCTGCAAAAACAAGTTAGACGTCCTCTACTTTGTTGTTGCAAGTTTTACGTGGCTGCTACGGGCTTAGCAAGAACCGTTCTTACCTACGCATCAAAACCACTACGATAGTTTGTCAAGTTGGTGCTGTTTTAACCTTCGCAAGGACCAGGCGTAGCCACACTCGGTTCAACGAAAGTTGGAGAAGCTGACACCCGCCAGCCACCTCTGTGCAAAGCACGTCAGAAGAACCAGTCTCGCGTAAGCGTACGCGTAATGTCGGTTCGGGCCGCTTCATCCAACAATACCGCCGAACCAAAGTATGACATGCTGGTAAGCAGTATGACTTATATCGCCCACAACTCACTTGTGTTCTACTCGTGCATATGACATCTACGCATAAAACCAGGCTCGGATGCCACTGTTGGGGAACGTAGTAATTTCAAAAACTTCCTACTCACACGCAAGATCATGGTGATGCATAGCAACAAGAGGGGAGAGTGTTGTCCACGTACCCTCGTAGACCGAAAGCGGAAGCGTTAACACAACGCGGTTGATGTAGTCGTACGTCTTCATGATCCGACCGATCAAGTACCGAATGCACGGCACCTCCGAGTTCAGCACACGTTCAGCTCGATGACGTCCCTCGAACTCCGATCCAGCTGAGTGTTGAGGGAGAGTTTCGTCAGCACGACGGCATGGTGACGATGATGATGTTCTACCGACGCAGGGCTTCGCCTAAGCACCGCTACGATATTATCGAGGTGTAATATGGTGGAGGGGGGCACCGCACACGGCTAAGAGATCAATAGATCAATTGTTGTCTCTCTGGGGTGCCCCCTGCCCCCGTATATAAAGGAGCAAGGGGGGAGGCGGCCGGCCTAGGAGGAGGGCGCGCCAAGGGGGGAGTCCTACTCCCACCGGGAGTAGGACTCCTCCTTTCCTTGTTGGAGTAGGAGAAGGGAAGGGAGAAGGAGAAGGAAGGAAGGGCCCCCCCTCCCTAGTCCAATTCGGACTAGTCCATGAGGAGGGGTGCGGCCACCCTTTGGGGCCTTTCTCTCCTTTCCCGTATGGCCCATTAAGGCCCAATACGAATTCCCGTAACTCTCCGGTAAACCAAAAAATACCCGAATCACTCGGAACCTTTCCGATGTCCGAATATAGTCGTCCAATATATCGATCTTTACGTCTTGACCATTTCGAGACTCCTCGTCATGTCCCCGATCTCATCCGGGACTCCGAACTCCTTTGGTACATCAAAACTCATAAACTCATAATAAAACTGTCATCGTAACGTTAAGTGTGCGGACCCTATGTAGACATGACCGAGACACGTCTCCGGTCAATAACCAATAGCGGGACCTGGATGTCCATATTGGCTCCCACATATTCTACGAAGATCTTTATCGGTCAAACCGCATAACAACATACGTTGTTCCTTTTGTCATCGGTATGTTACTTGCCCGAGATTCGATCGTCGGTATCTTAATACCTAGTTCAATCTCGTTACCGGCAAGTCTCTTTACTCGTTCCGTAATACATCATGTCGCAACAAACTCATTAGTTGCAATGCTTGCAAGGCTTAGGTGATGTGCATTACCGAGAGGGCCCAGAGATACCTCTCCGACAATCGGAGTGACAAATCCTAATCTCGAAATACGCCAACCCAACAAGTACCTTCGGAGACACCTGTAGAGCACCTTTATAATCACCCAGTTACGTTGTGACGTTTGGTAGCACACAAAGTGTTCCTCCGGTAAACGGGAATTGCATAATCTCATAGTCATAGGAACATGTATAAGTCATGAAGAAAGCAATAGCAACATACTAAACGAGCGAGTGCTAAGCTAACGGAATGGATCAAGTAAATCACATCATTCTCCTCATGATGTGATCCCGTTAATCAAATGACAACTCATGTCTATGGCTAGGAAACATAACCATCTTTTATCAACGAGCTAGTCAAGTAGAGGCATACTAGTGACACTCTGTTTGTCTATGTATTCACACATGTATCATGTTTCCGGTTAATACAATTCTAGCATGTATAATAAACATTTATCATGATATAAGGAAATAAATAATAACTTTATTATTGCCTCTAGGGCATATTTCCTTCAATTTTTTGATTCGACACAAGGGGAGCCAAAGAATACTCTCAAGTATTAGCAGTTGCTTTGTCAATTCAACCACACCTGGATAACTTAATATCTGCAGCAAAGTATTTAGTAGCAAAGTAATATGGAAGTAACGGTAACGGTAGCTGATACGTCTCCAACGTATCTATAATTTTTGATTGTTCCATGCTATATTATATTCTGTTTTGGACATTAATGGGCTTTATTATACACTTTTATATTATTTTTGGATTTAACCTATTAACCGGAGGCCCAGCCCAGAATTGCTGTTTTTTTTTGCCTATTTCAGAGTTTCACAGAAAAAGAATATCAAACGGAGTCCAAACGGAATGAAACCTTCGGGAACGTGATTTTCGGAACGAACGTGATCCAGAGGACTTGGACCCTACGTCAAGACACCTACCAGGAGGGCATGAGCTAGGGGGCACGCCCTCCACCCTCGTGGGCCCCATGTTGCTCCACCGACGTACTTCTTCCTCCTATATATACCTACGTACCCCCAAACTACCAGATACGGAGCCAAAAACCTAATTCCACCACCGCACCCTTCTGTACCCGTGAGATCCTATCTTGGGGCCTTTTCCGGAGCTCCGCCGGAGGGGGCATCGATCACAGAGGGCTTCTACATCACCATAGCCTCTCCGATGATGTGTGAGTAGTTTACCTCAGACCTTCGAGTCCATAGTTATTAGCTAGATGGCTTCTTCTCTCTTTTTGGATCTCAATACAATGTTCTCCCCCTCTCTTGTGGAGATCTATTCGATGTAATCTTCTTTTGCAGTGTGTTTGTTGAGACTGATGACTTGTGGGTTTATGATCAAGTTTATCTATGAACAATATTTGAATCTTCTCTGAATTCTTTTATGTATGATTGGTTATCTTTGCAAGTCTCTTCAAATTATTAGTTTGGTTTGGCCTACTAGATTGATCTTTCTTGCAATGGGAGAAGTGCTTAACTTTGGGTTCAATCTTGCGGTGTCCTTTCCCAGTGACAGTAGGGGCAGCAAGACACGTATTGTATTGTTGCCATCAAGGATAACAAGATGGGGTTTATATCATATTGCATGAGTTTATCCCTCTACATCATGTCATCTTACTTAAAGCGTTACTCAGTTCTTTTGAACTTAATACTCTAGATGGATGCTGGATAGTGGTCGATGTGTGGAGTAATAGTAGTAGATGCAGGCAGGAGTCGGTCTACTTGTCTCAGACGTGATGCCTATATACATGACCATACCTAGATATTCTCATAACTATGCTCAATTCTGTCAATTGCTCAACAGTAATTTGTTCACCCACCGTAATACTTATGCTCTCGAGAGAAGCCACTAGTGAAACCTATGGCCCCCGGGTCTATTTTCCATCATATTAATCTCCCGACCACAAGCTATTTCTGGCACCGTTTTTATTTTGCTTTCTTTACTTTGCATCTTTATCATAAAAATACCAAAAATATTATCTTATCATATCTATCAGATCTCACTCTCGCAAGTGACCGTGAAGGGATTGACAACCCCTTTATTGCGTTGGTTGCGAGGATTTATTTGTTTGTGTAGGTGCGAGGGATTCGTGCGTGGTCTCCTACTGGATTGATACCTTGGTTCTCAAAAACTGAGGGAAATACTTACGCTACTTTGCTGCATCACCCTTTCCTCTTCAAGGGAAAACCAACACAGTGCTCAAGAGGTAGCAAGAAGGATTTCTGGCGCCGTTGTCGGGGAGTCTACGCAAAAGTCAACATACCAAGTACCCATCACAACCCTTATCTCCCGCATTACATAATTTGCCATTTGGCTCTCGTTTTCCTCTCCCCCACTTCACCCTTGCCATTTTATTTGCCCTCTCTTTTCCGTTCGCCTCTTTTTCGCTTGCTTCTTGTTTGCTCGTGTGTTGGATTGCTTGCTTGTCACGATGGCTCAAGATAATACTAAGTTGTGTGACTTTACCAATACCAACAATAATGATTTTCTTAACACTCCGATTGCTCCTCTTACCGATACTGAATCTTGTGAAATCAATGCTGCTTTGTTGAATCTTGTCATGAAAGATCAATTCGCTGGCCTTCCTAGTGAAGATGTCGCCACCCATCTAAATAGCTTCGTTGATTTGTGTGATATGCAAAAGAAGAAAGATGTGGACAATGATATTGTTAAATTGAAGCTATTTCCTTTTTCGCTTAGAGATCGTGCTAAAGCCTGGTTTTCGTCTTTGCCTAAAAATAGTATTGATTCTTGAAATAAGTGCAAAGATGCTTTTATCTCTAAGTATTTTCCCCCCGCTAAGATCATCTCTCTTAGAAACGATATTATGAATTTTAAGCAACTTGATCACGAACATGTTGCACAAGCTTGGGAGAGGATGAAATTAATGATACGTAATTGTCCTACACATGGTTTGAATTTATGGATGATCATACAAAATTTTTATGCCGGACTGAATTTTGCTTCTAGAAATCTTTTAGATTCGGCCGCGGGAGGCACTTTTATGGAAATGACTTTAGGAGAAGCTACTAAACTCCTAGATAATATTATGGTTAATTATTCTCAATGGCACACTGAAAGATCTACTAATAAAAAAGTGCATGCGATAGAAGAAATTAATGTTTTGAGTGGAAAGATGGATGAACTTATGAAATTATTTACTACTAAGAGTGTTTCTTCTGATCCTAATGATATGCCTTTGTCTACTTTGATTGAGAATAATAATGAATCTATGGATGTGAATTTTGTTGGTAGGAATAATTTTGGTAACAACGCGTATAGAGGAAACTTTAATCCTAGGCCTTATCCTAGTAATTCCTCTAATAATTATGGTAATTCCTACAATAATTCTTATGGAAATTTTAATAAGATGCCCTCTGAATTTGAGACTAGTGTTAAGGAGTTTATGAATTCGCAAAAGAATTTCAATGCTTTGCTTGAAGAAAAATTGATTAAAGTTGATGAATTGGCTAGGAACGTTGATAGAATTTCTCTTGATGTTGATTCTTTAAAACTTAGATCTATTCCTCCTAAGCATGATATCAATGAGTCTCTCAAGGCCATGAGAATTTCCATTGATGAGTGCAAAGAAAGAACCGCCAGGATGCGTGCTAAGAAAGATTGTTTTGTGAAAGCGTGTTCTTCTAGTTTCTATGAAAATAAAGATGAAGATCTAAAAGTTATTGACGTGTCCCCAATTAAATCTTTGTTTTGCAATATGAATCTTGATAATGATGGGACTGAATATGATCCACCTTTGCCTAGAAGGCGTCCCAAAAATTTGGAGTTTTTAGATCTTGATGCAAAAATTGGTAAAAGTGGGATTGAAGAGATCAAAACTTTAGATATTAATGAACCCACTATTTTGGATTTCAAGGAATTTAATTATGATAATTGATCTTTGATAGATTGTATTTTCCTTGTTGCAATCCGTGCTAAATTCTCCTCATGCTTATAGCCAAAATAAAGCTTTTACTAAGCATATCGTTGATGCTTTGATGCAATCTTATGAAGAAAAACTTGAGTTGGAAGTTTCTATCCCTAGAAAACTTTATGATGAGTGGGAACCTACTATTAAAATTAAAGTTAAAGATCGTGAATGCTTTTCTTTGTGTGATTTGGGTGCTAGTGTTTCCACGATCCCAAAAACTTTGTGCGATTTGCTAGGTTTCTGTGATTTTGATGATTGCTCTTTAAACTTGCACCTTGCGGATTCCGCCATTAAGAAACCTATGGGAAGAATTAATGATGTTCTTATTGTTTCAAATAGGAATTATGTGCCCGTAGATTTTATTGTTCTTGATATAGATTGCAATCCTTCATGTCCTATTATTCCTGGTAGACCTTTCCTTAGAACGATTAGTGCAATTATTGATATGAAGGAAGGGAATATTAGATTCCAATTTCCGTTAAGGAAAGGCATGGAAGACTTCCCTAGGAAGAAAATAAAATTACATTATGAATCTATTATGAGAGCCACTTATGGATTGCCTACCAAAGATGGCAATACCTAGATCTATCCTTGCTTTTATGCCTAGCTAGGGGCGTTAAATGATAGCGCTTGTTGGGAGGCAACCCAATTTTATTTTTAGTTTTTTTTTATTTTTGCTTCTGTTTAGGAATAAATATTTGATCTAGCCTCTGGTTAGATGTGTTTTTATGTTTTAATCAGTGTTTGTGCCAAGTTTAACCTATAGGATCTTCTTGGATGATAGTTATTTGATCTTGCTGAAAATTGCAGAAACTTTCTGTTCACAAAAATAATTGTTAAAAATCACCAGAACGTGATAAAATATCAATTCCAATTGCTTATGATCAATAAAAAAATTGTCTAGGTCTTCCTATTTTGGCTGAATTGTTGGAGTTCCAGAAGTTTGCGTTAGTTACAGATTACTACAGACTGTTCTGTTTTTGACAGATTCTGTTTTTCGCGTGTTGTTTGCTTATTTCGATGAATCTATGGCTAGTAAAATAGTTTATAAACCATAGAGAAGTTGGAATACAGTAGGTTTAACACCAATATAAATAAAGAATGAGTTCATTACAGTACCTTGAAGTGGTGTTTTGTTTTCTTTCGCTAACAGAGCTCACGAGATTTTCTGTTAAGTTTTGTGTTGTGAAGTTTTCAAGTTTTGGGTAAAATATTTGATGGATTATGGAACAAGGAGTGGCAAGAGCCTAAGCTTGGGGATTCCCATGGCACCCCAAGATAATCTAAGGACACCAAAAATCCAAAGCTTGGGGATGCCCCGGAAGGCATCCCCTCTTTTGTCTACTTCCATCGGTAACTTTACTTGGAGCTATATTTTTATTCACCACATGATATGTGTTTTGCTTGGAGAGTCTTGTATTATTTGAGTCTTTTCTTTTTAGTTTGCCACAATCATCTTTTTTTGAGAGAGACACACTTGATTCGGAAATTATTAGAATACTCTATGTGCTTCACTTATATCTTTTGAGTTATATAGTTTTTGCTCTAGTGCTTCATTTATATCTTTTAGAGCATGGTGGTGATTTTGTTTTATAGAAACTATTGTTCTCTCATGCTTCACTTAGATTATTTTCAGAGTCCTACAAAACAGCATGGTAGTTTGCTTTGACAATGATAGGCATTCAAGATTAGTAGATTTTTTTTCTTATGAGTGTGTTGAATATTATGAGAAGTTTGATACTAGATAATTGTTTTGAGATATGAAGATGGTGATATTAGAGTCATGCTAGTTGAGTAGTTTTGAATTTGAGAAATACTTGTGTTAAAGTTTGTGATTCCCGTAGCATGCACGTATGGTGAACCATTATGTGATGAAGTCGGAGCATGATTTATTTATTGATTGTCTTCCTTATGAGTGGCGGTCGAGGACGAGCGATGGTCTTTTCCTACCAATCTATCCCCCTAGGAGCATGCGCGTAATACTTTGCTTTGATAACTTGTAGATTTTTGCAATAAGTATATGAGTTCTTTATGACTAATGTTGAGTCCATGGATTATGCGCACTTTTCCTCCTTCCACCATTGCTAGCCTCTCTAATACCGCGCATGTTTCGCCGGTATCATACACCCACCATATAACTTCCTCAAAACAGCCACTATACCTACCTATCATGGCATTTCCATAGCCATTCCGAGATATATTGCCATGCAACTTACCACCGTTTCATTTATTATGACACGTTCCATCATTGTCATATTGCTTCGCATGATCATGTAGTTGACATCGTATTTGTGGCAAAGCCACCGTTCATAATTCTTTCATACATGTCACTCTTGATTCATTGCATATCCCGGTACACCGCCGGAGGCATTCACATAGAATCATATCTTGTTCTAAGTATTGAGTTGTAAGTAAATAAAAGTGTGATGAGCATCATTTTTTAGAGCATTGTCCCAAGTGAGGAAAGGATGATGGAGACTATGATTCCCCCACAAGTCGGGATGAGACTCCGGACGAAAAAAAAAGAGGCCATAAAAAAAAGAGAAGAAAAGGCTCAAATAAAAAAATGAGAGAATAAGAGAGAAGGGACAATGTTACTATCCTTTTACCACACTTGTGCTTCAAAGTAGCACCATGATCTTCATGATAGAAAGTCTCCTATGATATTACTTTCATATACTAGTGGGAAAATTTTCATTATAGAACTTGGCTTGTATATTCCAATGATGGGCTTCCTCAAAATGCCCTAGGTCTTCGTGAGCAAGCGAGTTGGATGCACACCCACTTAGTTTCTTTTGTTGAGCTTTCATATACTTATAGCTCTAAGTGCATCCGTTGCATGGCAATCCCTACTCACTCACATTGATATCTATTAATGGGCATCTCCATAGCCCGTTGTACACCTAGTTGATGTGAGACTATCTTCTCCCTTTTTTGTCTTCTCCACAACCACTATTCTATTCCACATATAGTGCTATGTCCATGGCTCACGCTCATGTATTGCGTGAAGATTGAAAAAGTTTGAGAACACTAGAAGTATGAAACAATTGCTTGGCTTGTCATCCGGATTGTGCATGATTTAAATATTTTGAGTGGTGAAGATAGAGCAGAGCCAGACTATATGATTTTGTAGGGATAACTTTCTTTGGCCATGTTATTTTGAGAAGACATGATTGCTTAGTTAGTATGCTTGAAGTATTATTATTTTTATGTCAATATTAAACTTTTGTCTTGAATCTTTTGGATCTGAATATTCATACCACAATTAAGAGAATTACATTGAAATTATGCCAAGTAGCATTCCACATCAAAAATTATGTTTTTATCATTTACCTACTCGAGGACGAGCAGGAATTAAGCTTGGGGATGCTTGATACGTCTCCAACGTATCTATATTTTTTATTGTTCCAGGCTATATTATATTCTGTTTTGGACATTAATGGGCTTTATTATACACTTTTATATTATTTTTGGGACTAACCTATTAACCGGAGGCCCAGCCCAGAATTGCTGTTTTTTGCCTATTTCAGAGTTTCGCAGAAAAAGAATATCAAACGAAGTCCAAACGGAATGAAACCTTCGGGAACGTGATTTTCGAAACGAACGTGATCCAGAGGACTTGGACCCACTACAAAAAAAGACACATCCGTGACATTTTGGGCTGAACGAAAAAAAATTCTGTCATACATATGACACTTCTAGGACGATAATTGTGACAAAACCCGGTATCATCATAGATGAGGTGGGCTCCTACTTCTATGACAAAAAATCACGACAGAAAATTGGCTTTTCGTCCTGGGCGGGCCGGAGCCGCAGCTGCATGACATTCTTTGGGCCGTCCATGACGGAAAAAACCGTGGTAGAAGAGAGGGCAAGGAAAATTTCGGGGAGTTCCCGGTTACGGTGGGAGGTCGGGGGCCGAGCGATGCGCGTTTCTCTCATACACGTACACGCGTGTGTGCGAGGCGTTGGCTCTAAATGAACCCGAGTGAGGCGTTGGGCTCTAACTGAACCCGAGCGATTGCACTGCAGGCTACGCCTTACTAAACCCGAGCGATCGATCGATGGCTGTTAACTGAACCCGATCGAGCGATTCCTTCGCTACTGCTGCTAACTGAAGCCGATCGATTGGATGAACAGTGAGTGTTGCGGGGGGGGTTTGGATGAACAGTGAGCGGTGGCGTTGCCTCTGGATGAATAGGACCCCGTGGTGTGGAGGGCTGGATGAACAGTAGACGGTGGAGGGGTGCCCGTGGAGGGGTGGTTGAACAGGACCCCGTGGTGTGGAGGGCTGGATGAACAGTAGATGGTGGAGGGGTGCCCGTGGAGGGGTGGTTGAATAGGACACCGTGGTGTGGAGGGCTGGATGAACAGTAGACGGTGGAGGGGTGCCCGTGGAGGGGTGGTTGAACAGTAGCCGGTGGAGTAGCGCGTGGTGGAGGCTGGATGAACAGGAGCCCGTGAAGGCTGGAGGAGGTCGACGGTGGAGATGAAGAGTATCCCGTGGAGTCCCGTTTTGCGGTACGCCACACCCCTCACGATGAACAGGACCCCCGTTTCGACAGTAGGAGGTCCGTTTCGTCCGTTTTGCGGTACGCCACACCCCTCCCGATCAACAGGACCCCCGTTTCGACCGTAGGAGGTCTGTTTCATCGTTTTGCGGTACGCCACACCCCTTCCGATCAACAGGACCCCCGTTTCGACCGTAGGAGGTCCGTTTCCTCCGTTTTGCGGTACGCCACACCCCTCCCAATCAACAGGACCCCGTTCCGAACGTAGGAGGTCCGTTTCCTCTGTTGTGCGGTACGCCAGGCCTCGTTTCCATCGCCTGTACCGTCCAAGCCCTCCCGATGAACACGACCACGCATTCCGTTCCGACCCAGCCGGTTGGCTCCCACGCGTTCCGTTGCCTCCCGATGAACACGACGCATTCCGTTGCCTCCCCATGAACACGACGCATTCCGTTGCCTCCCCATGAACACGACGACGACGCTGTTTCTCCGTTCCGACCCAGCCATGTACACGAGCCCTGGCCGTACATATGCGCGAGTAGGCATTCGAGACCCCGCCCGTATGTACACATACGTGGCCGTATTTTCTTTCTTGCACCCTGGCCGATGTACGTACGTGTACATGCTACGTGCGCGCCTCTACTACGACACGTACGCGCCTCTACTACGACACGTGCACGCCTCTACATCCACCAGTATATATGTACGTACACGTTCGCGACCAGAATGACAACGCTATGTACGCTTCGACCAGGTGGGTCCCGACTGTCAGGCACTTCCTTGCCTGCAAAGATGTAGCTAGTGGGTGCCAGCAGTCAGGGGGGCGAATCATTTTTTTTTTGCCCGGACGCACTTCCTTGCGTGCGAAGATGTAGCAAGTGGGTCCCAGCAGTCAGGGGCAAACATTTTTTTCACGAAATACGGTGGCCCATCCGGTGGGTCCCCGCTGTCAGGTGGAGGAATAATTATTTTGCACGTAATAAGGAGGCACTTCCTTGCTGCGGCCGTGGACCCAACTGTCAGCCTCTCCACATACAGTCCACGTCCGATGGAAGCCGTTCCTTGACCACGTTGACCACGCCACGCCGAGAGCACCAGGCGGTGGACGACGGCGAGGCCTAGGAAGGGGATGACGCGGAGCCGGAGAAGACGCGGCAGTGGATGCCCACGCGTAGAGGAGTACGAGGGGTCACTGGTTCGCTGCGATGTGAGGCTGCCGTCGCCGCAGAATAACAGGGGGTGTGGGTGAGTAGAGGGATGGCCTGGCCAGCGATGGGAGTAGTAGGGGCGGTGAGGCCTCCGCCGCATCGCAGCCGGCCACGGGAGGCAGGAGCATGAGGCACGACCGGCGCTGGTTTGGGCGGCTGGAGCAAGAAGACCAGAGGTTGAAGAAGCACTACGGCTGTTGGATGGACATCGTACGGTCACTGGAGCTAGAATCATGCATATTGACTAAGTTGACAAAGCCCTCCGTCCCCGTCAACTTAGTAGGCCCACAAGTCAGCCTGCCACTATACTGGGTCCCAGCTAACAGGGGGAGTATTCATTTTTTTTGTGCGTAATAAGGAGGCACTTCGCGTGGGAAGATATAGTTGGTGGGTCCGAGCTTTCAGCGGCGGTAACGTTTTTTTCGTGAAATACAGAGGCCCTTTCGGTGGGTCCCTTATGTCCAGAGGAATCATTATTTTGCGCGTAATAAGGAGGCATTTCCTTGCGTGCGGCCGTGGACCCAGCTGTCGGCCTCTCCACGTACAGTCCACTTCAGATGCATGTCGGTCGTTGACCACGTTGACCAGGCCGCGCCGAGAGCACCAGGGTGGTGGACGATGATGAGGCCTAGGAAGGGAATGACACGGAGGCAGGGAAGACTCAGCAGTTGTTTCCCACACGGAGGGGAGTACGACTGTACGAGGGTTTACTGGTTCGTCTGCCGTCGCCGGAGAATAACAGCAGGTGTGGGTGAGTAGAGGGATGGCTAGGCCAGCGATGGGAGTACGGTGGGGCGGTGAGGCCTGCGCGGCAGCAGAGCCGGCCGCGGGGAGGAGGGAGCAGGCAGTCCCGCCGGCGCTTGTTTGAGCGGCTGGAGCAGGAAGAGCAGAGATTGGAGAAGCACGACGGCCGTTGGATGGACATCCAACAGTCAGTGCTTGTGCGTCAACCTTTTTTTAGGAAAGCCTCAAATCTGTGGAAAATAGCATAGAGCCCATCTGCCATTATTTCTAATAATTTACAGCCCATTTGCTAATTATTAAGGTTTTTTTTGGAGCCCATGTTCTTTTTGTTAGCATTACAGCCCATATTGTGGCCACGGTTAAAAAATTATAGGAAATTTTGCATATTTCGGTGCGGTCCGAACTGTTTTTAATCTCGAAATTTCGACTCACATTCAAACTGATTTTAAAAATAAATGTATATCAATATAAAATCCAACAAAAACTCCACGCATAAAAGTTAATGTAATTTAAAATCTCGAAATGAAAAAAAAAGATATTTGAAACTAATTGCCGATTTGATGTGTTTTAAAAATGTACAGCCCATTTCTCATTACTGATGGGCCATTTTCTCAGCCAGCCGAATGAAAGCGACTCACTTGGCAAATCACAAAAAAACTGGGTTGTGGCCATGGACCCAGCTGTCAGCCTCTCCACGTACAGTACTCTTCCGATGGAATGTCATTGACCACGTTGACCACGCCGCGCCGAGAGCACCAAGGCGGTGGACGACGGCGAGGCCTAGGAAGGGGACGACACGGAGCCGGGGAAGACGCGGCAGTGGATGCCCACGCGGAGAGGAGTACGAGGGTTCACTGGTTCGGCTGCGGTGTGAGGCTGCCGTCGCCGCAGGGCCTGGCTAGCGGTGGGAGTAGAGGGGGCGATGAGGCCTCAACGGCAGCACAGCCGGCCACTGGAGGCAGGAGCAGGCGGTCTCCCCGGCGCTGGTTTGGGCGGCTGGTGCTAGAAGAGCAGCGATTGAAGAAGCAGCAGGACCGGTCAATTCAAATCCAACGGTTACTGCTGCTAGAATCGTTTGTTGACTAAGTTGACAAGCCCTGCATACGCGTCAACTTAGTAGGCCCACAGGTCAGCCTCCCAACCGGTGCGCCCCAAATGTCAGTGGGAGGAATAATTCTTTTTCGCGTAATAAGGAGGCAGTTCATTGCGTGCGGCCAGGCCAGCGGAGGGAGTAGGGTGGGCCGGGGAAGCCTGCGCAGCATCACAGCGGGCCACAAGAGGAGGGAGCATGCAGTCCCGCCGGCGCTAGTTTAGGCGGCTGGAGCAGGAAGATCAGAGATTGAAGAAGCACGTCGGCCGTTGGATGGACATCCAACAGTCACTGCTGCTAGAATCGTGTCTACAGCCCATTTGCTATTATTTTTATAATGTTTACTCATTTTCTAATTCATATGGAATTTATTGCAGCCCGTTTTCCATTTTTAGAATTGCTGGCCATTTTCTGGTCAGTACCAGGGTCAAAAAATTAACTAAATATGTGGGAAATTTTGAAAATTCACAAATTTTTGCTGGGGAACGAAATATTCTTAATCCAAAAATTAATAGCCATACTAAAAAAAATTTAAAAATAAATTAGTACTATGTCATGTTAAATCCAATGAAATACGTATAAGATATCAGTGAAGAACAAAAACAAAAAAAGAAACTTATATCCCATTTGCTATAAATTTTTTGGAATTTTCAACCCCTTTTGATATTACTTTTAACAGACATTGACCATACTCTTAAGCCAGGCCGGAATGCATCCCTCCTCGTCTTGAAAGATTTGCAGCCCAGTAATTCGGAGAAAACAAATAGGCCTAGCTTGGGTATTCTTCAAAAAGAAATACTGGGCTACCTATTTTCCCAAAGAACTGGTGCATGAGCATTTAGCTTTATTTATTTACTTATTTATGTTTAGGGGACCATGAGCATGTACCTGGGCCGGATTCATGTGAGAGCCTCCCTTCCAGTTAATTATGGGCTTCTCTATTGGGCCTTCATCAGTGGGCTGCATCTTATCAACAAGTGGAAAATGTGTTCCGTACGAAAAATAGTATGCGCTACGTACGGTACGGGGCACTAAAGGATCGAACCGTGCAATGACTTCCAAAACATTGTGTTTGTCGTTCTAACAACACATTTATTCAACCAACAGACGAAATATACTACTGATTGTACATTGAAACAGCAGCAGCAGCAGCAACCAGGGCTGGGGGTGCAACAGAAGCAGTAAGCAGGCCAGAAGGGTGAAGACGCAGCTCTCTCTTCCAAACCAAACATCAGCCATCATTACAAAAGGGCTACCAAAAAAGAACAAGTGTATGCATCAAACTAAATAAAGATCCTACTATACCAAGTGTACGCATCTAACTAACTGGCTCAGTTAGACGTTACTATTTATTAAGCTGTGGAGATTGGCTAACGGCTTGAACCAGATGGGTGCCCGACGGGGGAAACTCCAGCCAGCAGGTCGAAGTCTGATACTTGCAACCCTCTCTCCTACTTTGGGCTGCAGAGTGTGGCGGCACATATCAGGGTATGGTGCATGCAGAGACGCATGGTACGCTGTGTACACACAGTTTTGCCTGATGAACGAAACCGCGCTGCCATCATGATCCTTGCCATCGGTTATCTCCTGGTTAATCGGATAATTCAGTCCAACAAACAAAGAGCGTGTACCAAGGCTACTTACCAGCCTCCAGTCAAAAATTCCTGAAGGCCCAGAGAAGCTAGGATCCTGCTCAAAGACCTTGCAGTGATTGTATTTCGCGAAGCAACACGTCCGGTACGTGCGAACGATCATCAATCTTTCGCCGTCGTCTGATCGAGCCAGGAACCACCTACAACTGCCATGCCGCTTTTCTTTGAAAGGTTCTGGGATTAGGAAGGGTAGGGACACCAGGCGGCCTACAACATTATATCAAGTTGGAGTCAAATAAAAAAGGGCTCTTGATTTAGTCAATCTTAAGAACAGCATGTTATGAGCATGAATATTTTTTCAGCAAATGTTGACAGTAATATAAGCAAGCCATCATGATATCATAGGAAAGTAACATACTGCTGTAACAGCCATTTGTAGCGATGACTAGAGTAGGCCAGCAATAGGTCCAGCCATAGAAGGAGTCGACGGCGTAAATGAAGCCCTTGTGTTCAATGGCATCAGAGAACCATGGAGGATGTATGATCCTGCGATGGACGTGCAAATTTATCCACTTACCGCAGTGACCTGTCAGATAGGCGAGACCGCGGTTAATACTTAAATAGTATAGCCAACTATTGACTATAAGAAAGTGCCATGTCATCTGTAGCCAACATGTATAACAATGGATACTCAAAAACTAATTCTTGAAGATCATTTCTTGCAAAGCACAATAAGAGTTATTTCTTCACAAGTTTTGGATGCAGGTTGAACAGTTGAACGCTTTTGTTTGCAAAAGATACTTTTTTATCTATTTCACCCGGATGTTTGTGAGCTCTAGAGATGAAATAATATCCGAACAAACCTATCGATACCCGTTACACATGAGATGACCCCCGCATCCTTTGTCAAAATAAACAACTCCCCGATCAATGCATTTCACTCTTCCGTGCAACGCACGGGCACCTTACTATAGATTAGTACGACCAAAAATTGAACTAACATTATATATAGTACGATAAATGATGATGCATGTCACCTAAAATTATATCATTGAAAACTATGTTCAAATACGAATCCAACGATATTGTTTTTGTTGACATGCACTAACATTTTGTCAGTTAAATCTTCAGTCAATTTCAATGGGGGATAAACCACGACCGATGTAGTACTAGTGTAGAGGGCGGCGTTGCACGGGAGTCTCGCCCCGCTCATGGCGCGGCAGTAAAGCCATCATATCACAAAACCCAACCACTCCCAGTAATAAGTGGCCTGGTAAAATAAACGGACAAGCAACCATCACATCCCTTCGTCTTTTTTGCATTTCATCTCTCTGCATTTACTTTCTCCGGTTCATCTCGCACACTCGGTCCCTAGCTACTACTCCTAGTATCCCTAGCTACTACTCCTAGGGCCAGTTCTTTTGGCAGCTTCCCCAGCTTTTCCTATAAGACTAGTCACAGTGGAGAGTAACATTAAGGCGCCTCACTCATTTATTTGGGCTTCTAAACTACTACTAGTAGTACCTCCGTCCTGGTTTATTCCTCACCATTGTAATTTGTGCTAAATTTTGACCAAGGATTTAACTTATAAAATATTAGTGCATGTGACATGCACTAACATTTCATTAGTTAAATTTATGATCAAAATTTGACACAGATTACAATGGGGACCAATAAACCAGGACAGAGGTAGTAGTTATGGGATTACTAATCTAGAAGCCTAAAAGAACTGGCCCCTGGTACTCCTACTAGTAGTAGTACTCAAGTTGGAATTCCAATTGCACGGCACAACTTGTTAGGCAAAAAATTCGATACAGGGTGTAGGAAGCGGTTTGGGAATTTGCACGCTTTTCCAACCAGTGAGATACTCCGTACAAAGTACGACAGAGAAATAACCACAGAGAAGGAAGCTAAAAGTAAACAATCAAACGAGCATTTTTGCATTTGTTTTGCATTGAATCGTTTCACAAGCTTGACTAGTGTTGTTTTTCTACTTTTACAAAAACCGCATCGTAATGTTAAAACATGCATTTGCACGTACATAAGTAATAGTAGTACTCCCTCAGTCTAGGTGTATAAGTCTTCCCTCCTTCTTGGTCACGGTGCACAACCAAAGATGACTTATTGACCTGGACGGAGGGAGTAGCACAGTCTGCAAGCATATATCGAGAGAGACGTGTAGTGCGATAGTATATAGTAAAGTTTGTGCTATATGCACGTACTTGCAAAATGCGTACGAATACACAAGGTTTCCAAACATTCCCTTTTACATACTTAATTAAGGATGCTAATAATTCCTGAACGTTCGGGATTTATCATTTGCGTCCCAAAACTAATGAGATCGCCTTACGAAACAAAAATTATACTCCTCCTAAAAGCCACGACGCTTGCAGGAGCGCTTGCGGCGCGCCACGAGTGCCCTGGTGCGCGGCCGTTTCCCAGCGCGCCGACACAACGCCTCTTCCTCAGCCTCGCAACTCGCGAGGTGCTGATTGGCGGCTTGCCGGCGGGCGAGCGCGATCTCACCGGTGTGGTGATCTGAAGTCAATGTACCTCTACTTTCACCAGACTTATAGAAAAATGTGTCAACATTCACAATGTCAAATCAATATTTTTACACTCATTATAAAACGTAGTTCTTATACTCATTATAATCAGTATTGTAGATATTGATATTTTTAGTATAAATTTGGTCGTGGGATTTCATTGATGCCTGTCAAAGCGTGGAGGAAGCGGAGCTTAGGGATTGCATTGTCGGTCTCTACATAGGTATTTCTCTTCATAATCCTGTAATTTTAGAGACTGATTGCGCTTTTGTGGTAGCGTCTCTTGCATCGGGGGACTATGACAGGTCTGCTATGCGTGACCTGAAGATGAAAGCGTTGAGCATCTCGAAGTTGATCAACAATCTTCAATTGTCAAAGATTAGCCGTTCGGCCAATAAGGTGGCACACTTAATCGCTAAGTATAGCTTTGATAATAGATTAGATGGTATTCTTGTAAATAACATACCGCCCTATGTGGTGAATATTGTATCGAATGAGTGTACTGGTGTGGCTGGTTAATTAATATAAGGTGGTGTTCAAAAAAATTATAAATTTGGTCAAACACTTTGCAAACGGTTGACAGGAGTAAAAATGACCAGAGGGAGTATCATCCATGCGGAGTAGGCAAAAAATTGCTTGTCTAAAAAAAGGCAAAAAAATTGCTCATTTATAGCCGGTCGAAGTCTCAAAGGGCGCGACCGCGCGAGGGAGGCAAAGGTCGTGGGAGGCGCGACGTTTCACGGAATTAAGTGAAGATACATCCACGCGCCGGCATGGCGTGCGAACAGGCAGAAGCTATACCGTCAGGCCTACGATATGGGTCTAGTAGACATGACATCTAGTGGGTCCCGCATAGTTCTCGAGAACTCTTTGGGGGCTTGCAGCCGTTTATCCACCGGGCAAGCCAGCAACCCCACGCCGTTCGCACGCCGTACTCGTCCCTATCTTCTACCTTACAACAGTTCACTCCCAGTCGTCCCGTCCTTTCACATTAGTTCGCTCCCAGTTTTTTTTGCGGGGTACAACAGTTCAACTTCTCCTAACCCTCCTCCAAAATCCATGGCCTCCCAAATCTCCATGGTCGCCGCTGAGTACCAGGTTAGAGCCATCACCGGCGATCAGTTCATCGTCATCTATACACATGGATCCGAGACGGTGAAAGCATGGCTTGCTCGCTTCCTACGCATGTTCAACAGTTCAACGGATGAGTGGGTCGCTAGGCTAGATGTTGAGTACACCACAGTCCTGGGACGAGAGAAGGATCTAAAGGACGAAGAGAGGAAGAAGCCCGCCGTGATCCAGGTTTGCGTACATAACGTTTGCTTGGGCTACCACATATGCCATGCCGACGTTGAGTGCCAGGATTTGAAGAACTTCCTCAAGGACAAAAGAGTGAAATTCGTTACTGTAGGCTTTAAGAACGGCAGGGATGTCCTGCGTCGGATAGGTCTCATTGTAGGCCAGCCCTTCGATCTCCAGAAGGCAAGCCTGGTGTCCTCCTCTCAACCTTCAATGCTGACCCTGGCAGCAGCCATGATTGATCCTTCGTACGCTAAACTAAAGAAACCTCATCACGAGTTTCATCATGCATGGGAGTCGAAGACATTAGATGAAGATCACATCCTGTACGCAGCAATGGATGCCTACCTTTGTTTAATATCTACAAGGGTTGGATGAAGAAGCAGAGCCCAGTGTCCGGTTCAAGCAAAGAAACGTCGGCGAAGAGGAAGAGGAAGAGGGACGAGGACGAAGTCGAGGACGTGGACTCGGACTCTGAGTAGGTGGCAGTGTCGTCGCTCATGCTGGTTCTACTACAGTGTCAAGCGGACTAGTTGCTTAGTTTATTTTCAAGGGTGTGTTGTGTTGAGGCCCTAGCAGAACTATGTTTATGTTCTTTCTCGTTATTTGAAATCTTTAGTACGTACAGTAGTACTAGTACTATGTCTTACTACTGTTCTTCTTGTAGTTGGTACTACTACTCGTATCTTCGTGTTCCTACTGTACTTAATACGTTCGTACTAGTAGTATAATTTGGGTCAGTCGATTTGTGAAAGAAGTTCGACGGAGCGAAGGAAGAAGACGGCAGAAGAGGTGGAAGAAGCCCTTCTAGCCATCCATGTTGCATCAAACGGCTCACATGAGTCGACTGACCCCAATTGCTCCTTCAGATTGTAGGATCCACGTGGCATTCAAGGTCTCAAAGGTAGATTCCGCGTCTGCACCCGGTTTGCGGGCTCGATGCGCGCGCGACCGGCTTCCGCCGCGACAGCCACCATGCGCGCCTCCTCCGCGCGGGCGGAGACGACAATGACACGCTAGTTCCTCCTCGCCGGCGTGCTGGAGCATGCGCTCGTCCTCCTCTTCGTACGTTGCGTGCATAGACGCGGCTCCACCAGCTGCTCGCGTGCTTGGCAGTGCGGCGGCATCGCGAGGAGGGACTGCAGGCGACGTGAGCGGGCGAGCCTTCGGCTTCATGGCACAAGGATGGCGGCGACACGGCAGTGATGGGCGAGAAATTGTTGGCCGGAGCAGGCGGGCGCCGGCATGCGCAACGGCGGCGGCGGCATATTGATGAGTGCGCGTGTGGGAGCTTACTTTAGTTTTATATATAAGGTTGGTCAAACTTAAAAGAAAACCGTACTAGTACGCGTAAACATTAGACTTAGGCAGCGCTTTTATTAGTTAGCACCACAGCCACGATACGGAATCATGTGCAAGCGCGTGAACCGCGGTCGATCGAACGGTGCGTCACCGTGTCGCGCTCGAAGGACATCCACCGAACCTTTTTGTGTGTGTGAAAACAATCCTCGAATATTACTAAACTTTTTTTCCTGTGAAAGTTCTTGACGCTGCAATATTTCCATATATTTGAATTTAGCTCCAGTTCGTGTTTATTTGGATTTGGACGTTTTATGTGCGCCCTAGTTTTTTTTAATACTGATTTTGTGTGTGTGACTGAGAGAGAACGTGTGTATGTGTCCATATGTGTGTTGTGGCGGAAGGGCAATGTGGAGACGGCGTGCGTGTGATACAGATATAGAGAGGTGTGAATGTGCAAATGATCATGCATGAGTGAGACATAGACAGATGCCGATACGTTGTGTATACATGAGAGAACGGTCTTCTAGTTTACTTGTGTGTGTGTGTGTGTGAGAGAGAGAGAGGGGGAGAGAGATAGAGAGAGGAGCATCCGTAACACAACAACCATCTCTCTCGATTCGTCCGTCCCTCGCACGGTCGCATGCAACACATGCATCAACGCGCACATTTTGACACCCTCACCCGGCCCCTGCCCACCTCAAGGCCCACAGAATCTCTTCGTGAATACCCATTTCTCTCCTTAGGTTTGTTTTCTCTCAATATCTGACAAACACACACACAAACACACGCAGCACAACACACACACACACACTCCCCCGAGCACACAATTCATCCCCATCCAAGGTTATACGGCGACCACTCTCGCTTGTGCTTCTTTGCACCCCAACATGCACCACACCTCAATCTTCAAAGAGGGCATCGAGCAGATCAAAGGCGGCGACCACACCGCGCTAGAGAATGCGGGGTCATTTGGAAGCAGGGTGATGTGACGACGGCTGACTGACTCCTCCCCCCACCCTCTCTCTCTCTCTCTCTCTTGCACAAAATTACCAATCCCTCTCTCCCCCCGCACAAAATTGTCAATCCCTCAACCCACGAGATCCTTCCCCTCTCGTCCATGTTTTTCCAGCTCTCTCATCAAACATGTTGTCTCTTCTCCTTCCACGTATACAGAATCCAGATGCACACGCATCTCATGTATATTACATGTATCCATCTTTCTCACAGACCTAACTTCTTCCTCTCTCTTTTTCTCTCTATCTCTCTCTCTGTCTCGTTAGGTTTGTCTCCTACTCTCTCATCCACATACATACAATCTTTCCCGCCCTATCTGCTCCATCTTCAAAAGCTCTCTCTGCACGTTTCATTCACACATTGGGATATGTCAAAATGTTGCTTCTATAATGGCTGATGTAGAGTTATGGTTGTTTTTGTTGCATCCTGCAAAGTAATAACTATGAAATGCATTTAGATTCTCATTTGACTGGGATTATGTGAGTTTGAACATGTTGTGAAGTACTATAGACCTTGTATACATCTTGGGATTCGACAATGATTGTAACTATTGAATTGTATAGACCATTACATTCGAAGTCAATAGCCTAATATATTTATTTCACAATTTCAACAAATGATTAGTTCACTACAAACTAAGAAAACAAATGTGTACTCCCTCCATTTTTATTTAAGTCCGCGTATTAGCATTGGTCAAAGTCAAGTTTTGTAAACTCTCAGAAAGCTTATAACAAAAAATATTAACATATACAATAACAAATAAATACCATTAGATTCATTATTGAATGTACTTTCACATCATACATATTTGTTATGGTAAATGTTTATATTTTTCTATAAACTTGGTCAAATTTAGGAAGTTTGACTTCGGTCAAACCTAATATGCAGAGTTTACTACTACTACTCGCTAGTTGCTTAGCCGAATCACTCAACACGCCACACGGGGAGTCCAGTGTCACAAAATTTTGAGGTCGGCGGGAAAATCTCCCGCGACCCTGATTCGAGCAGTGGGAAGTTACCATCATAGCCTTCGGAACAGGCCTACGGATGACGCTTGGTAGGGGGCTGTTTTCGTAACTTCAGGTTCACCCTACCCAGCCAACTCCACCCCGGCACCCAGAGTAGTACACCTGAATACTCCCCATTTTCTATCCCCACCGCAAAATAGACTTCTCCACGGCACCGCAGCCTTCGTGCTCCTCCTCTTTACATCGACGCACTCGTCCACCGCAGCGCATCTGCCTCATCGACGACCTCGTACGCCGCACTGGAGCCAGTCCACCGTCGTCATCGTACACGGAGCCTCTTCCCCGGCATCGTCTTCCACGGTCTCGGATCTGCTTCCCGGAAGCCGACGCCAAGCGCAGAAATACCACCGTCATGGACAATGAACTGACTCCCGTTGCCGACCATGACTCACAGAGGCCGCCGTGACCATCGTTCTCCTCCTCGATTGGTAATGTGTGTATTGAATCACTTAGCAGTACATGTGCAGTTCCAATTTGGTTCATACCTACCCTTCAAATTTCCTGGGTGCTATTGCTCCCATAAAAGTAATTGGTTATATCCTCCATTGTCCAACAGAATATCAGCTTGTAGTTGTGCGTCGCTCCTGTATCGCGTTGTGCTTGGGTAGGGTTTTCATCTGCAACCAGTAGTGTGGCAAATGATGGAAAGGTTTTAGAAGTAGCAAGATGCCCATGCGTTGCACGCATCAAGATGCATTTGTATGAGTAGTTTATCTTGTGGGAGAAAAGGATGAACGAGGGAAGGCCTTATTTGCAAATCTGGAGAGGGGTATGGGTATGTTTTTGCAAAATTCCCATTTGTTTCCTTCCTATCTGTCAGATATAAATCGGACGGCCTATATTGCAAGAAAAAAAGTATAGAGAAAAAAGTAGACAGTAAAGGAAGTAGAGATAAATATTAAATATGAAATAAATATAACAGTAGAGAAGAGAGTAGAGATAGCAGAGACGTCGGGAAAGGATCGCGCGCGCGGGGGAAAAAGCGGCCGGCGTGCGCTAGTTTTGGCGCGCGGCGTCCGGCGCGCTTTATAAAATCCAACGCCCTCCCATCGCTCTGTTCCTTGCCACCGCTCTCTCCCCGCTCTGTGCCTTGCCACCGCTCTCTCCCCGCTCTTTTTGCCTCGCCGCCGCCGCGCCACCATGCCGCTGCGTCGCCAGGAAACTTGGGGATACCGCGGCGTCCGCGCGCGCCCCTCCAACGGCTTCTCCGCCGAGATCCGGTTCCGCGGGATGCGCCTCGGCCTCGGCAATTTTGACACCGCCAACGAGGCCGCCCGCGCGTACGACGCGGTCGTGTGGCGCCTCCGGTGGCCTCATAGAACATTGAACTTCCCCAACGTGCCGACGCGGGAGCGGGCGCAGGAGCTCGCGCCTCTGCCGCGGCTTAGCACCGATGAGGATCGTCGCGACAACCGGAGGCGGGAGCACCACCTCGGCATCGCCGAGATGGACGAGGAAGCCATGGCGCTGTTGCGCCAACACTTCCCGCAGGACATCATCAAAGAGCACGAGTTCTACGCGCAAAGGAGGGCGGAGAGGGATAAGAGGAGGGCGGAGCAAGCCGCCTATCGCGAGGACAAGCGTAGGCGAAAAGCGGACGCTCAATTCAACATGAGGCTAGGAGCAGCGTCGCCCTGGGAATCCGACGATGATCGGTATCTTCACGCCTACAGTCAGACATCGGAGGAGGACATCACCGAGGAGTCGGACGACGAGGAGTAGTTGAATTATCTTTTTTTTATCTATCTATGCTGAGAACTATCCTCTACTCTCTAGTATCTACTTCTCGACCTCAGCACTGTAAACGCTTTTTTAAAGCGCCGCGCGTTGCGATTCTGTTGGAGATGCTCTAACATGGCAGACGAGTGCTTTAATGTTGCCCACAAGATGTGCGAGTATTACTAATAGTATATTTTTCTTGCCATGTTGAGATTTTAAAACCACGAGTGCGAACATGCAGAGGAGCAATGAAGACCAAACACGGGATATTCGGGACATCTTCAAGGAGCGTGGCAAGTTAAAGAGGAGCTGCACCGAACCTGTAAAACGAGCTTTGGTAAGTAACACCCTTTCAAATACTTTCGTGTAGCCTCGTGTTCTTCGATGTGTATATGTTGTAGTTTCCGTTTCTCTTAAGCGTGGTGTTCTTCGATGTGTAATAAGAAGAGTCTTAATCGTCCTAATGCTTTCGTTTTTAGCTTGATGTAGGAAGTGGGTGTTCTCACCTTGTAGTCTGTTTTTATTTTTTATTTCCTTTTGAATTCACCTCTCCGAG
The DNA here is from genome assembly GCF_002575655.3 of Aegilops tauschii subsp. strangulata. Classification (NCBI taxonomy): domain Eukaryota; kingdom Viridiplantae; phylum Streptophyta; class Magnoliopsida; order Poales; family Poaceae; genus Aegilops; species Aegilops tauschii. The sequence goes on from NC_053035.3 coordinate 383,567,258, forward strand.
TTCTGTTTATCTGGCTTCTACTAAATGAATCTAGGTTGCTCTGAGTATTGATATAAAAAAGAAGTAACTTCATGTCAGGATGCAGTTCCTGCGAGGAGGGAAGTATGGTCAACCTCGAGATCATGTTTCCAAAACGAGGCTAGATTACACACAAGGTGCCAGTTCCCTAATGATGCTGGATTAGACACAAGGTGCAAATTCCCAGATGATGCTGGATTACACACAAGCCAGGTGGAGTCGTCAGCTGTTCGTGTCCTCGTGGCATTAGTAAAGGCTGAAAGAAAGCGTGCAGCAGCCCTTGAGAATGTAGCTGAGTTCCTGAAGAAGCGAAAAGAGCAATCAGATGCTCTCTTCACCCAAGCCAAAGAAGAGATGGAAGAAGCCAGAAATAAGCTAGCAGAGGCAGAGCAGGCTAGGCATCTCCTGCTATCTAAAATTGTTGCCAATACAAAATTTCCTTCATAATAGCTAGGTTCAAATGTTTATCCAGTCAGCATGCCTGTTGTGATGTCCGTGCATCTACTGATGTGGCACAAAATGTTTTTTTTGGGTCATGTAATAACAGCAATTACTTTCCAAACAATAACAGACGAAGCATTGGACATGGTATAGTTCACGCGCAAGCCCGACATTCCAAGTTCAACTTCCACATCAAACTCATGTTCACAGATATCTGCACATTCATACATAATGTCCACAACCATGATTCACTTCAAAGCCAAAAAAATGTGAGGAGAGTTATAAATAAAGAAAATCCTCTACTAGTTCCTGCTACCAGTGTGAGCACAACAAGTCAAGACCATGCGTAAATTAATTATATTTTAGTCATTTTTTGTGTTCTAAAATGCCTGTCGGCTCGCGGAAGGACGTGTTGCCGGCACACGCGCGGATTCAATGAAGGCAGGCGGCGCAGTCTTAAGCTGGTTGCACGCGGCGAGGAGGCGTGTTCAGCTAGGCCTGCAGCGAGTGCGGCCCTCTTGGCCGGCGCGCCGGTTCAATGCCTGCGCTATGAGAGGTCGCGTCCGTGTCAGAGCAATCACTCTCTCCAGTCCTTTTTTGTTTGGGTATAACAAAATCTCGTTTTCCATTCACATTATACAAGTAAAATTCGTGGACAAACTTTGACCCAAAATACGATGGGGACTAGTAAACCAGAATGGAGGTAGTAGTTTTTTTAATCAAAGAAGGGTTTCCCCTTCCGATTTTCATTACTGAAAACCAGCATCTAAATCTAAACCATAGTATTTGCCCTAGAACTACCAGGTTCAAAATCTCGTAACATAAACCCATACAACCTCCATCGCAAAAAAAACCATACGACAAGGAGGTACGTAGTACTATGAATTCCATTTTTGCTCCATACCAATCATTCTAAAAACTACTTACTACTTATAACACGCCATTGAAAATCGGAACTCTTAACCCCGCTAAAAAACGATATTTTAAACGTGGCTACTCGATCTGTGGCAACTGGCGACCCACCGCGCTCCAAGTCGTTCACCTGTGGTCCCGACAATCAACTCCTACGGATCAAATTATCACGCGAGCTGACTATTCCTACAAAGGTGCTCCACCACGTACCCGATACCCGCGAATGTAGCAATCATGCACCTAGGGTTTTAGGGTTTATTTGTTAACGTCGCCTTTACGTAACACTCATGTGTGCGAGACAGCGAGAGGCCGACTGCGTGCGTGCGCCTCTTCTCTTCGTATATGTACTCCACCATTTGTCTGGTGTCCAAAAAATTATAATAACTACTAGCAATGTGCCAATGCGTTGCCACACGATCAAAGTAGATTAATACATGTTCACCGATTTGATAGAAAAAAGTCTAGTTTTGAATACGTATATCACTAAAAATATGTTATATGTCACTCAAAATATATTCCTTTGGCGGTTTTGATGAGATAAGGGAGGAATGTTGTTGGTTTCAAGATTCGAGAAGTGGTATATGTCTAATTTCTACTCTTACTAGCAAGATGCCCATGCGTTGCACGGAACATCAAGATCTTGTGGGAGAAAAGGATGAACGAGGGAAGGCCTTATCTGCAAATGTGGTGAAGAGTGCGGGTAAATTGCCATATTTTCCTTCCTATCCGTCAGATATAAATCGGACGACCTACATTGCAGGATGGCAGGCCCACCATCATCACCAACTCTCTTTTTTATCCCTACTCTTATAAAAAGCATTGTCGGTGATGATCGTGTGCCTGCCATCCTGCAATATAGGCCGTCCGATCTATATCTGACGGATAGGAAGGAAACTATGGCAATTTTGCAAAAGGTACCCACACCCCTCTCCACATTTGCAAATAAGGCCTTCCCTCGTTCATCCTTTTCCCCCACAAGATAAACTACTCATACAAATGCATCTTGATGTTCCGTGCAACGCATGGGCATCTTGCTAGTTGTTGCAAAAAGCCCATGTGTGTGTGAGAGAGAGGGAGAGTGGAGGAGGACGGAGTGCATGTGTGACAAAGACACAAGGAGTGTGTGCGCGATAGGTATCAGCTTAAAATGAGGCGATAGTGTGTGTGTGCACGATTGATAGGGCGTGTCTCAAGAAGGGAAGAAAAATCTACATAGATACAAGGAGCGGGAGAGAGACATGTATGCGATGGTGGAAGCACGAGTGTGCGGGTGTATAAACCTATCTAGAGGCTAGCTAGTCGATAAATGTTTGTGAGAGAAATACGAGTCGGGGTGCGAAAGCGAGAGTTTTGTGTGTGTGAGAGAGAGACGGTAGCCGGGAAGGGGAGTGGAAGCAGGAGTTGTGTGTGTGTGTCTGTGTGAGAGAGAGAGAGGAGACGGTAGTCGGGGTTGTCTGATCGGTAAACAAATGAATAATGTCAGTCTGGGATGGAGACGAAAAGGAGACCGCAACAAATGTTGTGTCTACAGGAGAGAGAGAGAGAGAGAGAGAGAGTAATTTTAGTGGTATGAGTCATATGTAGAGACATATAGGGTGTGTGAGAGAATCCCATAGAGAGAAAGATAAAGTGAAAGACGAGTGGAGACTGTGTGTGTGGCGGTGAAAAAGAAAGCTTAGGTACCGAGTGATACCAGAGAACAGTAGAGACGTGAGAGATAATGAAAACCGTGTAATGTATAATGATAGGGAGAGTGTGACACTTCTCAAGGGAGACGTCGAGAGACCATGTTTGCGAGGATAGGAGAAACATGAAGTGAGCATGCGGGTGAGCTGGAGAAAAGAGAGTGATAGCTACGTGAAGGAGCACGCATGCGAGAGAGATGGGCGTGAAAGGAGTGAACAAAAAAGGGATTCAAATATTTGAATTCGAGATGATGATACATGTAATCCATACTCGAACCAAAATTGATCTATCAAACATGCATACTCATATGAATTCACGCACATCTATGTTATTTAATATGTAGATATTACTGATCCATACATTTTAGTAGAACATAATTTGGTTAAATTTTTTCGAATTCAACCTTAAGATTACGAGATCGTTGTATTTGTAAATCATATTATACATATAAAGGAGCAGAATTCTTTGTTGTGCTTTTGAAAGTATATATAAAAAAATGATGTATATAGAATGTAATTCCAATTGAAAATGGATCCCGCCTGAAAAAAAAATAGAATACAAACGGGATTCGAATTGAGTTGGCACGGTAAACGTGCACTCTGCAAAATTTGAACGAAGCGGGGAAAGACGCAGTAACCGCCCGAAACCAAAATCTGCGAGATGGAAATCACTACTGCCTATCCCTGCCACGCAAAGCCTATCTGCTGGATTTCTATAGGTTTCGATAGGGGTAGGTTTGTAATTTCACCCCAAACGTGACGTAACCGCCTCTCACCCGGATTCATACACGGTGGGCGCCAAAACACAGTGTGTCCTCGACCGAAATCGACTCCCTCCCCGATTCATATTCATACACGGTGAGCGCCAAAAAAAACTCTCGTCGGCAAACATTCGGTGTATGCGAGATTAGCGTCCAATCCCCAACCGACTAATGTTGATGTGATGTAGTAGAAATTTGAAACGGGGGCTAAGTTTGTAAATTTCCTTGCATTTGAGACAAGCGTGCCCTGAATACATGGTTCCCCCCTTCCTCGCTACCTCCCTTTTCCCCATTCGTACTCCGTGGGCGCCAAAACACCCTCTCCACCCCACCCTCCTCTGTCCGCCGTCGTCCGCCACCCCATCCACCGCCGTCCTCCTCCACCATGCCGGAGCTGATACCCCGACGCCACCGTCCATTACAAGAGATCGACCTCTCTCATCCACGGCTTCGGACCAGGATCCTTGCATCCCGTCCTCTCGCTTCATCCCCGCCGTCGTCCACCTTGCCGGCGTCGCTCCTACAACCGTCTCGTCGACCGCGCCCCGCCGCCACCGTCTACCCTCCTAGATCTGCTTCCACGCCGCCGACAGCCATCGCTACCGCAGCACCATCAAATTCTCAGCAGATGCGTACACGGCGCCGCATGAGAGGCGGTACTCTTTCATATCTGCTCAACTTATTTATCACAGCAAGAAAATAGATCGCCACTGCTTTACTCTGATTTCTTGTCTTGGTTGCGAAGTTGCCTTTGTTCGGTTTGCACCTTCAGATCCGCCATGGCACGCTCAACACTATACTCCCAATGCTTATGGTTTTCCCCTTTTATATTCCACACTAGTTAAATCACAGTAGACTAAATTTCAGAATTGGGTCAGTCGATTTTTCAGAGCTCGCCGGAGTTCGCCGGTGTGATCGAAGGGGCTCGGGTGGTTGTGGGGCCTCGCCGAACGAAGAAAACTCGACGCGGGTGGGGGTTGGGGCGGGGGTGGGAGTGGGGGTGGCGGAGGAACATAGGCGGTGGGGGCCGGTGGTCCGGCCGGCGGCCCGTGCGGTGTTCTGTATGGGAAGAATCAGAGACAAGGAAGAAGAAGGGTTAGGAGACGTAGGATCTTCATCCTACCGCCTGAAATGGTCGAGAGATAGCTGGGACTTGCATTCTTAATGCGCTCTGGTTCATCATGTGTGGGCACTGCGCAACCAACATTTTATTATCCAAAATCTGCTTGCTCTTCTTTTCCATGTTCCTCTTCCGTTCTTCTTTAATATGTACTCTCTCCGTTCCTAAATACAAGTCTTTGTATAGATTCCACCATGGACTACATATGGAGCAAAATGAGTGAATCTACACTCTAAAATGTATCTGGATACATCTGTATGTGATCCATAGTGGAAATCTCTACCAAGACTTATATTTTGGAACGGAGGGAGTATGATAGTAGTACAATATGTTCCTTGTACTGAAGATGAGCAGGGACATTTGCAGTGTAGAGGTCTATACGGTCGGTTGTGATGGACACTTTGATCATCTTTGATTCGTAGGATCTTGTAAACATAGGAATAGGATTTGTAGTGGCCTGCCCACTTGAATCCTATAAGAATAGCAAGGAAATGCGGGGAGCTGTGTCGCCTTTGAGAGTTACACTGATATTAACAGTGCCGCACCTTCACTTGAAGAGAGCTGGTATCTGAAGCCTTTCTAGCCGTACCGGCAATACTAGCACATATATTCCAGCAAGTTCCACTTTTCTGATTTTACTCTGATGCTTAAGGTTTTCCCGTTATATCTACACTATGATCTGTGTAGCTGCTTTGTGTCGCACTAGCAGCAGTCCACTCTTGAAGCTAAACACTGCAATGACTTACAAAAGTGGCACCAAGGCATTGAGTGCCATTCTGGATGCAATAAAACTCATACGCTCCCCACCTGTTGATTCTTGTTCAGAATATGATCCTAATGACTATTCTAACCTTGAGGAGTCAAAGGCAGATGGCCTGTCCTGTTCACCCATCAAGGTGCATGTTCTAATTTGGCAATGTTTTATTGATTGCAGGTATCTTGCATATGTTGTCTTGCATTTCTTCTACTTTGTTGCACCGCCATCTGCTTAGTTTACTCATCATATATGTCGAGATGCCATGCCCATCCATTATCAATACATATTCCATTTGTCATCATACCATGTTTTTCCACTCAAATGTTGTTCTTGTGCATGACACATCAAAAAGGAAGAGGGTGACTGCCGAACCTGAAGGAGCACCAGCAAAGTCCTTGAAAAACGTGGTGGTGCCGGAGAAATCAGACAGCACCCCACTTACATTGGTTGTACAACCAGTGACACAAAATGTATGACCGACTCCAGCAGACTGTACCCATACTTCACTGGCCACACCACTAGCCCCACCATACAGGGCCTGCACTCCAGCAAAAGGTATACCGATTTCATTTGCCATAGCACCAGCTGTACCACAGAAAAATCCCACTCCAGCAAAAAGTACAGCAAGTCCACCGGCCGAAGACCTATCCCAACTGCAGAGACGACCAATTCCTGCAGATTGGAACCCCATTCCATTTAATCCCAGTTTAAAAGACAATGCTTTCAATGTTGTTAGGGACTATGTGCATATATTCCCATCATGGGAAGATTATTGTGAAGACAAACACCATTTTCACATCTTCCTGTCCAACTTACGTGTAAGTGCTATTATTCATGGTTAATATTTTCCTGTTTTCTGCTGATTGAACACATCAATGATTTACATTACATTGTTGTAACTAGGCGAGGTTCAATCTGGATAGTCATGACGAGCAAAGCTTGCTTGTGCTTTTCAAGGAAGCATTGCAGCAGTATCGGTGTTACCTGAGGAAATCACACTTTGATGGCAAGTCTATAAACGAATTTCCGGTGAAGTCTCCTATGCTAAATTTAGAAGACATTGAATGGAAAAACCTTGTTATGCACTAGTCTCGTTCCCAGGATGAGGTACTGTCCATGAAATCACATGACAATTTGAACTTCTACTTTTCCGCATGTGCCTTACGGATCTTTTTTGCAGGAAATCTGCTCGAAGAAGAATTCCGGTTTGACAAGAACGATAGGATATCGCAAATATGCTGCCCGCTGCTTTGCTCTTGTTAGTACCTGTTGTCTTGTATCACTGTACTTGCATACATACCTGGTTCATTATGTGACAGCAGTATGCATGATAGCTTGCTTATCAATTGTTCGCTCCAAATTATCTGATCTGTATGAATGGTTACATTAGTGTAGAATATATCCAATGCCAATGTTTTTTAGCTCTGCATTGTTCTTGTAAGTACATGTTGTCCTTTATCAGTGTACTTATAATGACAGGTAGTTGTTCATGTACCATCACTCTGCAGCTTATTTTCCTTTGCCCTCCATTTTCTACACATCAGATCTATATTTACTCTTACCATAAGGTTGGTACTGAAGAAGTTTAGCTGTGCATTGCTCTTGGTTGTACCTTTTGCCTGTATCGCTGCACTTACATTTATAGCTACTTTGTTATGTAGCATCACTCTTCATCTTATCTTAAATATTCTCCATTTTTCGTATATTATCACATAAATATTTACTCTTAACAAAATGTAGAATAAAGGCAATGCTTTTGAAAAAGATTCTGTGGTAAACTTCTTGAATTGCCCCTCCATCAGCATGGACAAGGCCTTTATAGAGCCTGTCTTCACCAATAATGTAAGTTTGTCCATCTCAAGCCTTCAAACTTTGTTGTATATATTTGGTTAGGCATGACTGCAACAGCTGTTTATTTTTGGTGTTTGCATCAAATTGCTTGTTTAAAGTTTATTATGTAGTTCATAAACAAAAGTTTGACCTTTCTCAATTTAAGTTTTCAGTTGTACAACCAAGTTCCTTCTTCATACCATGTAAATTAAACTATACAGAGCAAGTGATCTTCTTTTGCACTGCATGTATGCTTCTGTTCTTCATCCGTAATCCAGTGGTGTGGTGAACCTACCCACTACAGCACAATGTCATATTCTGCAATGTCTTAACTATGAACAATGTCATATCATTCTACTATTATTTAAACCGTCTCTTTATTTGCCAATCTGAAATGGTATAAATTGACAGCACACTAACCATTGATACTTATGAGTTCTTGATCTATAATCCAGTGGTGTCGTGAAGCTGCCAACTCCTTCACAATGTCATTTCCTGCCATGTCTTGACCTGAACAATACCATATTGTGTTAATGCAATTTTAAACTGTGTCGCTTTATTCGTCAGTAAGAAATGTGATGAATTGTCAGCACTGATACTTTTATGTGCAAAACCTGTTAGGGAATGTAGTAATTTCAAAAATTTCCTACGCACACGCAAGATCATGGTGATGCATAGCAACGAGAGGGGAGAGTGTTGTCCACGTACCCTCGTAGACTGAAAGCGGAAGCGTTAACACAACGCGGTTGATGTAGTCGTACGTCTTCACGATCCGACCGATCAAGTACTGAACGCACAACACCTCCGAGTTCAGCACACGTTCAGCTCGATGATGTCCCTCGAACTCCGATCCAGCCGAGTGTTGAGGGAGAGTTTCGTCAGCACGACGGCGTGGTGACGATGATGATGTTCTACCGACGCAGGGCTTCGCCTAAGCACCGCTACGATATTATCGAGGTGTAATATGGTGGAGGGGGGCACCGCACACGGCTAAGAGATCAATAGATCAATTGTTGTGTCTATGGGGTGCCCCCTGCCCCCGTATATAAAGGAGCAAGGGGGAGGCCGCCGGCCTAGGAGGGGAGCGCGCCAAGGGGGGAGTCCTACTCCCACCGGGAGTAGGACTCCTCCTTTCCTTGTTGGAGTAGGAGAAGGGAAGGGAGAAGGAGAAGGAAGGAAGGGGGCGCCCCCCCTCCCTAGTACAATTCAGACTAGTCCATGGGGAGGGGTGCGGCCACCCTTTGGGGCCTTTCTCTCCTTTCCCGTATGGCCCATTAAGGCCCAATACGAATTCCCGTAACTCTCCGGTACTCCGAAAAATACCCAAATCACTCGGAACCTTTCCGATGTCCGAATATAGTCGTCCAATATATTGATTTTTACGTCTCGACCATTTTGAGACTCCTCGTCATGTCCCCGATCTCATCCGGGACTCCGAACTCCTTCGGTACATCAAAACTCATAAACTCATAATAAAATTGTCATCGTAACGTTAAGCGTGCGGACCCTATGGGTTCGAGAACTATGTAGACATGACCGAGACACGTCTCTGGTCAATAACCAATAGCGAGACCTGGATGCCCATATTGGCTCCCACATATTCTACGAAGATCTTTATCGGTCAAACCGCATAACAACATACGTTGTTCCCTTTGTCATCGGTATGTTACTTGCCCGAGATTCGATCGTCGGTATCTTAATACATAGTTCAATCTCGTTACCGGCAAGTCTCTTTACTCATTCCGTAATACATCATCTCGCAACAAACTCATTAGTTGCAATGCTTGCAAGGCTTAAGTGATGTGCATTACCGAGAGGGCCCAGAGATACCTCTCCGACAATCGGAGTGACAAATCCTAATCTCGAAATACGCCAACACAACAAGTACCTTCGGAGACACCTGTAGAGCACCTTTATAATCACCCAGTTACGTTGTGACATTTGGTAGCACACAAAGTGTTCCTCTGGTAAACGGGAGTTGCATAATCTCATAGTCATAGGAACATGTATAAGTCATGAAGAAAGCAATAGCAACATACTGAACGATCGAGTGCTAAGCTAACGGAATGGGTCAAGTCAATCACATCATTCTCCTAATGATGTGATCCCGTTAATAAAATGACAACTCATGTCTATGGCTAGGAAACATAACCATGTTTGATCAACGAGCTAGTTAAGTAGAGGCATACTAGTGACACTCTGTTTGTCTATGTATTCACACATGTATCATGTTTCCGGTAAATACAATTCTAGCATGAATAATAAACATTTATCATGATATAAGGAAATAAATAATAACTTTATTATTGCCTCTAGGGCATATTTCCTTCAAAACCTGTCATGTGTCTGCTTGTTTATCTTTCAGAGTGAGGAAGATATAAGTGTTGAACAAGCGCAGTCTCGTCATCTTGATCAGCTGCTTGCGCTGCAGCTCCCCAGCAGGGCTAACCTTTCTTGAACTCCATTGAAGTGCTGTCGGTTTTGTATATTATTTTGTCGGCATGTTTATTTGCACCGGTGGCGATCTATGATGCCCAGTGTATGTAATCTGCTCTCTGCTTGTGCTTTATTATCATAGTGGCGAACTTTGATGCCCAGTGGATGTAATATGCCGTAATTTCTTTATTGTATAGTCTAGGTTTTTTCTTATTCACGATGCTGCGGTTATTTTACTGTATATATATCCTGTCTTCGCAGTAAACCGGCCAAACCGTAAAATTACGGTACATAATCGGGCCGTCATGCAATCACGATGTAGGTTGGGCCTGAAACGTGCCGAACAGCTCACGGGTCGGCAGCAGCCCGAAATGAACCCCGGCCCATGATTGTGTGAATCAAATCACGGGCTTTTAACAGGCCAAAATTGTCTTGGTCCTTGTTTGGCCCAATCAGATATCGGCTGCGAGCAGGCCGGATGCAAACCGGGCCGTAGTTAGGCCCAACTATATGACGGGCTTTTAACAGGCCGAAATTAATATAGGGCCGAAATCTTAAACGGGCCCTTAACAGGCCAAAACTAATATCAGGCCGAATTACTAAGTGGGCCTTTAGCAAGTGGGCCCAAAAGCATAGTGTCAAGTTGACGGGCTGAATCTGATATGGGCCATAATTGAGCCCAAAGCCTCTTAAAGGGTCGGACCTGATCTGGGCCGTAATTTGGCCCAAAACGTGGTAGGCTTTTAACGGGCCGGATCTCATATGGGCCACTATTACGCCCGGAGCGTGGCAGGCCATTAATGGACCGGATCAAATATGGGCCGGCATTTGGCCCAAAACATGGCAGCCAGTTAATGGCCCGGCCTACTAGGGTCCTCAAAATCTTGTGGGCCTACAGCTGGGCCGACCCATTAATGTCGGCGAAATCTCGTAGGCCTTTAGCTGGGCCGGCCCATTATGATCCGCAAGAATCTTGTGGGCCTTTACCTGGGCCGGCCCATTATGGCACACAAAAATCTTGTGGGCCTTTACCAGGGTCGGCCCATTATGGCCCGCAAAATCTTGTGGGCCTTTAGCTAGGCCAGCCCATTATGGTCCGCAAAATCTCGTGGGCCTTTAGCTGGGCCGGCCCATTATGGTTCGCAAAATCTTATGGGCCTTCAGTTGGGCCGGCCCATTTAAACTTGATGGGTTGGTCCACGTGTCAACATATCATAGGCGCGTCTCGCCCATTGGATGGGTGAGACATGTGCCAACGCGGACCTGACACGTGTCTCCTCCAGCCAATGATGATTTTACACGTGGAAAATCCCCATTGGTCGGGGCTGTTAACGGGTTATCGGATCCAAAACCTGACCCGATAGCTTAACGGCGTTCCGTTACGGTGGATGCCACATGTCAGTCACCCTTGACGAAAGCACTTCTGTGACGCACGATTTATCGTCATGGAAGTGGACACTTCCGTGATGATAATTTTGGTAATGTCATGGAACACTTCTACGACAGCACAGGTATGACTATCTTGATTCTGTCATAAATTTGTCATGGATGTACATGCATGACAAAAAACGCGACCTACTGTGACAAACACGTATCATCACGGAAGTGCATTTTTTTGTAGTGACCCTATGTCAAGACATCAACCAGGAGGGCACGAGGTAGGGGGCGCGCCTACCCCCCCCCCCCCCCCCCCGGCGCGCCCTCCACCCTCGTGGGCCCCATGTTGCTCCACCAACGTACTTCTTCCTCCTATATATACCTACGTACCCCCAAACTACCAGATACGGAGCCAAAAACCTAATTCCACCGCCGCAACCTTCTGTACCCGTGAGATCCCATCTTGGGGCCTTTTCCGGAGCTCCACCGGAGGGTGCATCGATCACGGAGGGCTTCTACATCAACACCATAGCCTCTCCGATGATGTGTGAGTAGTTTACCTCAGACCTTCGGGTCCATAGTTATTAGCTAGATGGCTTCTTCTCTCTTTTTGGATCTCAATACAATGTTCTACCCCTCTCTTGTGGAGATCTATTCGATGTAATCTTCTTTTGCGGTGTGTTTGTTGAGACCGATGAATTGTGGGTTTATGATCAAGTTTATCTATGAACAATATTTGAATCTTATCTGAATTCTTTTATGTATGATTGGTTATCTTTGCAAGTCTCCTCAAATTATCAGTTTGGTTTGGCCTACTAGATTGATCTTTCTTGCAATGGGAGAAGTGCTTAGCTTTGGGTTCAATCTTGCGGTGTCCTTTCCCAGTGACAGTAGGGGTAGCAAGGCACGTATTGTATTGTTGCCATCGAGGATAACAAGATGGGGTTTATATCATATTGCATGAGTTTATCCCTCTACATCATGTCATCTTACTTAAAGTGTTACTCTGTTCTTTTGAACTTAATACTCTAGATGCATGCTGGATAGCGGTCGATGTGTGGAGTAATAGTACTAGATGCAGGCAGGACTCGGTCTACTTGTCTCGGACGTGATGCCTATATACATGATCATACCTACATATTCTCATAACTATGCTCAATTCTGTCAATTGCTCAACAGTAATTTGTTCACCCACCATAATACTTATGCTCTCGAGAGAAGCCACTAGTGAAACCTATGGCCCCCGAGTCTATTTTCCATCATATTAATCGCTCGGCCACAAGCTATTTCTAGCACCGTTTTTATTTTGCTTTCTTTACTTTGCATCTTTATCATAAAAATACCAAAAATATTATCTTATCATATCTATCAGATCTCACTCTCGTAAGTGACCGTGAAGGGATTGACAACCCCTTTATTGCGTTGGTTGCGAGGATTTATTTGTTTGTGTAGGTGCGAGGGATTCGTGCGTGGTCTCCTACTGGATTGATACCTTGGTTCTCAAAAACTGAGGGAAATACTTACGCTACTTTGCTGCATCACCCTTTCCTCTTCAAGGGAAAACCAACGCAGTGCTCAAGAGGTAGCAGTAGAAAAAGTAATATTTTTGGGTTTTGTAGTGATTATAACAGTAGCAACGGAAAAGTAAATAAGTGAAGAACAATATGTGAAAAGCTCATAGGCATTGGATCGGTGATGGAGAATTATGCCGGATGCGGTTCATCATGTAACAATCATAACATAGGGTGAAACAGAACTAACTCCAATTCATCAATGTAATGTAGGCATGTATTCCGAATATAGTCATACGTGCTTATGGAAAAGAACTTGCATGACATCTTTTGTCCGACCCTCCCGTGGCAGCGGGGTACTAATGGAAACTAAGGGATATTCAGGCCTCCTTTTAATAGAGTAACAAACCAAAGCATTAACACATAGTGAATACATGAACTCCTCAAACTATGGTCATCACCGGGAGTGGTCCCGATTATTGTCATTTCGGGGTTACTGGATCATAACACATAGTAGGTGACTATAGACTTGCAAGATAGGATCAAGAACTCACATATATTCATGAAAACATAATAGGTTCAGACCTGAAATCATGGCACTCGGGCCCTAGTGACAAGCATTAAGCATAGCAAAGTCATAGCAACATCAATCTCAGAACATAGTGGATACTAGGGATCAAACCCTAACAAAACTAACTCGATTACATGATAAATCTCATCCAACCCATCACCGTCCAGCAAGCCTATGATGGAATTACTCACGCACGGCGGTGAGCATCATGAAATTGGTGATGGAGGATGGTTGATGATGACGACGGCGACGGATTCCCCTCTCCGGAGCCTCAAACGGACTCCAGATGAGCCCTCCCGAGAGAGTTTAGGGCTTGGCGGTGGCTCCGTATCGTAAAACGCGATGAATCTTTCTCTCTGATTTTTTTCTCCCCGAACATGAATATATGGAGTTGGAGTTGAGGTCGGTGGAGCTCCAGGGGGCCCACGAGGCAGGGGGCGCGCCCCCCACCCTCATGGACAGGTGGTGGGCCCCCTGGCCTTGATTCTTTCGCCAATATTTTTAATATTTTCCAAAAATAAGTTCCGTGGAATTTCAGGTCATTCCGAGAACTTTTGTTTCTGCACATAAATAACACCATGGCAATTCTGCTGAAAACAGCGTCAGTCCGGGTTAGTTCCATTCAAATCATGCAAGTTAGAGTCCAAAACAAGGGCAAAAGTGTTTGGAAAAGTAGATACGACGGAGACGTATCAAGCCCCTGCACACAGATAACAAATCCTCGGAACCCGATGTGTTAAAGGGGTTGTCAAACCCTTCCGGGGTACGGCACCTCAAGATAGGCAAACAGATGTGAGATAAATTGTAGTAGATTGATAGATCGAACGCCAAATAAAATAAATAAGAATAAAACACAGCAAGGTATTTTTGTATTTTTGGTTTAATAGATCTGAAAATAAATGCAAGGAAAAAGTAGATCACAAAGGCAAATATATGAGAAAGAGACCCGGGGGCCGTAGGTTTCACTAGTGGCTTCTCTCGAGAAAAATAGCAAATGGTGGGTGAAAAAATTACTGTTGGGCAATTGATAGAACTTCAAATACTCATGACGATATCCAGGCAATGATCATTATATAGGCATCACGTCCAAGATTAGTAGACCGACTCTTGCCTCCATCTACTACTATTACTCCACACATCGACCGCTATCCAGCATGCATCTAGTGTATTAAGTTCATGAAAAAATGGAGTAATGCAATAAGAACGATGACATGATGTAGACAAGATCTATCTATGTAGAGATAGACCCCATCGTTTTACCCTTAGTGGCAATGATACATACGTGTCGGTTCCCCTTCTGTCACTGGGATCAAGCACCGTAAGATCGAACCCACTACAAAGCACCTCTTCCAATTGCAAGATAAATAGATATAGTTGGCCAAACAAAACCCAAATATCGGAGAAGAAATACGAGGCTATAAGCAATCATGCATATAAGAGATCAAAGAAACTCAAATAACTTTCATGGATATAAAAAGATACATCTGATCATCAACTCAAAGTTCATCGATCCTAATAAACACACCGCAAAAGAGTTACATCATATGGATCTCCAAGAGACCATTGTATTGAGAATTCAGAGAGAGAGATGAAGCCATCTAGCTACTAACTATGGACCCGAAGGTCTACAAAGAACTACTCATGCATCATCGGAGAGGCACCAATGGAGGTGGTGAACCCCATACGAGATGGTGTCTAGATTGGATCTGGTGGTTCTGGACTCTGCGGCAGCTCGATCAATATTTCGTCGACTCCCCTAGGGTTTTGGGAATATTGGGGTATTTATATAGCAAAGAGGCGGTCCGGGGGGCACCCGAGGTGGGCACAACCCACCAGGGCACGCCTGGGCCTGCTGGCGTGCCCTGGTGGGTTGTGCTCTCCTTGGAGCACCCCCCCAGGCGCAACCAGGGCCTGTTATGTTCCTTCTGGTCCCAAAAAATCTCCGTGGAGTTTTGTTGCGTTTGGGCTCCATCTGATATTGATTTCCTATGATGTAAAAAACATGCAGAAAACAGCAACCGACACTTGGCACTATGTCAATATGTTAGTACCAAAAAATGATATAAAATGACTATAAAGTGATTATAAACATCCAAGATTGATAATATAACAGCATGGAACAATCAAAAATTATAGATACATTGGAGACGTATCAGGAAGCTAAACATTCTCTTTGGTAGTGCTACAACTTCTGTATGAAACTGCTCCAAAGTGGATTTGGTGGAGTGAAACTGATTTTGATGAAGCAGAGTAGTCCCAAATAGGCCCTTAGGGTTCTTGGGTGTTTCCAAATTAAGTGGTCAATCCTCTCCCGGAGTGGGAGAGGAGTGATGTCTGTTAGAACTACGTCGGTATTTCCCCAAAGAGGAAGGGATGATGCAGCACAGCAACGGTAGGTATTTCCCTAAGTGACGAGACCAAGGTTATCGAACCAGTAGGAGAACCAAGCAACACTACGTAAACAACACCTGCACACAAATAAAAAATACTTGCAACCCGACGTGTTAAAGGGGTTGTCAATCCCTTTCGGGTAACGACGCCAGAAATTGGCAAACGGACGTGAGAGAGTTGTAATAATTGATAGATCGAACGCCAAATAAAATAAAGTGCAGCAAGGTATTTTTGTATTTTTGGTTTAATACATTTGAATATAAAAGGCAAATAAAATAGATCACAAAGGCAAATAATATGAGAAAGAGACTCGGGGGCCGTAGACTGCCTAGTGGCTTCTCTCGAGAAAAATAGCAAACAGTGGGTAAACAAATTACTGTTGGGCAATTGATAGAACTTCAAATAATCATGACGATATCCAGGCAATGATCATTATATAGGCATCACGTCCAAGATTAGTACACCAACTCCTGCCTGCATACTACTGTTACTCCACACATCGACCGCTATCCAGCATGCATCTCGTGTATTAAGTTCATGGAGAAACGGAGTAATGCAATACGAATGATGACATGATGTAGACAAGATCTATTTATGTAGAAATAGACCCCATCTTATTATCCTTAATAGCAATGATACATACGTGTCGGTTCCCCTTCTGTCACTGGGATCAAGCACCGTAAGATCGAACCCATCACAAAGCACCTCTTCCCATTGCAAGATAAATAGATTGAGTTGGCCAAACAAAACCCAAATATCAGAGAATAAATACGAGGCTATAAGAAATCATGCATATAAGAGATCAAAGAAGACTCAAATAACTTTCATGGATAAAAAGATAGATCTGATCATAAACTCAAAGTTCATCCGATCCCAACAAACACACGCAAAAAGACTTACATCATATGGATCTCCAAGAGACCATTGTATTGAGAATCAAACAAGAGAGAGGAAGCCATCTAGCTACTAACTACGGACCCATAGGTCTACAAAAGACTACTCACGCATCATCGGAGGCACCAATAGACATGATGAACCCCTCCGTGATTGTGTCTAGATTGGATCTGGTGGTTCTGGACTCTACGGCGGCTGGAAATTATATTCGTTGACTCCTTAGGGTTTTTGGAATATTGGGGTATTTATAGAGCAAAGAGTCGGTTCGGGAGGCACCCGAGGTGGGCGCAACCCACCAGGGCACGCTTGGGCCTCCAGGCGCGCCCTGGTGGGTTGTGCTCCCCTCAGAGCACTCCCAGGCGATTCTCCGGCCCACTGGATGTCTTCTGGACCCAAAAAATCCTCAAAAAGTTTCGCTGTGTTTGGACTCCGTTTGGTATTGATTTCCTGTGATATAAAAAACATGCAGAAAACAACAACTAGCACTTGGCACTATGTCAATAGGTTAGGACCAAAAAATGATATAAAATGATTATAAAACATCCAAGAATGATAATACAACAGCATGGAACAATCAAAAATTATAGATTTGTTGGAGACGTATCAGCATCCCCAAGCTTAATTCCTGCTCGTCCTCGAGTAGGTAAATGATAAAAACAGAATTTTTGACGTGGAATGTTGCCTAACATGTCAACTCATATTCTTTTCTTTATAGCATGGACATTTGGACTTTTATATTGTTCAAAGCAATATTCACATGAGACTTAAATACTCAAGCATACCAACAAGCAACCATGTCTTTCAAAATATCAATGCTAAAATAAGTTATCCCTAACCCATCATGCTCAATCATTGATCCATTCATGAAACACACTCGTATATTAGCTACACCCAATGCTCAAGTACGATCATAGTGCCCCCTAGTTGGTGCTTTATAAGAGAAGATGGAGACTCGAAATAAAAATTGCATAAAGTAAAAGAAAGGCCCTTCGCAGAGGGAAGTAGGGATTTGTAGAGGTGCCAGAGCCTAAAGCGAAAATTGAGAGATAAAAACATTTTGAGAGGCATACTTTTCCCACCAACGAAAATGACTTAGAGCTCCCAACACTTTCCATGCTAGATATATCATAGGCGGTTCCCAAATAGAAAGTAAAATTTGTTCCTTTTTCCACCATACTTTCACTTTCCATGGCTAATCGTATCCATGGTTGCCCTCCATACCAACACTTTCCAAGGAATTTATTATTTGACAACATAAAGTAAATTCATTTTTCATTTCGGGACTGGGCATCCCTAATACCTTTGCCTCACTCTCGTGCAATGACAAGTGAATAAACACTCATCATGAGAATAACACATCTAGCATGGAAAATATTGGCCACCCCTCACCGCCTCACGAGCGGTACGAGCACACAAAAGGGAAATTTATTTTGAAAATTAGAGATGGCACATACAAATTTGCTTAGAACGGAAAAATAATACCACATATAGGTAGGTATAGTGGACTCATGTGGCAAAACTGGTTTAAAGGATTTTGGATGCACAGGTAGTGATCATACTTAGGGCAAAGTGAACGCTAGCAAAAGATTGAGAAGCGACCAACCAAGAAACGAATAATCTCATAAGCGAGCATTGAGCATAATTAACACCGAATAATGCACCACAAGTAGGATGTAATTTCATTGCACAACAATTGACTTTCGTGCTTGCATAGGGAATCACAAACCTTAACACCAATATTATTACTAAAGCATAATTACTCATCAACATGACTCACATATCACACCATCCTATCTCAAAACTATTACTAGGAATCTAGTTTATTTTGTCCAATGATCTTCATGAAAGTTTTTATTATATCCTTCTTGGATATCTATCACTTTGGAACTAATTTTCATGTGTTGCTTTTGATAAGCTCAAACAAATATAAGTGAAGATCATGAGCATAATTTTTCTTTCTCTCAAATTAATTTAAGTGAAGCAAGAGGGACTTTCTTGAAAATTTTACTAACTCTCAAATAAATCTAAGTGAAGCAAGAGAGCATTTCTTCAAAAATACTAAAGCACACCATGCTAAAAAAAGATATAAGTGAAGCACTAGAGCCATTCCATAGCTCATAAAGATTTAAGTGAAGCATAGAGAGCAATTCAAACAAGTCATGGCATAATTTTGGATCTCTCAAATAGGTGTTTCCAGCAAGGAATAAAGACTAAAAATAAAAAGAAAAACAAGGAAAGACTCATATCATACAAGGTCCAGACTTGGGCTTCTTCACTTGAGCAGCAACTTGCTTGCCGTTCTTCTTGAAGTTCCCCTTCTTCCCTTTGCCCTTCTTCTTGAAACTAGTGGTCTTGTTGACCATCAACACTTGATGCTCCTTCTTGATTTCTACCTCCGCAGCCTTTAGCATTGCGAAGAGCTCAGTAATTGTCTTATCCATCCCTTGCATATCATAGTTCATCACGAAGCTTTTGTAGCTTGGTGGCAGTGATTGAAGAACTCTGTCAATGACACTATCAACCAGAAGATTAACTCCCAGTTGAGTCAAGTGATTGTGGTACCCCGACATTCTGAGTATATGCTCACTGACAGAACTATTCTCCTCCATTTTGTAGCTGTAGAACTTATTGGAGACTTCATATCTCTCAATCCGGGCATTTGCTTGAAATATTAACTTCAACTCCTGGAACATCTCATATGCTCCATGACGTTCAAAACGTCGTTGAAGTCCCGGTTCTAAGCCGTAAAGCATGGCACGCTGAACTATCGAGTAGTCATCAGCTTTGTTGTCCTAGGCGTTCACAACATCCGGCGTTGCTCCTGCAGCGGGTCTTGCACCTAGCGGTGCTTCCAGGATGTAATTCTTCTGTGCAGCAATGAGGATAATCCTCAAGTTACTGACCCAGTCCGTGTAGTTGCTACCATCATCTTTCAACTTAGCTTTCTCTAGGGACGCATTAAAATTCAACGGAACAGTAGCACGGGCCATTATCTACAAGAACATAGACATGCAAAATACTATCAGGTAATAAGTTCATGATAAATTTAAGTTCAATTAATCATATTACTTAAGAACTCCCACTTAGATAGACATCCCTTTAATCATCTAAGTGATCACGTGATCCATATCAACAAAACCATGTCCGATCATCACGTGAGATGGAGTAGTTTTCAATGGTGAACATCACTATGTTGATCATATCTACTATGATTCACGCTTGACCTTTCGGTCTCAGTGTTCCGAGGCCATATCTGCATATGCTAGGCTCGTCAAGTTTAACCCGAGTATTCTGCGTGTGCAAAACTGGCTTGCACCCGTTGTATGTGAACATAGAGCTTATCACACCTGATCATCACGTGGTGTCTCGGCACGACGAACTATCGCAACGGTGCATACTCAGGGAGAACACTTATACCTTGAAATTTAGTGAGAGATCATCTTATAATGCTACCACCGAACTAAACAAAATAAGATGCATGAACGATAAACATCACATGCAATTAATATAAGTGATATGATATGGCCATCATCATCTTGTGCCTTTGATCTCCATCTCCAAAGCACCGTCATGATCACCATCGTCACCGGCTTGACACCTTGATCTCCACTGAAGCATCGTTGTCATCTCGCCAACTATTGCTTCTACGACTATTGCTACCACTTAGTGATAAAGTAAAGCAATTACAGGGCGATTGCATTGCATACAATAAAGTGACAACCATATGGCTCCTGCCAGTTGCCGATAACTCGGTTACAAAACATGATCATCTCATACAATAGAATATATCATCACGTCTTGACCATATCACATCACAACATGCCCTGCAAAAACAAGTTAGACGTCCTCTACTTGTTGTTGCAAATTTTACGTGGCTGCTACGGGCTTAGGAAGAACCGTTCTTACCTGCGCATCAAAAACCACAACGATTTTTCGTCAAGTGTGTTGTTTTAACCTTCAACAAAGATCGGGCGTAGTCACACTCGGTTCAACTAAAGTTGGAGAAGCAGACACCCACTAGCCACCTGTGTGCGAAGCACGGCGGTAGAACTAGTCTCATGAACGCGGTCACGTAATGTCGGTCTGGGCCACTTCATCCAACAATACCGCCGAATCAAAGTATGACATGCTGGTAAGCAGTATGACTATTATCGCCCACAACTCTTTGTGTTCTACTCGTGCATATAACATCTATGCATAGACCTGGCTCTGATACCACTGTTGGGGAACGTAGTATTTCAGAAAATTTCCTATGATGATCTATCTAGGAGAAGCATAGCAACGAGCAGGGAGATTGTGTCCACGTACCCTCGTAGACCGAAAGCGGAAGCGTTAAGTAACGCGGTTGATGTAGTCGAACGTCTTCACGATCCAACCGATCAAGTACCGAACGCACGGCACCTCCGCGATCTGCACACGTTCAGCTCGGTAACGTCCCTCGATCTCTAGATCCAGCCGAGGCCGAGGGAGAGTTCCGTCAGCACGATGGCGTGGTGACGGTGATGATGAAGTTACCGACGCAGGGCTTCGCCTAAGCTCTATGACAATATGACCGAGGTGGAAATCTGTGGAGGGGGGCGCCGCACACGGCTAAGAAATCAACTTGTGTGTCTATGGGGTGCCCCCTCCCCCGTATATAAAGGAGTGGAGGAGAGGGCCGGCCGGCCTCAAGGGGCGCGCCCCAAGGGGGGAATCCTACTCCTACTAGGAGTAGGTTCCCCCCTTTCCTAGTCCAACTAGGAGGGGAAGGAAAGAGGAAGAGGGAGAGAAGGAACCCCCCCCCCCAATTCAGATTAGGCTTGGGGGGCACGCCTCCACTTGGCTGCCTCCTCCTCTCTTCCACTAACGCCCATGAAGGCCCATTAACCCCTCGGGGGGTTTCGGTAACCCCCCGGTAATCCGGAAAATGCTCGAACCTATCTGAAACCTTTCCGGTGTCCAAACATAACCTTCCAATATATCAATCTTTATGTCTCGACCATTTCGAGACTCCTCGTCATGTCCGTGATCACATCCGGGACTCCGAACAACCTTCGGTACATCAAAACACACAAACTTATAATACCGATCGTCATCGAACGTTAAGCGTGTGGACCCTACGGGTTCGAGAAATATGTAGACATGACCGAGACTCATCTCCGGTCAATAACCAATAGCGGAACCTGGATGCTTATATTGGATCCCACATATTCTTCGAAGATCTTTATCGGTCAAACCGCATAACAATATACGTTGTTCCCTTTGTCATCGGTATGTTACTTGCCCGAGATTCTATCGTCGGTATCACTATACCTAGTTCAATCTCGTTACCGGCAAGTCTCTTTACTCGTTTCGTAGTGCATCATCCCGCAACTAACTCATTAGCCACATTGCTTGCAAGGCTTATAGTGATGTGCATTACCGAGAGGGCCCAGAGATACCTCTCCGACAATCGGAGTGACAAATCCTAATCTCGATCTATGCCAACTCAACAAATACCAACAAAGACACCTATAGAGCATATTTATAATCACCTAGTCACGTTGTGACGTTTGATAGCACACTAAGTGTTCCTCCGGTATTCAGGAGTTGCATAATCTCATAGTCAGAGGAACATGTATAAGTCATGATGAAAGCAATAGCAACAAACTAAATGATCATAGTGCTAAGTTAAGGGATGGGTCTTGTCCATCACATCATTCTCTAATGATGTGATCCCGTTCATCAAATGACAACAAATGTCTATGGTTAGGAAACATAACCATCTTTGCTAAACAAGCTAGTCAAGTAGTGGCATACTAGGGACACTCTGTTTGTCTATGTATTCACACATGTACTAAGTTTCTGGTTAATACAATTCTAGCATGAATAATAAACATTTATCATGATATAATATAAGGAAATGTAAATAACAACTTTATTATTGCCTCTAGGGCACATTTCCTTCAATAACATGGACATTTGGACTTTTATGTGATTCAAAACAATAGTCTAGTTTTGACATGATAATTTAAATACTCAAGCATATCAACAAGCAACCATGTCTTTCAAAATATCAACGCTAAAGTAAGTTATCCCTAGCCCATCATGCTCAACCATTGATCCATTCATGAAACACACTCGCATATTAGTTACACCCAATACTTAAGTACGATCATATTGCCTCCTAGTTGGTGCTTTTGTAAGAGAAGATGGAGACTCAAATTCAAAATAAAAATTACATGAAGTAAAAGAAAGGCCCTTCGCAGAGGGAAGTAGGGATTTGTAGAGGTGCCAGAGCTCAAAGCGAAAAACTTACAGATAAATCATTTTGGGAGGTGTATCCATCCCACCAACGAAAATGACTTAGAGTTCCCAACACTTTCCATTCTAGATATATCATAGACGGTTCCCCAAACAGAAAATAAAGTTTATTCCTTTTTCAACCATACTTTCACTTTCCATGGCTAACCGTATCCACGGTTGCCCTCCATACCAACACTTTCCAAGGAATTTATTATTTGACAACATAAAGTAAATTCATTTTTCATTTCGGGGCTGGGCATCCCTAATACCTTTGCCTCACTCTCGTGCAATGACAAGTGAATACACTCATCGTGAGAAAAACACATCTAGCATGGAAAATATTAGCCACCCCTCACCACTCCGCGAGCAAAACGAACACACAAAAGAAAAGTTTACTTTGAAAAATTAGAGATGGCACATGCAAATTTGCTTAGAACGACAAAAGAATACCGCATATAGGTACATATAGTGGACTCATGTGGCAAAACTGGTTTAAAGGTTTTTGGATGCACAAGTAGAGATCATACTTAGTGCAAAACGAAGGCTAGCAAAAGATTGAGAAGAGACCAACCAAGAAACGGATAATCTCATAAGCAAGCATTAAACATAAATAACAACAAATAATGCACCACAAGTCGGATATAATTTCATTGCATGACTATTGACTTTCGTGCTTGCATAGGGAATCACAAACCTTAACACCAATATTCTTACTAAAGCATAATTACTCATCAACATGACTCACATATCACACCATCCTATCTCAAAACTATTACTAGGAATCAAGTTTATTTTGTCCAATGATCTTCATGAAATTTTTTATTATATCCTTCTTGGATATCTATCACTTTGGAACTAATTTTCATCTGTTGCTTTTGATAAGCTCAAACAAATATAAGTGAAGATCATGAGCATAATTTTTCTTTCTCTCAAATTAATTTAAGTGAAGCAAGAGAGACTTTCTTGAAAATTTCGCTAACTCTCAAATAAATCTAATTGAATCAAGAGAGCATTTCTTCAAAAATACTAAAGCACACCATGCTAAAAAAAGATATAAGTGAAGCACTAGAGCAATTCCATAGCTCATAAAGATTTAAGTGAAGCATAGAGAGCAATTCGAACAAGTCATGGCATAAGTTTGGCTCTCTCAAATAGGTGTGTCCAGCAAGGAATCAAGACTAAAAATAAAAAGCAAAACAAGTAAAGACTCATATCATACAAGACGCTCCAAGCAAAACTCATAGTATGTGACGAATAAAAATATAGCTTCGAGTAAAATACCGATGGTCGTTAGGAGAAAGAGGGGATGCCACTCGGGGCATCCCCAAGCTTAGTTGCTTGCTTCTCTTTGGATAATCGCTTGGGATGCCATGGGAATCCCCAAGCTTAGGCTCTTCTTACTCATTATTCCTTCATCCATCGTAACATCACCCAAAACTTGAAAACTTCAATCACACAAAACTGAACAAAAACCTTTGTGAGATCCGTTAGTATAAGAAAACAAATCACTACTACAAGTATTGTTGCAACCCATTCATATTTTATTCTTGCATTATATCTACTATATTCCAACTTTTCTATGGAAGAAACTCTTCAAAGAAAACCATAGAATCATCAAAACAAGCACACAACGCAAAGAAAACAGAATCTGTCAAAAACAGAACAGTCTGTAGCAATCTGAATTGTTCGAATACTTATGTAACTCCAAAAATTCTGACAAATTAGGACAGCCTTGGCAAATTGTATATCAATCTACTTTGAAAAATTCAGAGTTTTTCGTCGCTTCTGTAATTTTAAAAAATTGTAACTCTGGACGCAAAAGTTTCTGTTTTTTCAGCAAGATCAAACAACTGTCACCCAAGAAGATCCTAAAGGCTTTAGTCGGCACAAACACTAATTAAAACACAAAAAACACAATCATAGCAGTAGCATAATTATGCAAACACTCAAGAACAAAAAGCAAAAGGCAAAAACAAAATTTATTCATTGGGTTGCCTCCCAACAAGCGCTATTGTTTTACGCCCCTTGCTAGGCATAAGATTTCAACGATGCTCATACGAAAGATAAGAATTGAAACACAAAGAGAGAATCATGAAACATATGACAAACACATTTAAGTCTAACATACTTCCTATGCATAGAAACTTTATAAGCAAACAAATTACCAAGACAAGAAACATTTAACATATGCAAAGAAGAGGAGTAAAACTTTGACGATCTTAACATAACGAGAGGTAATCTAGTAACATGAAAATTTCTACAACCATATTTTCCTCTCTCATAATAATTACATGTGAGATCATATTCAAATTCAACAATATAAATATCACGTAAAATATTCTCTTCATGATCCACATGCATGCAAAGTTGACACTCTTCCAAAATAGTGGGATTATCATCAAATAAAGTCATGACCTCTCTGAACCCACTTTTATCAAAAAATTCGTAAGACTGAACACTCTCCGAATATGTGGGATTATTTTTAGCTAGAGTTGACACTCTTCCAAACCCACTTTTAATATTATCACAAGCATATTCATCATGAGGTTTAAATAAATTTTCAAGATCATAAGAAACATTATCACCCCAATCATGATCATTGCAATAAGTAGTAGACATATCAAAATTAGCATCCCCAAGCTTGGGGTTTTGCATATCACTAATACAATTGACATTAATGGAATTTATAATAACATCATTGCAATCATGCTTTTCATTCAAGGAGCTATCATGAATCACTTTACAAATTTCTTCGTTTAACACTTCATCACAATTCTCAGATTCATAGATCTCAAGCAAAACTTCATAAAGATAATCTAGTGAACTCAATTCACTAGCAATTGGTTCATCATAATTGGATCTTTTGAAAAGATTAGCAAGTGGATGAGGATCCATATCAATAGATTATCAGCAAGCAAAGATGCAAGCAAATAGAAGGCACATGGTAACACCAGTAGATATAGCAAACAAGATATATGACGAGAAAAAGGCGAAAGAAAAAGAGGGCGAATAAAACGGCAATTTTTTGTGAAGTGGGGGAGAGGAAAACGAGAGGCAAATGGCAAATAATGTAAGTTGCAAGGAGATGAGATTTATGATTAGGAACTTGGTAGATGTTGATGATGTCTCCCCGGCAACGACGCCAGAAATTCCTATTGATGTCTGCTAGAACTACGTCGGTATTTCCCCAAAGAGGAAGGGATGATGCAGCACAGCAACGGTAGGTATTTCCCTCAGTGACGAGACCAAGGTTATCGAACCAGTAGGAGAACCAAGCAACACTACATAAACAACACCTACACACAAATAACAAATACTCGCAACCCGACGTGTTAAAGGGTTGTCAATCCCTTTCGGGTAACGGCGCCAGAAATTGGCAAACGGATGTGAGAGAGTTGTAATAATTGATAGATCAAACGCCAAATAAAATAAAGTGCAGCAAGGTATTTTTGTATTTTTGGTTTAATGGATCTAAAAATAAAAGGCAAATAAAATAGATCGCAAAGGCAAATAATATGAGAAAGAGACCCTGGGGCCGTAGATTTCACTAATGGCTTCTCTCGAGAAAAATAGCAAATGACAAATTATTGTTGGGCAATTGATAGAACTTTAAATAATCATGACGATATCCGGGCAATGATCATTATATAGGCATCACGTCCAAGGTTAGTAGACCGACTCCTGCCTGCATCTACTACTATTACTCCACACATCGACCACTATCCAGCATGCATCTAGTGTATTAAGTTCATGGAGAAATGGAGTAATGCAATAAGAACGATGACATGATGTAGACAAGATCTATTTATGTAGAAATAGGCCCCATCTTGTTATCCTTAATAGCAACGATACATATGTGTTGGTTCCCCTTCTGTCACTGGGATCAAGCACCGTGTTGGTTCCTCCTCTCCACATTTGCAGATAAGGCCTTCCCTCGTTCATCCTTTTCTCCCACAAGATCTTGATGTTTCGTGCAACGCACGGGCATCTTGCTAGTCATGGATAAAAAGATATATCTGATCATAAACTCAAAGTTCACCCGATCCCAATAAACACACCGCAAAAAGAGTTACATCATATGGATCTCCAAGAGACCATTGTATTGAGAATCAAACGAGAGAGAGGAAGCCATCTAGCTACTAACTACGGACCGGTAGGTCTACAAAATACTACTCACGCATCATCAGAGAGGCACCAATGGACATGATTAACCCCTCCGTGATGGTATCTAGATGGGATCTGGTGGTTCTGGACTCTGCGGCGGCTGCAATTGATTTTCGTCAACTCCCCTAGGGTTTCTGGAATATTGGGGTATTTATAGAGCAAAGAGTCGGTTCGGGAGGCACCCGAGGTGGGTACAACCCACCAGGGCGCGCCTGGGCCTCCAGGCATGCCCTGGTGGGTTGTGCTCCCCTCAGAGCACCCCCCAGGCGCTTCTCCGGCCCACTGGATGTCTTCTGGTCCAGAAAAATCCTCAAAAAGTTTCGCTGCTTTTGGACTCCGTTTGGTATTGATTTCCTGCGATGTAAAAAACATGCAGAAAACAGCAACTGGCACTTGGCACAATGTCAATAGGTTAGTACCCAAAAATGATATAAAATAACTATAAAATGATTATAAAACATCCAAGAATGATAATATAACAGCATGGAACAATCAAAAATTATAGATACGTTGGAGACGTATCAAGGAGTATATATAAAAAACCCTAAATGTGGTTGTTGGAACTGCCGGTGCACTGCGAGTACCGGACACCCGGTTGTTGAAGCAAGTGCACCATCTAGAAACTAGAGCAAATGGCCAAGGGTGAGATGTACCAGACATCTGGTACATACCAGACATCCGGCGGCTTAGAGAGCACCAAACATCCGGTAGATGCCAGAAGTCTAGTAATATTCAATTAAAAAGTTTCTATATAGATCCACCGGACATCCAGTGGCTCAAGGAGCACCAAAATGTTCGGTGGTTACAAGAAGTCCGTGGGTTTCAGCTCTGTATTGGTATACTGGCATTCGGTACTGACTAGACATCTGGTGGTATGGTGAGCCACCAGACATTTGTTACTTGTGAACTGCGTTGAGATTTCCCCAAAGAGGAGAGGATGATGTAGTACAATAGAGATAAGTATTTCCCTCAATTAAGAACCAAGGTTATCAATCCAGTAGGAGAACCAAGAAACACCTCTTAGCGGCACCTGCACACAAATAACAAAGCCTTGAAACCCAATGTGAACAAGGGGTTTTCAATCCCTCGACGGTTACGAGCAAGATTAAAATTTATGGTGATAGATAGATAGATAAATCAAACAAAAAGACAAAATAAAATAAATAAAGAAAAAATGCAGCAAGGTATATTGTAAACATCTATCCTAGGGCACTATTGCAGGTGTCTGTGTGTGTGACAAGTGTATGATGTGAGTGGAGAATATTTGCAAGGAACCGTGGGTTTGAGCAAATCTTTCACAAGCCCCGATGATCCTCTCTTAATAGTGCAGTATCCCTATCATCAAGAATACACCAAAAAGCCCGCATTTCATATCTTTGTTTCTCCGTTCTTAAGCAATATCAAATCAAGTGGTCCATGATCCACACACATATGTTTCCACCGGGACTAAAACTTGTGATATAGTTAACAAACATGATTAGTCATCTGTATGTATATTATTGTGGGCATGATTGCACTTTCAACCACTAAATTGAGTTCTAGAACCAAACGCCTACCAACACTACTTGTAGCAAAATCTAGTAGAGTTATCAAGCTAACCTACTATCAAAATATAAAGTCTCCAAGCAACAGGGCAAACAGCCTATTACAAGTTGCTTATTATACAAACTTTCCTGGTCGATTCTACATACAAAAAAGGAAGATCAAATGGAGCTAAATTAGGGAGTAAAGCTGCTAGAGCGACTAGTAAGGGAGTGTTGAAGTATGCCCTAGAGGCAATAATATTGTATTATTTATTTCCATGTTTATAATTAAGAGTTTATATTTGAAGGAAATATGCCCTAGAGGCAATAATAAAGTTATTATTTATTTCCTTATATCATGATAAATGTTTATTATTCATGCTAGAACTGTATTAACCGGAAACATAATACTTGTGTGAATACATAGACAAACAGAGTGTCACTAGTATGCCTCTACTTGACTAGCTCGTTGATCAAAGATGGTTATGTTTCCTAGCCATAGACATGAGTTGTCATTTGACGGGATCACATCATTAGGAGAATGATGTGATTGACTTGACCCATTCCGTTAGCTTAGCACTCGATCGTTTAGTATGTTGCTATTGCTTTCTTCATGACTTATGCATGTTCCTATGACTATGAGATTATGCAACTCCCGTTTACCGGAGGAACACTTTGTGTGCTACCAAACGTCACAACATAACTGGTTGATTATAAAGGTGCTCTACAGGTGTCTCCAAAGGTACTTGTTGGGTTGGCGTATTTCGAGATTAGGATTTGTCACTCCGATTGTCGGAGAGGTATCTCTGGGCCCACTCGGTAATGCACATCACTATAAGCCTTGCAAGCATTGTAACTAATGAGTTAGTTGCGGGATGATGTATTACGGAACGAGTAAAGAGACTTGCCGGTAACGAGATTGAACTAGGTATTGAGATACCGACGATCGAATCTCGGGCAAGTAACATACCGATGACAAAGGGAACAACGTATGTTGTTATGCGGTTTGACCGATAAAGATCTTCGTAGAATATGTGGGAGCCAATATGAGCATCTAGGTTCCGCTATTGGTTATTGACCGGAGACGTGTCTCGGTCATGTCTACATAGTTCTCGAACCCGTAGGGTCCGCACGCTTAAAGTTTGATGACGGTTATATTATGAGTTTATGTGTTTTCATGTACCGAAGGTAGTTCGGAGTCCCGGATGAGGTCGGGGACATGACGAGGAGTCTCGAAATGGTCGAGATGTAAAGATTGATATATTGGACGACTATATTCGGATATCGGAAAGGTTCCGAGTGATTCAGGTATTTTTCGGAGTACCGGAGAGTTACGGGAATTCGCCGGGGAGTATATGGGCCTTATTGGGCTTTAGGGGAAAGAGAGAGGAGAGGTTGGGCGCCCCCCAAGGCCTAGTCTGAATTGGACTAGGGGGAGGGGATGCGCCCCCTCCTTCCTTCTCTTCTCTCTCCCCTTTCCTTGACTCCTACTCCTACTACTTGGAAGGGGGGAATCCTACTCCCGGTGGGAGTAGGACTCCTCCTAGGGCGCGCCATAGAGAGGGCCGGCCCTCCCCTCCTCCACTCCTTTATATACGGGGAGGGGGCACCCCTTGGAGACACAACAATTGATCTCTTGATCTCTTAGCCGTGTGCGGTGCCCCCCTCCACCATAATCCACCTCGATAATATCGTAGCAGTGCTTAGGTGAAGCCCTGCATCGGTAGAACATCATCATCGTCACCACGCCGTCGTGCTGATGGAACTCTCCCTCAAAGCTCGGCTGGATCGGAGTTTGAGGGACGTCATCAAGCTAAACGTGTGCTGAACTCGGAGGTGTCGTGCGTTCGGTACTTGATCGGTCGGATCATGAAGACGTACGACTACATCAACCGCGTTGTGCTAACGCTTCCGCTTTCGGTCTATGAGGGTACGTGGACAACACTCTCCCCTCTTGTTGCTATGCATCACCATGATCCTATGTGTGCGTAGGAATTTTTTTTGAAATTACTACGTTCCCCAACAATATTCTACTCCCTCCGTTCCTAAATATAAGTCTTTATAGAGATTCCAGTATGGACCACATACGGATGTATATAGATGCATTTTAGAGTGTAGATTCACTCATTTTGCATCTGGAATATGTTATGATCCTGGAATATGCTATAACTGTTATGATCTTGGAAAATGTGATTTAGTGGAAACTCATATGCACATGTGGAATGATAAATGGTAAAACCTGATTCATAGTCTCGCCTCTAGGACTAGCTCAAGTGTTGTTTGTGATCGTGTTTTCTGGATCCCAAAACAACTTTGAGAATATGACATTGGAAGAATGATCATATCGAATTGACCCAACTTGTTTGTTATTCTTTGAGATACTATCATCACAAGTCAATCGTTATAACGCACGGAGTTAACACATGCTTTACTTCCTTAGAGCATGAGAGTATCCTATTCAGTTCCTACTGTACGACGGACTTTGGGGTTGCTCAAACATCACCTATAACACAGTGATTATAATGACAACTTACAGGCACATCAGAAAGTTTGACAAGGCGCTAGATAGCTCAAGAGTGGGATTTGCTCCTCCGACGATGGAGAGATATAGGGCCCTCTCGGTGTGACAAAATCCATCATCGTCTTGCCAGACACAGGTGGCTAGGTCACAGGGATGCTGAAACATGTCAACGAGGAAGAAGAAGAAAATCGGTACCGAGGAGACCGGTATAGTGAGCATGAGAATGACTCAAGAGGATACCGATATATCTCACCTCGGGTTTTGTAGAGTGTTGCGAAGAAAATAGAATAGCATTTGTGTATTCAAAGAGATCAATATGGACGTCCACGGTTCCGCTATTGGTCATTAAACAAAACTAAAGGAGTTTTGTTCATGTCTATGTTTTACCAAACCTATATGGTGAGAAGCTATCTGTTGAGTGTTAGTGGAGTAAGAGTTATGAGAATATATTTTTGAAATAGTTTCAGGAATATTACAAATAGTTTCTAGAGAAACCAGAAGTGTTTCACAGTTATTGAAAGAGTTTTGGGGCTTACCGGTAATACCGGGACTTGATATATAGGTGAAAAATGTTTTGGAGATGTTAAATTAATAATAAAATGTTCTAATATAGATTAGGAGGCTTTTAGAATTAATTAAATATCAATGGGCCAAAGAAAATACTAAAAAGGGCAAGTGGTGGAGAGTTATTGGGCCCTAGGGGCCCAATAACACTTTGGGGCGCCCCCTAGCCTGTATGACAAGCTAGAGGGGGCCGAATTGGAGAGGGAGGAGGACTCCTCCTCCCCTAGGCCAGCGCACCAAGGAGGGGAGTCCTCATCCCTTGTGTGGCACCCCTCACCCTGGACCTATATATAGAGGATTTTGCCCATTGAGATACACAAGTTTTGGATCTCTAGTTCTCTAGCTCTAGTTCTAAATTGGAATTGATCTAATTAGAGATAGACCTAGATGTCTCCAACCCTCATAATAGAGAAGTCGTGTGTGGTTCTCTTCTTCTCCCTCTAATTATTTGGCGACGATCAGCTCTGGACGGCGAAGCGCTGTTGGATTGTGAAGCCTGTACGTTTGCAATCTGTAGAGAGGCCCTGCTTTCGGTCTTCGATTCGAGGGACTTCATCAACAATCTACACCAACTCTTCTTTTGCTGCAACTCAATGTTGGTAAAGATCCGATCTAAACCTCTATATGCATCTTCAGAGTGTTTCTGGACCGTGGTAGTAGGACAATTTTTTTGTTTTCTACTATGTTTCCCAACAGGGAGGTGTACCATGCTTCGAGAGGATGACGTCCTGGAGTCCTCCAGATTACTAGTGGGTGAAGAAGAAATGGATTGACTTACACCTTGTTGGGGATATTACCACTGGGCGTAAACCGGCCAGGAGAGGCCGAGTTAACCCCATAAGTAGTTCATGTGTATCTGAAGTCCATGAAGACAGACGGTGACGCTTTATGAAGGCCCAGGGCCCAAAGCCGGTTTAAGGCCTGTAGACATAAACCGGCATTGATATGTAAACTTGTGTTGTAAGATAGAAGTAGCAGAGACCGAGCCGGACACGATTATGAGCCGGCCTCGGGATTCTGTAAACCGACGGGCGTCAACCCATGTATATAAGGGGACGACCCGGCGGCGGTCCAAGGACAACAGACAACAACTCGAGACTCAGGCAAAGCGTATTCGCTCCCTGGTCATCGAAACCCCAGCAATTCCATCACAACTAGACATAGGCTTTTACCTTCATCGTAAGGGGCCGAACTAGTATAAAAGTCTCTTGCGTCCCTTGTCCGCTTTAACCCCTTTAAGTTAACCCGTAGCGATGGCTCCACGACTAAGTCCTTTCTCTAGGACATCTGCCATGACAAAACCACGACAGTTGGTGCCCACCGTCGGGCTATCGCACGATGGTTTCAAGTTCTTGGAGGGCAACTTCGAAGGATTCAAGGGTTACGCTGTGGGCCGGATGACCAAGAGTCGTCGCGGCAAGCTCTACATCGACGATGCAGGCTGGGGCCCCGAGGCCGGCTCAATCGAGTACAGGTACCGGGTCCCCTTTGGTGGCATACACGTTTTTATTGGCAAGATCGGCGAACCGGGCCCTGAACCGGACATCTGCACCGACCTCGTCGAAACGGCTCAGCGTGCGAGATCTGCCCGGGTCAAGCCTGTCATGAAGCGTGCCTTCGTGGGAGTTATCCATGGAGGGGAATCTGAGGATAGATCGGAATTTGGTGGTGAGACCGTCGTTTATTCTGACGACGAGTCATCGACTGGAGAGACCGAGTCGTTATATCAGTTACAAGATGGCCAGATTGGGGGCTATTCCGATGGCGACAGTATTCCGGACCCCTTTGATCTGCCAAACCGGGTTGCGATCTTCATGGTCAGTACGCAACCGGCGCTCCATTCTTCGACCGCAGCGGCGATGATTTCCGGATCGACAGCGGCAACAGCGGCCGGGGCATGAGGCCCTGTGCGACCGCCAGCTCAGGTTCTATCTGATTTGTTTGACGCGTTGGCAACGCTGATGGCGGAGGTTAACCCGGCGGATCAGGATGCACACAATGCGGAAATCGCGAAAGTGAAAGATCAGATCACCCAGGCCAAAGCCGACTTAGCAGCTGAGGATACCAGGATGGCCGCAGAGCGGGCCGCTTTGGATGCACAAGCTTACCGGATTATGCTGGATCAGAGTGCGTCGAACGAAGTCCTGAAGAGGAGGTACCGATCTCGCCTGCCGCCGGTTTATGATGCTAGAAATCTCTTTAACACCCCAGGAGCAGGGACCAGTAATCCGCCGGTGGTAAACCGGGCGGAGGCACCTGGAGCAGGGGCGCCGGTTCAGCCACGTTTGGTGGATCCGCCTCGTCAGAACAACATTGTAACACCGCATGTCCCCACGCCACTGGGTCATTACTCTAACCCGATGGACAACATTGTCGCTGCCGCTTCACGGCTGGTGGCCATCCCGATCGAAGGCGATTCTCCGGCGGCGGTCGAGACGCGTCGGGTTAAGGAGCTTCTTCAGACAGCCTTGGTTCAACAGGAGGCTTATTCATATAGTCGCGATCGGATTCATTCCACTCCCTGTCCAAGCCGGAGTTACAGCAGGCGTATGGATGAACAGGCAGTGTCAAGCAATGCGCGGAACCGTGATCCGCCCCGTGGCAATAACCCGGCGGGTGGTGCTGGTGATGCTCAGGAGGTGGTGGACCGGGCTCGGGCACGCAGAGAGGCCGAGTTAGTGGCGCAGCATGAAGCCCGTCAGCTTACTCCGGTTCATCCAACCACATTAGTGGAACCAGGGGTTACTTCTAGTTCTTTGGGAGTGTTGTGTCTCGTCCCGGCGTTGCGCAATGTGCGCCTGCCCAAGGATTTCAAGGGCCCACACAAGGTGCCGAATTACACCGCCGATTTATCCCCTGAAACATGGGTCGAAAGCTATGAGATGGCCATGGAGATGCTGGATGTGGATGATGCGGCATGTGCGAAATACTTCAGCATGATGCTAGAAGGGACGGCCCGCACTTGGCTAAAGAGCTTACCGGCTAATTATATCAGGTCATGGGCTGAGTTGAGAGCCCGGTTTATTCAGAATTTCAAGAATACATGCAAGCAGCCCATGTCAATTGTGGACTTAGCTGCCTGTGTCCAGGAGGAAGGAGAGTCAACAACCCATTGGGTGCGCCGGGTTTCGGAGATTTTGCATTCATCGGACCGCATCAACGCTGACACCGCAGTTTTAACATTGGAGGGCAATTGCCGCTTTGAACCCCTGAAGTTGAAGTTGGGACGGCTCAAACGTCATTGTAATGACATGGGAACCCTCATGGCTGCACTGGTGAAGTATGCCGACTCTGATAGTACCAAGGAT
This sequence comes from Aegilops tauschii subsp. strangulata, assembly GCF_002575655.3. NCBI lineage: Eukaryota > Viridiplantae > Streptophyta > Magnoliopsida > Poales > Poaceae > Aegilops > Aegilops tauschii. The sequence goes on from NC_053035.3 coordinate 383,602,306, forward strand.
CCCGAGTCTGACGATGATAAGACAGGGAAGGGAAAAAAGAGCGGCAACGCCAAGGGGCAGCACCACAACCCGGCAAGTCATGGAAACGGCGGCAAGCGTAAGGCGGACCACGGTTTAGACTTTGTGGCTAATACTAATACACATGACAAGGGCCAACGGCGTAAGGGTAAACCGCCCCAACGCGGTGGAGGGCCAAGTCCTAATCCGGACCGTTTGTCTTATCTGTTGAACCAGCCCTGTCCAAAGCATGGGATGAAGGAGATCCCGTCCACGCACCTCTGGAAAGATTGTTACATCATGCAAGAGTTCAAAAATTCTGATTCTTTCCGGTATGATCATGGACCAGGAGGCGGTTCGGGCCCCGGGTCTCATGGGCCGGGTTATGGTGGAGGAAATTCCGGTTCAGGCTTCCACGACAATCAGGGTGGACATAACAATCAAAGTAATCAGGGTAACCAAGGTGGCTATAATCATCAGGGCAATCAGCAGCAGCATCAGTCGGGTTACCAGAGCAACCCGAAGTAGTTGAATAGCGGACAGTATCATGTCTTCACCACTAGCTTGGACAAGCGCGATCAGAAGCTTCATAAAAGGGCGGTGAATGTCGTTGAACCGGCGGTGCCCCGTTATTTGCGCTGGTCCGAGCAGCCGATTGTGTGGAGTAGAGAAGATCATACACCCCGGGTTGACAATCCGAGTCATCTGGCTCTGGTGGTGGCACCTCAGGTGGGAGGTTATAAGTTCACTAAGGTACTCATGGATGGAGGGAGTAGTATCAATATCCTTTATTATGAAACTTTCCGTCGCATGGGGTTAACAGATAAAAATCTTAAACCGTCCAATACGGTGTTCCATGGTGTGGTGCCTGGTAAGTCGGCATATCCTGTTGGTAAGATAGCTCTGGAGGTGGCTTTTGGAGATGAGCATGACTCGAGATCAGAAACCTTGACCTTTGAAGTGGTGAAAATCAAAAGCCCGTATCATGCCCTGTTTGGACGGCCAGCTTATCCTAAGTTTATGGCACGGCCTTGTTATGTCTATCTGCAGCTCAAGATGCCGGGTCACAAGGGAACTATAACCGTGTATGGAAGCCGCAAGATCACTCTGGAGTGTGAAGAAGGTGATGCGGCTTATGCAGAGTCGGTTTGTGCAACAGAAGAGTTGAAGTTTTACAAAGACAATGTTGATCCGGCAGATATGACTTCATTAAAGAAACCAACTACAGAGCATGATCCGGCCCTAAAATTCAAATCGGCTGATGAGACTAAGCTTGTTGACTTCGTGCCTGGCGATTCGTCCAAGCAATTTAGCATCAGCGCTAACTTGGATCCGAAATAGGAAAGCGCGCTCATCGAGTTCATCCGTGAGAATCGGAACATCTTTGCGTGGAAGCCTTCTGACATGCCAGGTGTACCGAGAGAACTCGCTGAGCACACTCTCAATATTGATCCAAAGTATAAACCGGTCAAGCAGTTTCTCCACCTGTTCAATGAAGAAAGATGCAAGGCTGTTGGAGAAGAAGTAGCCAGACTCTTGGCGACTGGATTTATCATTGAAGTATTCCATCCTGAGTGGTTGGCTAATCCGGTGCTGGTCCTCAAGAAGAATGGCACTTGGCGTATGTGTGTGGACTATACAGATCTCAACAAAGCTTGTCCAGCAGATCCTTTTGCCCTTCCCCGTATTGATCAAATTATTGATGCTACGGCGGGTTGCGAGCGTTTAAGCTTTTTGGATGCATATTCTGGTTATCATCAGATCAAAATGGCATTTAAGGACCAGGAGAAGACAGCCTTCATAACTCCCTTTGGAGCCTTCTGCTATGTGTCCATGCCCTTTGGGCTCAAGAGTGCCCAGGCGACTTATCAACGGTGTGTGCAGAATTGTCTTCATAAACAGATCGGCCGCAATGTTCACGCCTATGTGGATGATATTGTGGTAAAATCAAGGAAGAAGGAGACATTGATTGATGACTTGAAGGAAACCTTCGATAACCTGCGGGTTTACAAAATGATGCTTAATCCGGCCAAGTGTGTCTTTGGTGTACCTGCAGGCAAGCTCTTGGGCTTTTTGGTGTCTAACAGGGGCATTGAAGCTAATCCGGAAAAGATCAAAGCTATCACCTCCTTGGCTAAACCGAAGTGTATCAATGATGTTCAACGCCTGGCAGGCCAGATTGCCGTGTTGAGCCGGTTTGTTAGTCGCCTTGGCGAGAAGGCCATCCCTTTATATCAGATGCTGAAGAAAATGGATAACTTCGTCTGGAGTGACGCCGCTAATGAAGCATTTGAGGACTTAAAGCAGCAGCTGGCTAATCCGCCGATTCTCGCTGCTCCAGTGGACAAAGAACCATTGTTGCTATATGTGGCAGCTAATGCTCGGGCTGTTAGTGTGGCTATTGTGGTGGAGCGCAAGGAGGCAGGAAAGGAATATCCGGTTCAACGGCCGGTCTACTATATCAGTGAGGTACTTATTGAGTCCAAGCAGAGGTACCCGCATTGGGAAAAATTGGTGTATTGGGTTTTTATGGCAAGCCGGAAGCTTAAGCAGTATTTCCAAGGTCATCCCATCACAGTGGTCAGCTCTGCTCCATTGGGAGATATAATCCAGAACAGGGAAGCAACTGGCCGGATTGCTAAGTGGGCTATAGAGCTCGGGCCTCACGGGTTGAAATACATACCCTGAACGGCGATCAAATCTCAGGCACTTGTGGATTTCATCAATGATTGGACAGAATTACAAGCGCTAGAGGAGAAGCCGGATCATACTTATTGGACTATTCATTTTGATGGGTCCAGGCAATTGGAGGGCTCGGGGACTGGAGTCGTATTAACTTCCCCATGAGGTGATAAGTTTTGTTATGTTCTCCGTTTAATGTTCCCTTGCACTAACAATGCAGCTGAATATGAGGCTTTACTCCATGGTCTCCGGATGGCTAAGGAGATGAACCTAAGCCGAGTTAAGTGCTTCGGTGACTCGGATCTAGTGGCTCAACAAGTGTTCGGCACTTGGGATTCCAAGGACCCACTAATGGCAGCATATCGTCGTGAGGTGGATATTGTTGCAGGTCACTTTAAAGGTTATAAGGTGGATCATGTGGACCGACAGAAGAATGAAGCAGCGGACGCTTTAAGCTGCTTGGGTTCCCAACGTAAACCGGTTCCACCTAACATCTTCCTGGATGTTTTGCATAATCCATCAGTCAAGCTCCCTGGTGAAGAGGATTTGGCTGTTCCTGATCCGGAGGCTCAGTTGGTGGCGGCTCTTCATGTTATCCCGGATTGGACGGTTCCATATCTGGCGTATATGAACTGGGGCGAGTTACCAGAGGATGAAACTTTGGCCAGGTAGATAATCCGGCGGTCCAAGTCCATGACTATTATCAGTGGAGAGTTACATCATTGCAGTGTGACAGGGGCGTTTCAACGCTGTGTGTCTCCTGAGGAAGGCCGTGAAATTTTGCGTGAGATCCACGAAGGAGATTGTGGTCACCACGCCGGTTCAAAATCTTTGGTGGCCAAGGCGTTTCGTCACGGTTTCTATTGGTTGATAGCTCATGCTGATGTCGAGGACTTGGTCAAAAGATGTGATGGCTGTCAGAACTCAAGGCGCGCTCATGTACCGGCTCAAGAATTGAGGATGATTCCAATCACCTGGCCGTTTGCAACTTGGGGCCTGGATATGGTTGGGCCTTTCAAGAGATCCAAGGACAAGAAGACCCACCTTTTGGTGGCGGTTGATAAGTTCACGAAGTGGGTGGAGGCAGAGCCAGTTAGTAAGTGTGATGCAGCTACGGCGGTTCAATTCATCAAAAAGGTGATCTTCCGGTTTGTCTTTCCACACAGCATTATAATAGACAATGGTACCAATCTGTCAAAGGGTGCCATGAAGGAGTTCTGTCAACGTGAGCACATCCGGCTTGACGTGTCATCAGTGGCTCACCCCCAGTCCAATGGTCAAGAGGAGAGGGCCAATCAAGAGATCTTGAGAGGCATCAAACCCCGGCTTATGGCTCCTTTGCAACGGACGCCGGGTTGTTGGGTTGAGGAGTTACCTTCTGTGTTATGGAGCATCAATACCACACCCAACAGACCGACAGGATACACACCGTTCTTCATGGTTTATGGAGCGGAAGCGGTTCTTCCTAGTGACATCCGTCATGATTCACCTCGTGTAGCGGCATATGTTGAAGCTGACAACGAGAAGGCACGGTAGGAATCTCTTGACCTGTTAGATGAGGAGCGTGACATGGCGGCAGCCCGTTCGGTGATTTATCAGCAAGATCTGCGTCGTTATCATAGCCGCCGGGTTAGAACCAGAACCTTTCAAGAAGGCGATTTGGTGCTTCGACTCATCCAGGATCAGACGGACATGCACAAGCTATCCCCCCCCCTTGGGAAGGACCCTTTGTGGTCAGCAAGAATCTACACAACGGGTCATACTATCTAATCAATGTTCGAGAGCGCAAAGACTCACGTAAATCGGAGGAGGAGACCAACCGGCCGTGGAATATTGCTCATCTTCGGCCTTACTATACTTGAGCCATAGGCTCTGCTTATGTACATATTATGACAATGTGTATATTATGATCAATATAATAAACCGGAACCTCAGCTAAAGCGGGGTATCTGTTGATTTTCTTACATCATGTGTGGTTACATGGAGCTTCTGTTTATAAAGCGGCGTCCGGTTTACCCCTTGATTCAGCTTCTCAAAGCTTTATGTTACATCACTTGGGGGCTTGGTCGTATCCGAACCATAGCTACACCTCTTGATTGGCGCAATGCCACAACATCACTTGGGGGCTTGGTCGTATCCGAACCATTGCTACACCTCTTGATCAGCGCAATGCCACATCATCACTTGGGGGCTTGGTCGTATCCGAACCATAGCTACACCTCTTGATCGGCGCAATGCCACAGCATCACTTGGGGGCTTGGTCGTATCCGAACCACAGTTACACCTCTTGATCAGCTCAAAGCCACATCAATCCGGGGCCAAAGAGAGTGTTGTAAAACAACAACTCAAACATAGGCACCCACTGAGCACAGCTCACAATGTTGCTTGGGGATTCTTTGTTGTCGAAATGAACTAAGAATCTACACTTGTAACAGGCTATCAAGCCATGGCTTGGAAGCCTGGTGTATACACCTAAAACCCCGGGTTAACCTGCCTATTTAAGTAAGTCACTCCGCCCAGGTAAACCTGGTATGACCCTTCGAACTTTGACAAGTTACTCTAAAATGAAGACCCTAAACTTGTCAAGTTAAAACGATGATTGGTTAAGGATTGAGGACCATCTTAAAAGGCTTTGCAAAAATGGTTTAACTCAGTGGCCTGGCAGCCCATGAAAAGCCTCGAATTTGGGGTCTGGCAGCCCGTGAAAAGCCTCGACTACAACGGTTTCATTTGCCTTTTGCTAAGTTTTTCTTTCTTTTGATAAGATTTGTGATGTTTTCAAACCAGTGTTTATCAACCCGGTTAGGCTATCAACTACAAGTTGTCAGTACATGATCAAGTTATAATCCGAAGACTATCAGCCCGGTCTGGTTTTGACTCAAAGTCACCAGTATAGAATAAACCGGTGTTTATCATAACCCGGAACCGTTTTATTGTCAACCAATATCATATAACAGGAGTTACTTATACTCCAGATTAGGGTTATGACCCTCACTACAAAGTTGGTCAGCCAACATTATGCCTAAAGGTCACAGGTATCATATATTTCCATATTTGGTTATCTTTACAACCTTGGTTATAAACCTTGGTCATATATATGTATTTGGGTATCATGACCCGCCCGGTGGTAAACCGCCAGGGCGCTTCAAGCTTCTTATCTGCAGGAACAGCTTGAATAAATGGCTATGGATTATGAACATTATATCTTAAGCAAGGCGGATTAACACGCATCAGTTGCAGATAAATATGCACGAAGGCATAACAGACCAAGTGTTTTAACTAGCCTATTACAAGGCGTTTCAGTGCCCAAAGGGATAATTGTTTCTCAATAAGCATTGCAGCATGTGGAAGACTAAACCGGCCCCCAGATTATGATTGCTTATTAGCTTGACCTGACGGCTGCGGATCATCTTGCACCGGTTCATCTTCTTCGTCTCTACCCAGTGGCTGGAAGTCAACAATTGTCCAGTCGATCCCAGTTAAAGCTTGGAACACAGCTTCGTCGCTTATAAGGGTTGACGGTTCAATATCAGGGGCATAAGTGTGCTTACGGATTGGAGGGATCAGATTTTGCGCTTCAGGAGTTGGTGCAGCAACCCGTTTGTTACTGGTGTCATAGCTCGCCTGGTAAAAAGAAAGATCATCTTCTTCAGCCAGTTGACAAGCCAGTGGACGTACTTCCCGGTTTATGGCGCGGAGATCCTCCTGATCAAATTCCGATCCATCTTCTTTTAAGCTGGGATAGCCTTTAGCCACTTCCACCGGATCAAGGTCAGGTACCCATGCTTTTGCCCGGGTTAGTGCGGTCAAAGCACCCGCCCTTGCAGCAGATCTCTTTAGCTCTTCTACCCGGGCAGGCAGCATCGACAACCTTGATAAGGTTTCCTTAACTAAAGTGGGGGGAGGCTTGTTGTGTGAAGCGGCACAGATGATCCGTTGTGCACCGGTATATAACTACTCTATCAGCGTGTAGGCGGCTTTCAACTTCTTCTGTACATCAGAGCCCAGATGGCTAATGCGAGTTCCTGCACCATTGTACACATCAGTAAACCGACAACACATGGGAGATATATGTTGAAAGTATTAAGGAAAAGATATTTTACCGAACACAACAGCAGTCATGGCATGAATCTGCCGCTTTACGCCGGTCAGTTCATCAACCACCGGTTTAAGAGCGGCTTCTGCTTTTTCAGCCCTTTTTATCAATGCGGATTTTTCAGTCTCCCAAACCGCCCGCTCTTTGTTGAAGCCCTCTTTCAGTTTCTCCATAGCGCCTAGAGCGCAGGTCAATTCTTCCTTCGCTTTGGAGGTTTCAGCTTGTTGGGACTTGAGGTTCTCTTGCAGATCAGCGGTTTGGCTTTCCTTCTTGCTCAGTTCAACCTATAAAGAGACAGATATATAATGAGTTGACAGTACATATTTGAAGTACCAAGCACATAACAAGTTATGTTCTTAGTACTTGGGGGCTAATGCATATTTGCTCTTAATCAGAAATTTTTACAAGTCCCAAGCACAATACAAGTATTAAGCTTGGCACTTGGGGGCTAATGTGTATTTGCTCATAAAATGCTGATATGGGAATTCTTCTACAAAGTCCTGGTTCATCTTTATAAAGTTAAACCGGCCCTTGGGGGCTACATCAGTGAAGTTAAGATGCATTGTTGCAAACATGAAATTGTTACTAAGTCCCGGTTTAAATTGGTATCTTAAACCGTCACTCGGGGGCTACTGGAGTTGATAAACTGCAATTAAATATAAGAGATAAACACTTATGAAGTTACCTCATATCGCTCCTTCATCATATTTACCAAACCGGCTTCATAGTCACGACTGGTGTACAGACGGTTCAGGAAGCCAGAGTGAAGGTCTTGAGCATACAGATGGACATAATTTGACAAATTGGCGTTCCATTTGCCTTTGCCAATTTCAGAGAGCTCATCTTTGGCAATATGCTTTGACAAAGCGACAGGATTGCCCGGAGTGGTATGGCCAGTGCCAATAATCATAATGTCATCATCTTTGTCATCAGCAGCCGTTACTGGGGTTGGCGGTTTGTCAGTATTTTTAACTGGTCTTGCCAGTTTATTGTCAGTTCGGACAGGGCTGGTTGGCTGGTTAGCATGGCTTGTGGTGTCAACTTCTGCCTGCTCAGCAACGAAGTCATGATCTTGAGGCGGTGGGTCATTCAGTATGGCATCAATGTTGGTCTCTTCAGGATCTGGAGTTTTCTCCGGTTCAACAGCCACGTCTTCATCAGCCAGTTTATTCAACCGAGCTTTCTTGCTGGGTCTGGGCTTGGCGTTGAGAAAAATAAACATGAGGATCAGTACATTATATCAAAATAGCAACATCAAGGATAACAACAAGTGTATAGCTCACCCAAGAACCGTTTTGAGGGGTGGAAGTTTTGTGGCCGACTACTCGCCAGAAGATGAGTGAGAAGTACCCTGATAATTTGAATCAGACGGGTTAAGAGGCTGGCGGAAACAACCTGCTTTGGGGCATGAAGTATCAATGGGATAAGAGACCTCTAATCGGTGTTTCCGAACCGGACTGTTCGGTAAACCGGCGGAGGTAACTACCTGGCCGCTGTGCCGGGTTGTGCGGCGAGCCTCGTGCTACTGAGTCTTCAAAAGAAAGTTTGGGTCCAAGTAAGCAAGGGGGTGAGAAAATTTTACTTTCCAGTTTGCTTGACGGATTTTTGATGTTGGCAGAGGATCTGAATCGGAGGAAAGAATGGTTACCTCTACGTCATCAGCATGACTGCCTTCAGCGTCGTCCTGATAATAATCATTGTCAATGAGATGTACGAAAAATGAACCAAGAGAGTCAAGTTCTACCTCTGATTCCGGATTACCCACATCGTCATCAGCTGGTAGCTCAGAGGATGCAGTGGTCCTTTTCTTGGCAGGTTTTTTGATAACCTTGGTCTTTGGACGAACTGGCTTGACCGGTTTATCTTGCGGCTTGACCGGTTTGTCTTGTGGTGGTTTCTTGTTCCAGAATGGATCATCACCCTATCAGAAAATAATCACACTTTCAGAGAATATTTGGACAAAAGCAACTTCAGATAAAAAGATTATATGATTCTTACAGCTGGCGGTTTGTTGAAAGCGCATAAAGGAAGTAGTCTGGTTTGGGCACAGACGGCCTCCGGTTCGTTCAGCATTTTCTTTACAGCCTTGGTGACTTCTGCATCTGTAAGCTGAATGTCAATGTGCCGCTGAGCATCCTTCAAACTCCTCATATACTCACACATCAAACCGGAGCGCCGGCTTAAGGGCAGAATACTCCAGCTTATCCAGCAACGAGCAAGATCAACTCCTGTCAAACCGTTCGCCATGAAGGCTCTAAGCTTTGATAATTGGGGAGCATAGTTGGCCCATTCTTTTGCTGTCAACCTATGAGGAAAAGGATGTGTGTTGCTAAGGCGTTCAGGGCGGTAACCCGGCAGGGGGTTTTCATCAGGTGGAGATGTATCCATGCAATAAAACCAAGTCTGGTTCCACTCTTTGGGGTGACTGTGGAGTTTGGGATGAGGGAAGGTGACTTCCTTCCTTTTCTGAACCGCCATTCCGCCCAGTTCCGTATTGGGTCCATCCGAAAACTCTGTGCGATGGTTTAAGTGAAAGAAATCCCTAAACAGTTCGACCGTAGGTTCCTCTTGCAGATAAACCTCACAGAACACTTGGAAGTGGCAGATGTTGGTCACGGAATTGGGACCGATGTCTTGAGGGCGCAGCTGAAAATTGGCTAGTACATCTCGGAATTTTTTTGAACCGGGAGGGCTAAAACCTCGTCCGAGATGATCAGCAAACACGACTACCTCTCCGTCCTTGGGTGTAGGAGGACTTTTCAGGCCAGGGACCCTCCAGTGGATGACATCTTTTTTGGCTAAAGCGCCCGTTTTAACAAGATTGTTTAACTGCTCTTTGGTTACTCGAGAGGGAGCCCAATTGCATTCATAGACTTGCTTGGCCATGGCAATGGAAATCTGAAACATGATTATTGCCGGTTTAAGATTTACAGTGGACAACTATACAACAGTATAAGGATACAAGCATATTGATAAACCAGATTTGGTTATTCGTAAACCGGAGTCTGACAATGGAAACAGTATAATGATGAATGCATTGGCGGTTCAACAGGGGACTAATGGTATCTACCGGGTTATCATTTTATCTGTGAAGTTAAACCGCCTAATTTGGCATTAAAGGTATACGTATAAAGATGTATAAGTGAAGGGAAAAACAAGTTTCACAGTTTGGCATGAGAATTTCAGATCTGCCGTGCGTTGGATAATCAAAATATACTCTGGTCTAATATCAAGCGCTCAAAAAGTTTAGTGAGTTCAGATGAGTTGGATATCAAGCAGGTGCCTTAACAAGAAGAAAGGAGTCTAAACTACAAAAGGCGCTGAAAATAGTCAGATCTAACCGGCCATTGGTGCTACCGAAGGAAGAACAGCTTCAAGCTATGAAGAACACCGAACCCTAATGGCGGATCTAGGGCGAGAAGAAGAGGGACTTACTGGTGCAGGAGGAAGCAGCGGAGGATCACCGCTTTTCTCTGATACGATCATGTTGATGCAGCGGCCTTTGTTGAAGCAGAGGCGAAGGACGACGGCGGCGGCAGAGCTGGAGGGTCGGTCGGCGCGAGGAAGACGACGACGCGAAGAGGCATGAGGGGAAAAATGGAAAGACCCCCTGGCCCTATTTATAAGGGCAGAAAGATAAGCGTCAGGCGCGAAAATCGAGGAGCCTAAATTTTGGATATGAGGCGGAGCTGTCGCCTCGATTGTCGGAGGCTCATTAATGAAGGTGGATTATACACAGTTTTAAATAACAGGTGACGTCACGGCGGTTTACCATGGTCCTAGAAGATGATGTCACGACGGTTCACAAGATCATGTGAAGATGTTGAAGAAGAAATTTTCTTGAGTATTGAGGATTGACATGAACCAGTTCAAATCAATCTGGGGCCTAATATTGAGGATATTACCACTGGGCGTAAACCGGCCAGGAGAGGCCGGGTTAACCCCATAAGTAGTTCATGTGTATCTGAAGTCCATGAAGACAGACGGTGACGCTTTATGAAGGCCCAGGGCCCAAAGCCGGTTTAAGGCCTGTAGACATAAACCGGCATTGATATGTAAACTTGTGTTGTAAGATAGAAGTAGCAGAGACCGAGCCGGACACGATTATGAGCCGGCCTCGAGATTCTGTAAACCGACGGGCGTCAACCCATGTATATAAGGGACGACCCGGCGGCGGTCCAAGGACAACAGACAACAACTCGAGACTCAGGCAAAGCGTATTCGCTCCCTGGTCATCGAAACCCTAGCAATTCCATCACAACTAGATGTAGGCTTTTACCTTCATCGTAAGGGGCCGAACTAGTATAAAACTCTCTTGCGTCCCTTGTCCGCTTTAACCCCTTTAAGTTAACCTGTAGCGATGGCTCCACGACTAAGTCCTTTCTCTAGGACATCTGCCGTGACAAAACCACGACACACCTGACACTCTTTTTCTCTCGACTTGGTGCTACTTCGAGCCACCAACTTAAGGTCAGTTCTTTTGGTGCCTTTTTGGGCTTCTATAATAAACTACCCCCTACCCAGCTTATTCTAGAAGTCCAACCTACCTAGTTTATTTTAGAAGCCCAACCAAGTAGGCTTCTAAAACAATATGCAACTTATTCCAACTTATTCTAGAAGCCAGCAAAAGAGCTGGCTCTTACTCTGCAAGCCTTTTACTCCATATGTTTGTACTCCCATCTTATCTGGCAAAGATGGTGAATTCTGGAGTTATTCTCCGTCATCGACGCACAATTTTGTTTCACAACTTGAAACCAAGTAACAACGAAGTTTGCTTTGCGATTGGGAATAAAAGGAGGTCAAAATCTCAATCTTGAAGCTTTGTGATTCCATTACTCAATATGTGTTGCGGCGTCGTGTGTGGCTATGTTATATTGGTGTTCTATCAAAAAGTTTCTTAAGGGAAATATACATGGTTGCTGTAGCAGTTGTCAAAAAAAAATACATGGTTGCTGTAGCAGTCAGCAAAGTGGAAGGCGAAGATTTGTTTCTTAGAACAGGAAGACGGAGAGAGATTGAATTCAAAGAAGTTTTTTTAGCATGAATTCAAAAGAAGTAATAACAAGTTAAAAATTGCGGCCTATATAGCGGCTCGGTTGGGCCCCAAGAGCCCACTACAGCAACGCCGTAGAAGCAAAGAAGCCCAAGCGGCGGATTGCAACGGGCCAACGGCGACGCCCAAACATGCCTCTCTGCTCCGTCTCCGGCTCTCCGCCAACTGTCCCCGTCGGCGTCGTCTCTCTCCTCCCCGCCTCCCCGCGCCGCCCGCAAAAGCCACACGCCGGTATGCGCCTCCGCCAGCCCCGCAGCATAGCCGAGCCCCGCAGAAGTCGTCTGCCTCATCATCGCTTCCGCTCCTCGCCGCATGCGAGCCATAATCTCGCCCCCGGTCGCGTCCCATCGCCCGCCCGGGAAGGTATTGGTTTCCTCCTCCTACCCCCCACGGCGCAGCAATTTTTTCAGGGGTGCCCTAGTCGAAGGCGGATCAGCGTGGTTCCCATATTCTGATTTGTAGCCAGCGCGGCTCACACGTTTTGTCCGCGTCTCCGCTCTTTAATTTCGAATTATTTGTGCGGAATCCGTAGTGCCGGGCTGGTGGATGAGCCTATGAACTAGGTTTATTGGCCGTGAACGAATGGGTAGAACCAAATGTTGATGCATGCATTGGGCCTCTCGGTACCGTGGAAATCGCACCGTAACTGTTTGTCTGTTTGACTTACCTGAAGAACCACACAAGTTCGGTGATGCTGAATTTGGTAACATGACAAAATCGTATAAGTATCGTCTGTCTCTGCCTTGCTCAACACTTGTCTGTTGATTGTTGAAGTCCTCAGCAATCCTCTCACATAGTCACATCAAGATGCTGCACATGACATGATGCGTTGGTGGACTCAGCTGTTTGCATAACAGGAGGCAGAAGCTGGAGATGTTGGATTTGTCTTATATGTCTATTAATAACATGATCACAGGTTTCGAACTGAGCTACAGAGTCTGGAACACTGGAGCAATCTTATTTAGTACTGTAAAGAAATTAAAGATCATTTAGATCACTAATATAGTGATATAAACGATCTTATATTTCTTTACAGAGGAGTAATATACATCCAGAAGTCAGCATATAAAAGGTTATAATTATTTAACATAACAGAATGTTTAAAGTAAATCATCACTGCGACCTTAGTTGAGTTTATTAACCCAGCCACATGAGCCTCCACTAGGACGATTCTCATGTAGCCGTGATTTCTCTGGCTTTACTTTTAACGGTCCTTTGAAGAAATGTTATTGACATAAGAAATCTGAATTGGATTCCTAAAAAAGGAAATCTGAATTGGCATTAGCAAGTTGCAAGCAGTTGAAATTCTCCATTTTCTTCTTAATTTTGTGATCAATCCCTTTATCTGTCTTGTTTTATGTTCTTATTAATGATGATACCCAACTTGCAGTTCTTAAGTCTGAACCTGTGATTTGATGAGGACTGTGGTTTCTTTCAGTTGCCTGCCACAGTGCTCAAGGTTCAGCTACCATTATTTAACCTACCAGAGATTTCTGTTTGTACTTTGTACCATGATTTCAGAACCAAATGCACTTCCAAGGTTTGACCTTTTGTGCAATTTTTTTTCTGAGCCTTTTTTTAAAAGCATCACCAAAGAACTAGCTATGGACAGGGGTGCGTGGAAGCTTGCTATCCATGTGCCAGAGCCACGAGTTGGTCGCGAGATCTTATGAGTTTCACCTCTAGCCTACCCCAACTTGTTTGGGACTAAAGGCTTTGTTGTTGTTGTTGTTGTAGCCTTTTTTTAAAGCTGCAAACTGACTGTTGCATTTGCTGTATTTGACACCCCAAAAGGAGAGGGCTGCTGCACATTTACAGAAATGACTGGTCGATTGTTCATGGAAAATAGGTATTCAGATATTCTTTTTGTATACATTCGTGCCCAGATAACCAGTAATATCCATATAAATCAAGTGTGGATCACTTGCTCTGTTCCTGTGATGTGATGCCTATGGTTCCTGGTTACAGAACATATTGTGGAAGTGAACAGTATAAGGTTAATGGTCAAGGATTGTGCCATGAATTTGCCATTTCTGTTCATCTTTGCGCTTCAAGCATTCTGTTCCTAACTTGACTGTTCTTTGCAAATTTCTCTCTTCTGCCCCAAGTGCATCAGACAGGAACCGTGTCCTCGGAGGTTGAGGGGGTGAAAGGCACGTGAAATGATCTTCCCGGCCTCTCCGTGGCCAAAGGATTAAGCAAATCTGCGCAGAACTCAGACGCCAAGAGCTTTCCAGTGAGTATAAATGCACTTTCGCTTCACCGCACTTGCTTTCATATATACTCGTGGCCCCTACTTTATCCAAAGGGTTAAGCACTAATATATACTCGTAACCGATAGCGATCCATAAGCATTTGCAAACAGAGCAAAACGGCAGCGCTAAAACTAAATTTCTATTCGACAGGGAAATCCTTTTAGTATTTGGCGCGTGACAAGGCAGTGATACTGACCTGTTAGCCGGAAGTAAGGATAATCTCAAATGAGCACATTTCATGCCCCCCAAAATATACATTCTTTTTACACATTTGTAGAACTGCTCAAACCCCCTATTTTGCACATAGAAAAAGAAGTCTTGTGTACTCCCTCCTCTTATCTCTCTGTCCCTCTGTTCTCTCTCCTCAATGATCTTTTTGCTGGGAGTACTTGCCGTCGCAGCAGCGAGGCCAGAGGGCGCCCAATGAGAGACGAAGGGCTGTTACAGTTACGGGGCAGTATAGTAGGAGACAGGTCTCCTGACAGAGAAAGCCCCACCACATCCTTCCCCTATCTCCCCTCCCCTCTCATCGTCTCTCTCTCTAGCCTGTGAAATCTGAAAAGAGACACATGCTCGTAGGGCATGTTCAAAAGGACACAATATCTTCTTCGCGGTACAGTGGTAGGTGAAACTCCAAGGGCGATTCGATTTGACAGTGTGGGAGAAGACAGACAGGAGAGGAGGCAACATCCTATCATATGGTATGCTCCTCTTCTTTCTCCAATCTATCTATAGTTTCGCTGTATACTTGAAGTCTTGAATACATCGTACTTCCTACGTACATGCATAGCTCACTGGCCTACTGTTCACTTGTTGCAGAGTAGAGTTCTTCCACTCATTGCCATGCTGCAGCAGGGTGAAGGAGAGAGTTCTTGGGGGATGGCGAGTGATCGTGGTAGAGCTGTACCATTCGGCCAAGCGCTTGGATATGGAATCCAAGGCCACGCTCCTCCTCCTGCCAACTTCCTGTACTGCTCCTCCGCTCTCTAGTCTATATCTCTCTCTGCTATCTCAACTGCTAGTACGTGCGAAGACAACACACAAGCTAAAGTTGCTCCTTTTTGCATCTACTAGTTTTCAACTCCGGCTCTTGCTTGCTATAAAATATAGGCCTCCTCTCCTCTCCCCTCCCTCCCTCCCATCACCTCTTTTTAACCACCTTTATAACCAACTCTTGTGCTATATATATCCAACTCTTGTGCTTATTGGGTTACACCTCTTCCCACGAACCAAATAGTTTCTTAATGCCTAAGGCCTGGATCCTGTGAGTGATTTCCTCTTACCCTCCATCTTTTTGCCTCTCATCCTTATCTATCCACCTCTCTAATCTTTCATGCTGCCTTTACATTCTTCAAAAAGCTTCACTAGTTTTTATCTGCTCTGTCATATATTGCATATGCCTATCTATATACCACCGTATCACTGGCTCTAAATTCTGTGCGCCTGCTGCTTTGTGATCCAGGAGGGAGTTGCAACCGGCAGCCGCTGCTTACTTTGGCGAGTTGGAGGAGGCCCTTATCCATGGCACCTGCGCTGCCGGTGTCGATCCTGTCATGATCGAAAGTGATGCCCACACCAAGTGTAAGAGACTATAACTGCCTTTCCGATCGATCTCTTCTCTCCCTTTCTCCGAACCTTAACCGCCTGCATGAGAGAAAGGCTTGTGTCTTTGCTCCCCTCTCCCTCCCCACAGCACACGGCATAGATAGACAGGCACACCACGCCCTGGCTTTTGCCTTGCCAAACACAGCCATGAGCCCTAACCACATGTAATTTGGGCAAGGTGCGGCAACAGCAAAAATGGTGTGATCCCGCGACCCCCCCACGCCCCACCTCTCTCTCCTCTCTTTGCCTACATTTTCGCAACCTCTTGCGGGAGAGGGCGATTGACAAGGCCTTTAATTCCGTTTGTATGTATGCAGCAGCAGCAGTAGCAGCAGCGGCGGGATATCTTGCGGCTAGGCCCCCCACGTTGGAGATCTTCCCTTCTTGGCCAATGAGTCATCTACAGAAGCCATACAGTGTAAGCACTGCTTCTCTAGATCATTCGCAGGCTCCTACAGTTCCTTTCTGACCGCAGCAGCGGGGGGAAAGTTGCTCTTGGTTAATTAACTGCTTGCATGCTAGCTCACTGTCTTCGTCTGCCTGCCGGCCTCCTCTTGTTTCTTGGATTAATTGCTTCACAGGGGAACTCGCAGTCAGTAGGGAGCACTGACTCCAGCTCCGCCCAGAACACAATGTCACAGGCCGAGTTGGTGTCCCCAGTGAGCATGAGGACCGACTCTGGGCAGCAGCAGCAGGACCAGCAGGAGGCGTTGATGGTGACCATTGATGATTACAACTACAGTCAAGGACTTGGGGCTGCACCAGCCACTGCACCAAGCTTTCAGCAACATGCAGGAGCCCAAGATAAGGTACGTAACAGTGTCAACGTTGATATATACAATACTTTGTCGTCTTCATCATGGTTTACGTTTTTGGACAAGTTCTTCGTTAAGCGTTTCAATGCATCCTCAAAGAGGTTTGCTTTCAGAAGCATAAACTTGGGTCTGTGCTTTGAGCTTGAGCGTCCTTTCAGTTTTAGATATGCCTTTGAATAGAAAAACCGAGTTCATGGTGGTCGTTGGGCGGGCACTGGGAAATGGCATATTTCTAGAACCGCTGGAGAGTAGGCAATATCATATGGTCAAGGCTGGTCCAAGACAAAAAAAAAAAGTCGCCAAAAAGATGATTGGCGACATCATAGTGATCTTATGTTCCTCCTTTTGATGGATAGAAGCAACATGATAACCACCTGAACTGTTCCTTGGAACATAAAACAACCACAATAGTAGTAGCACATTCTCTTTCAATAGTTCACAAAGATGAACTATTATAGACACTGCTACTGTTTTAAGAGAGAGACGTGCAGGTAAAAAGCTCATAGTGAATAGGTTATATTATAGGTGGTAGCAACACCCAACAGGAATTTAGCTCCAGGTATCTTACTGTATAACTAGTTAACTACCTAGCATTGCACACTGTTCTAACTTCCAAGTCTACCACTCTGATGCAGAGAAAGCATGGATCCACAAGAAAAGATGGCAAATTGGTAGATCCCAAGGTGAGATTCATTTGGTTTCAGTTTGTTGCTTGCATGGCCCTGCATTTCACTATTGTGCCATACTCTTACTTGCACATCTCTTATTTCTTAGACTGAAAGGCGATTGGCGCAGAACAGAGAAGCTGCGAGGAAAAGCAGGCTGAGAAAAAAGGTGCAAAACAATTACAATCATAGAAAAAATCACTGGATGAAAAAAAACACATTCTCACGAGAACAGTTGCACTTATTTTGCAGGCTTATGTTCAGCAGTTAGAAACAGGCCGGATCAGGCTTCAGCAGATCGAGCAAGAGCTTCAGAGAGGGCGCTCACAGGTTCCAATTCTCTAGAACATCTAATAGTGTTCACCACTATCGTTGCCATATGCTGTAACGCTTTAATATGTCGTTTCAGGGTCTGCTCACGGGAGGATGTAGCGCGCCTGGAGAGATGAGTTCCGGTAAGCATCTCATCCCTTGGAGCATTACAAACTTCACAACGTTACCACGTCAGGTTCAACAACTTCTTGATTTGCTATTACAGCCGCTGTGATGTTCGACATGGAGTATGCCCGATGGTTAGACGAAGACAACAAGTACATGGCGGAGATTCAGGGCGCTCTGCAGGCCCAGGTCCTCGACGCGAACCTCAGCACCATCGTCGAAGACTGCATGCGACACCATGACGAGCTGTTCCACCTGAGGGCCGTGCTCGCTAGGTCTGACGTCTTCCACCTAATGACCGGCATGTGGGCGACGCAGTCCGAGCGGTGCTTCCTCTGGATGGCCGGCTTCCGGCCTTCAGAAATCCTCAAGGTATAGGGCGAAGTTGCTACATGAATGCACCCTAGTGCTTGTAATTTGTCTGACCTTTGTGTGATGATTATGGCGATGTTACATGCTGAGTCTTCTTGCCTTTTTCTTTTCATCAGATGCTGATACCTCAGCTTGATCCGTCGACGGAACAGCAGCTGCTGGGGATGTGCAACCTGCAGCAGTCATCGGAGCAAGCCGAGGAGGCGCTCGAGCAGGGGCTAAAGCAGCTGCACCAGTCACTTGCCGACGCGGTGGGCGCTGGCCCTCTCAATGACGGTGCAGATGTTGCCAACTATACCGGTCTCATGGCTCTAGCTCTTGACAGGCTCGACAACCTCGAGAGCTTTTATCGTGAGGTCAGTATTTTTCTCTTCGTTGCAGTTCATGCACTCTGCCATCAAAATCCCATGTTCTTGCATGATTAACCATTTTCTGAACTTACAAAGAGAAATACACTCCTTTTATTTTCTGAACAATAATTCTAACAGAGAAAACTAAAATAGTTGGAGCTGAAAACTGAGTATGGGAAGTATATTTACCATTATTAAGCTGAATCACTTAATTTATTATTGTTGAAATGCTGGTCCTACAGAATGTTGTCTTACTTTTCGGATAAATAGAAAGTACTAATGATATATTCATATATAAGATGTGGTTGTGTAGCATGGTCAACTTTGTTTGAGCAACTTGCTAGATCATGCAGATAAACATCATTAGCACTTTTCAGATTGCATAATTAGTCATATTCATATATAAGATGTGGTTGTGTAGCATGGTCAACTTTGTTTGAGCAACTTGCTAGATCATGCAGATAAACATCATTAGCACTTTTCAGATTGCATAATTAGTCTCTTATAAACTAGTATATTGACTGATGTTTGTGGACCATTATTTTGAGCAATTGGTTGAGTCCTGGACAAGGTTCTTTATTAATTATTTCATAAAACAAATGTCTTAAGAGGCATAAACACCTATCACTTTCTACATAAAGCCCAAGTAGGAATATCAGAATATGACGTTCATCTTCTTGCCTTGTATAAATTATTCCGTGTGTCCTACACCCATTTCTGGCCAAGTCTTGTGTATCCACTCCAGCCCCCACCTACGGATGCACAAATATATCTGGAACAGCTTGGATCATGCATGACATATATGTTGTTGCACTTCTTGTAAAAATTGCGAGGGTTCAGTCCATGAGCTGTAATCGAGAAAGTGACACAACAACCTAAACCTGAGCACTTAGAGATGAAGCAGAGGAGCCTTGAATTAAAGTAGGATCATGCTGCTCCACGAGATTAGTAGAAAAATAAGTGGCATTGTCTTTCTGTAGGTTCTCCTCTCCCCCCGTATCTGAATAAAAGGAGATCGAGACATCCAATTGCTCCACTTGAGATATTTAGGTTGGGGTTTGTGGATAAACTTTACTTTGGAGTAGATATTTGGAGCAGTTTAGACATCTAAAGGCTTTAGAAAGAAACAGGAAACTGCATACCATTATATTCTTATATATTATAATCTGTGTTAAGATCCTACATAGCATAGATTGTAGATTATGGAGGAAAAATGGAATCACACAAACTAAGATGTACAATATGCAACCGGCAGGAAGCTTCCAACTAGCCCGTGTCTCGAGCAGGAACATTGGCTTTGCATCTTTCGTTATCATCCGATGCTGCCGCCACCAATCATTAATTGCATTCTGAAGTGTATTGTCATGTAGATAGTGCAACAAACATTAGATATTTCCTGTCAGCCTAGCCGCCAGTTAACCCGTTTCACTGACCTAATTTCTCAACATGGCATTGCAAGTGAAGGCCGACAACCTGAGACAGCAAACCCTGCATCACATGCGGCGGATCCTCACCACCAGGCAGACGGCCCGGTGCTTCGTCTCCCTCGGAGAGTACCACCGCCGCCTCCGCGCCCTCAGCTCCATCTGGGCCTCACGTCCTCGCGAGTAAGACAGACACGACGATCTCACTCATCAACAGTATGAATACTCAGAATCACATCTCACCCTCGGCGTATACCCTTTCGATTGCAGGAACTTCATGATGCCAGAGAATGTCAGCTCTACAGCAACAGAATTCCAGGCCATTCACCATCAGCCTCAGCAAAACCAGTTCTCCGGCCTCTGAAGCATCGCACAAATTCCGCCAACAAAGACCGCGAGGAGGCTGCAGCATTGTTCCATCGTTGCTGTTAAGATATTGGGAAAGGGGAATATCATATCACTAGCTAGGGAAAAGGAGCAGAAAGTAGGCCGGCCAAGGGCAAGAAATTAACTGGCCTGGCTCATCGCGTGTGTTGTGATGTTCTTTTGGCTCTTGAACTGCACCAAGGGAGGGGTTAGCACCTTTGCAGGAAATTTGGTGCAAAGCGTAGAGGGGGATTAGGAAAAGGCAAGGGCCGGTGGGAGGGACGTGGACGTGGGTTACGTTGTATGATTATTATCAGTAGAGTAGGCCATTCCATTTGAGAAATGGGCGGAGGAATAAACAATTAATCTGATCCGAGCATTTGCCAAAACGACACGGCCAGATAAACCAGCCATTACCTAATTTGTCCCCTAAAAAAAAACCATTGCCTGATTTGCGATGTTGCAACTTTTTCTTCCCGATATTGCAACTTGCGTGAAGGACAAGACAAAATTATCCGGGGATTATGGTTACGCCTGAAAAACGAGCTGCGCCTTTTCGGTGCTGGAAAACATAGCTTAATAAGAACCCTTGGCCGTGCATGCCAGCTTTGTGATGTGTCTGTATCAAGTGCAGCTACTGTTTAGTGTTTACACACTCGTTCGGCCCACCTGATGGATGTAGCTAGCGTGCTGCACACGACGGATGGTGACCACCCATCAGAAGGGCAGAACAAAGCTTAGGGGCCTAGAAGGCTAGAACAGAACAACAACAAAGCTCACTCCCGGAATGGTCTTGATCCAGGGGCTACGCTCGATGCGAACCTGCGGGGAAAGGCGTGGCATCAGACAAGCATGCCGAAACTCGCGTCAAGTTCAGATCCAGAGAACAGACCCCGCTAAAAAGACAGAGAAAAGCCTTTTTCAGATCAGAGAAAAAACATTTTTTTTAATCAGGAAAAAAAACAGATAAAAGTGGCAGCCGGTTCTAGCTAGGCTTCTCTCCTCCTGCACCCGGACCCACCAAGGTGAGAACTCATGGGCTTACCTTGCCGGCCTAATTATCCAACTACCTAAACGGCCTGAACAGTCACCAGCCCGAGAAAGAGAGAACCTACCAAAAATAGGGTTTTTCTCAAAAAAAAAGGTACCACTAAAAAAAATAGCGACAGCTCGTTTTTTCTTCAGAAATGCCTGAAATTTCATTCATACTCGCAAACATTACAGGTATTTTTATTAAAAAATTTGAGCATTTATTGTTTTTTAAAACATTTTCTGAAAACATGAATATCTTTTAATCCCAATGATTTATTTTCTGACCCATTTATTGTAATAACGAATTTATTTTGGAATTTCAATATTTTTGAAATTGCAAACATTTTTTTAAAGCGTGATTTGTTTTAAAATTGTGAAAGTACTGATGCTTTTTAGAAAAATCATTTTCTTTGAAAAAACGTGGACATTCTATTTTTTTGAATTAAAACTAAAATAA